>NC_062575.1:30719752-31019752 GCF_022837055.1 Prionailurus viverrinus | reverse complement strand
GAGATTAACCTCTCCGCTTTAGACAGGCTTAAGCCACTTGACCAAGGTCACGCAGCTGGTAAGTGGTAGGGCCACGATTGGACCTCCGCTTGTTCTCTGACTCCAGACTCCATGCTCTGAACTGTTATGCAATGGAGACATCAAGTCTGGATTAAAGGGCGCTGGAGAAATGGCTCTTCTCCCTGGAAGCTGTTTTTAGTTGTTGTGTTGACTGGTGACCAAAAATGCTGACTGCGTAGGACAGTCCCCTTGAGAGACCCTGAGGGATGCCAGGAAAGCTCCGGGCTGGTGCAGATGGATAAGAGGGGATGGAAGGAGCCAGGACGGGGGGAGGAGAGGGCCCGTGGAATACTCTGTGTAGGGTCTCGGGATCTTGGGGGCCAGGCCTCCTTAAATGGATGGACACTTTGGTGGTGCAAGGGATATGGGAGGCCTCCTGGGTCTTCTTCAGTTGGGCCTCCAAAGAGCATAGGGGTTGAGCCAACAGAAGGAGATGGAAGGAGTCAGGGCCAGGAAACAGCAGAAGGAAAGGCCTGGCCTCAACAAGGCCAGCATCTCTGATCAGGCAGTTTCACGGGGGAGGGGTTCATAATTTTGCAGACGGAGAAACTGATCATCAAATCGGTGGAGCTAGGGCTTAGGGCAGAAGGGTATCTAGCCACCACGCTTCCTTTCTGGAAGGAAAGGATTCATTCCTTCCTTCCCCAGATATTTCCTGAGCACCTACTGTGTGCCAGGCACTGCTTGAGATGCCACGGTTGGAGCACTGAGCGGGAGAGACCAGTCTCTGCTCCCGTGGAGCCAACATTCTGGGGCGAAAGGGGGATGCACAAATGAGATCATGCTGTATCATATCGTATCATATATATTATATTATGTCATGCCATGTGAAGATACAAGGGAGGCACAAAGAGCGGGCCAGGCAGACGCCGCCGCCTGAGCAAAGGCCCTGGGGTAGGAATAAGTTTTGTGGGCTCAAGGAACAGAAAGAAGGCCACGGGCTCTGGAGCAGAGCGGTTGAGCGGGAGAGGTGTGCGGGAGTCACGCCCGCAGAGCCTTGTCACTCCAAATGCAAGGGGAAGACACCGCGGGTTTTAAACACGGGTGTATCAAGACGTAAGGTATACTTTTTCAAGGGCCCCTTTGGTTGTGCTGTGGCACACGGATTAGGGTGGCACAACGGAAAGAGGGATGGGCTGGGGGCCTCTCGGGAGGATTCTCAGCAGCCCGGGCTCAAGGGGAGGGGGGCTTGGGGGAGGGGGCAGCCTGGACAAGGAGGGAAGCGGGCACGTTCCGGATGAGCTTTAGCAGCGGAGTTCTAGGCTTCTTCCCCACTAGGAGGCTCTCATCAAGAGGAGCATTTCTAAGAGGGTCCCCTGGGGTAACTGCCTCCCTCACACCCCCACCCCCACCCCCACCCCCCCCCACAGGCCCACAGCTCCAGAACCGCCTTTGTTTTCAATCTGCTCTGGTGTTTGTGATTAAATTGATCTGCATGTAATTGATGTTGCTTCTTGCCAACCTGCAGAGCGACCGTATCAATGGGGCTGCATTGTTTTTCCGCCACAAAATCTCCTCCCTTCCCCTTACCAGAGGAAGGGATGGGGGGGGGAGGGGGAGGGGTGCAACCAGTAAGGAAAACAAAAATCTTGGCCCCTATAATCCTTCTGATTCCTAAAGAGTGTCAGCCAGGGTTTCAAGACAACACATGTTCCCAGAAAACAGCCCTGGCTTGGAGACAGGCAGTATCCCATTCAAATCCCAAACAGATAAATCACCGCTTCTCACCAGCTCTAGTTAGTCATGTCAGAAATTAGAAGAGCTTGCATATTCACTGCGGTTGGATTCTGTCACATTGGAAATGCTTATGATAATCGAGATGCAGCCTAAATGCGAAGTTGCGGTGTGTGTAAATAACCAATTATAAGGGTTTTTAAAGGAGAAGCTTGTTTGCTTCTGAGAGACAGATTCTCCCCAGTGGAACTCGCTTTTGCCTTTGCACGATATGGATGTAATTTCAAGTATCCCTGGGTGTTCTCCTTGTGCTATTTATTTAAGGTATTTATACAAGAATAAACTCTATCGAGATGAAGCAGGGTAGATTGAGAGAGGCTCTCGAAGCCAGAGTGATATTGATTACAATTGCAGAGGATTGTGGTGTCGGGTCACCTTCCCGCCATTGATTGTTGATTGCTCTATAACACCCTCTTCTCCAGCGCCCCCCCTCCCCTCCCCTCTGCCAATCACAGACACATTAATTGTGGGGACAAATTTAATCACTGCTCCCTTGCAGTACCGTTGTGATTCCCCGCCATTTTTCACACACAGTAAAACTGCGGTCCGGCTGCGGAAAGGGAAATCTGAGGGAAGCAGGCCGCTGCGGAAAGGCACAATGCATTTCCATCATTTAATGAGGAGAGCGGGAAGGCTAGTTAATACTCTCTGATTAAGCCAGGGCTCTGTCTGAGTGTTGGGCTGGGCAGAAGAATGCAGGATCGACTCTTTCAACTGCTAGGAAAATTCTCCCGTCTTTGTCAATAACGAGGGGCCCTCCACCCTCAGGGGTGGGGGTGGATGGCAGAAAAAACAGGCATGCAGATTAGCTACCTGCCTGCTTAACCAGGACTAATCACAGAAGGGCCAGGCCAGCAATTACCAACTATGGTTGGTGTTAATTTCATTCTCTCTGTAGCCTGTCTTGAAACAAACAAACAAACAAAAAGCCCAAAAAACAAAAAAACAGACTAAACAGTTTTGGACCGCAAAGATTTTCGTCTTGCCAATACAGATAGTTCAATGAATCCTGAACTAATTTTGCAGAGTAGGGTCTGAATCCTTACCGGTTCAGGTTTTCTTAACGTCATGGCAACAGCATCAACGTGATTCTGCCAGCTGTCATTCATTCATCCATTCATTCATGTTATAAGTACTTTGGTGCTAAGTGCTGGGAATACAGGGGTGAACTCAACTTGCCTTCGTGGAGTTTATATCCTAGAAAGAGCAGTGCATTAAAAAAAAAAATTATTATTGTCGTAAGAACACAACGTGAGTTCTATCTTCTCAACAATTAAAAAAAATTTTTTAATGTTTATTTATTTTTGAGAGACAGAGAGAGACAGAGACAGAGACAGAGGCAGAGCAGGGGAATGGCAGAGAGAGGGAGGGAGACACAGAATCCGAAACAGGCTCCAGGCTCCGAGCTGTCAGCACAAAACCCAGCGCGGACCTCGAACCCACGAACTGTGAGATCGTGACCCGAGCCCAAGTCGGATGAGCCACCCAGGTGCCCCTCAACAATTTTTAAAAGTGCAAGATGTAATTGCGGGCTGTGGGTGCAATGCTGGACAGCTCTCTAAAGCTTATTCGTCTTACTTAACTGAAACTTTATGCCTACTGATTAATAACGCTTCATTTTTTCCTCCCTCCAGCCCCTGGTAACCACCATTCCAGTCCTTGATTTTATGACTTTGGCTATTTTAAATGCCCCGCCTAAGTGGAATCAGGCAGTACTTGTCTTTCTGTATCTGGCTTACTTTGCTAGCATAACATCCTCGATGTCCATCCATGTTTATGCACATGGCGGGACTTCCTTCTTTCCTAAGGCTGCGTGGTATCCCACTGTGTGCATATACCACGTTTTCTTTATCCCTTCGTCTGTCTCCGGGCATTTACGTTGTTTCTACATCTTAGCTGCTGTGAACAGTGCTGTAGTGGGCATACGGGAGTATACGAACGGTCAACAGGTATATGAAAACAAGGTTGTCGCCAATTATCAGCGAAATGCAAGCAAAAACCAGGATGCGATGCTACCTCCCCCATGTCAGGATGGCTTTGCCAAGAAAAACTAAACCAGGGGCGCCTGGGTGGCGCAGTCGGTTAAGCATCCGACTTCAGCCAGGTCACGATCTCGCGGTCCGTGAGTTCGAGCCCCGCGTCGGGCTCTGGGCTATGGCTCAGAGCCTGGAGCCTGTTTCCGATTCTGTGTCTCCCTCTCTCTCTGCCCCTCCCCCGTTCATGCTCTGTCTCTCTCTGTCCCAAAAATAAATAAACGTTGGAAAAAAAAAAATTTTTAAAAAAATAAAAAAAAAGAAAAACTAAACCAAACAATCCCAAGAGACAAGTGCTGGCGAGGATATAGAGAAAGCAGGATCTGTGAGCCCCGTTGGTGGGAATGCAACAGAGTGCAGCCCCCGCGGAAAACACTACAGCAGTCCTCCCCCCCCCCCCCCCCGAAAGTAGAACTCCCGTGGGATCCAGCAATCCCTCTTCTGGGAATAGATCCAGAAAAACGTTGAAACCAGAATCTCCGAGAGACGTTAGCCGGTGCGCGCGCGCGCGCGCGTGCGCGCGCTCCGTGTCGGAGCTTTACAACGCACGTCAGATTTACCTGGAGGGGGTCGTGAAAACGTCAGTTGCCAGGCTCTGTCCCCCTCCAGAGCTTCTGATGCAACAGGTCTAGGGTCGGGCTCCGGAGGTGGCATTTCTCACCGGTGCCCAGGGACTGCTGCTACGGGTCCGGGGAACCCCACTTTGAGAACCACTTTGCACCCGTTGAGAGCAGCGGGGGTCAAGTCTGGTCGCCCTGTAAAAGCCACCTTTTGGAAGCTTCTCAAATATCCCAGTGCCCGGGGGCCCGGGGAGGGGGTGGGGGGCTGGGGGAGGCGGGTGGAGGTGCCCACTGCCGGCGATTCTGATTTAACTGGTCCGAGCTGGGGTCTTTGCTTTCTGCAAAGAGCGCCCCAGGTGACTGGGCGCGGTTGAGTTGGAAACCACTTTGCTTAACGTGAATGTGAAGAGCAGAGGCTAAGAGTCTGATGGATATCCTCGGGCCCTCGGCTCCAGCCCTAGCCCCGGCACATGGCTCCGTCCTCCTGCCCGCAGCGTCCTCATCTGCGACGTGCATTGTCACGAGGAGCAAGGGAAGTAACAGCGATGCCTGGCGTGTAGCAAGCCCTCGGTACGTGCCCGTCCTTCGCCTCGCTTTTAACTGGGGCACTCGGTGGGTCTCTGCCAATTTTCACTTAATTACGGACGACGTTTCCAGTTAAACACCTTGCCTGTGAAGACACCACAGAGGCTCACCCTGTTTGCCTCCCTCCGATTTGCCATTTGCCCTGGTGCCTTCCAGGGGAATCCCTGCCGTCTTCCTTGTTCGTTCAAACACCAGTCATAAGGTCCCCATGCTTCTCCAGCAGCCCCAACTTCTTAGCGAAAGGGTCTTGTTTGCAGCTGTGGAAACATTCCACATCCAGGGTAACTAAGCAGAACACCCCGCCCTGGGACGTGTCTAACACACGTGCTGGAGATGCGGTGCCAGGAAAGCAAACGGTACCCGAGAATAATTCCTCAAATGAGCCCCAGGCACGTAGTGAAAGCTGTCGGAAGCCAGAGGACCCATTAAAAAAATTGTTGATTGACGGTCAAGTTTGTCCCTCTTTCTATTGCTTTCTCATGACCTCCCGTGGTGTGTGCTGTGCGAATTTCTTTTTTTTTTTTCTTAAAGAGTCATTCACTTCGGGGTGGGGGGTGGGGAGAAGACGGAGGGGCCAAAACAAGAAGTTGGGGCGAGAGACTAGGGGTGTGTGCACGAGGGCGAAAGGCACAGAGAGAGGGTCCTGGGCACGTCTGGGAAGGTTTGAGATGCCGAGGCCAGGAATCCGGAATCGTTTCGGGGTAGGGAAAAGCAGGAAAGTGGTTACAGGGTCAGTTGCCCAGAAGCGCTCAGAAAACAGCCCGACTTGCCTTTTACAACTCAGGTTGTCTGGGGAGACGTGGCCTCCTCCTTGTGGGTCATCCACAGATGGAGACTGGGTCGCTGGCTGGTCGAGAACGCCAGCCCTGGGATCAGAAAGAAACAAGCCCGGGGATGCCAGTCCTCACCGCCAACTCTTGCCAGGTTGTGTGACCTTGGATAAGTGCTTCACCTGGTTGATTTTGATTTTTCATCTGTAAAATGGATATAAATGTAGTCTGGTGGCCAGAGCACAGGGGTGTCACAAGGACTGAACATGAGATCAGGTCTGTGAAGTATTTAGGCTGCCTGGGGCATGGTAACCTCTGCTTTCCAGCCACCCAACAACTGTTTATTTAGTAAGCCTGACTTTGTGCCCGGCCCCACTCAAGGGGCAGGTACACAGGCGTGAATAAGGCAGGCAGTGCCCTTGCTCTCAAAAAACGTACATCCTATTACAGACAGGCTGAATAAACAAGGGTAGTGGGAGAACCAGCACTAAATGCTTTGCTGAAAACTAAAATAAGTTGCCTCTTGTTGCTACCAAAATAGGGGTCTCTTTTCCACGGAGGGGGGGGGGCAAGACAAGGTCTCTATGAGAGGGGGACGTTTACGCGCACATCTGTATGATGAAGAGGCGGCCATGCAAATATCTGGAGCAACAGCATTCTGGGCAGGGGGACGAGCATGTGCAAAGGCCCTGCGGCCGGAGTGCAGAGAGGGAGAGGCACCGAAGGGAGGCCGGGGTGGCTGCCGCAGAATGGACTAGGCAGACGGTGCAAGGAGAGAAATGGTGCAAAGAGGCAGGAACCACATTGTGGAGGGGCTCGCGGGCTCTGGGAAGGATTCGGGTGTTCTCCTGAGTGCGGTAGGAAGCCCTGGGAGGGCTTGAACAGGTGGCAGAGTGACTTGGTCCGATTGCTCTTTGGAAGTGATCTGGGGCAGGGGTGAGACCGGAAGAGGGGGAGCAAGCAGGGAGGGAGCCCCAGCCATCTTGCAGGGTGGGTGCTAGCAGCCTAGCTGGCCTGCTGACTTCGCTTTTAGCCTGCATGTCCTCACTGGGGATGGCAGTGGCGGGGGGTGGGGGGGCAAAGCCTCTAGTCGAACCCTGTCCCCCCACCCCCCAGCCCAGCTGCAATGCCTGGAGCATGGGTGTGACCCTCCTCACTGGGACTCCCCCTGCTTCAGTGAGTCGAGCTGAGATGCAGCGGAGAGAAACACCCCCCCCCTCCGGTTCCTGGGTCCCTAAGCACCCCCCTTCCCCCCCTCCGCCACCGTTTCCTGCAGGGGAGCAGCGCACTGGTCTTCAGCTGGCCGGCCGGGAAGCGGCTCTCTGAAGGGACAGGTTTGCCCGGCGATGGTGCTGGGCGGTTTCCAGGGGTTTTCTGGATCACTCCTGCTCTTGGAAGCAAGTACCTCACCAACATGTGTCGGAAACATGCGCTCTCTGCCTGCTGGCTGGACACCCGGCCAACTGTTAGGAAGTTGCTTGGAATTTGCACCTCCCTCTTACCGGGCCCATCTGGTTGGGACCCCAGAGGGGCCCGAGCCCTGACGTCCGACCGGCCCTCTCACAGGCCTGGGTCGAACCGAAGGCCGCAGGCCTTTGGGGTCGAAAGGAATTAGGGAGAGAGGGAGAGGAAGTGTGGCTCTGCAGAAAGGGTCCCCCGTCTGTGCGAGGTGGCACAGAGTCCCCTGGCAGGTGACAGCCCGGGTCTATCGAACCAGGCTTCTGGGAGCCCCCGCTCCCCAGCCTGTTTCACCCAACCAGAGAATTAGATCTTCCATTAAAATAAATTTCTCCTCCTTGGCTGACGTCTTAGCTAAGCCCCCAACCTGAAAATCACTCCCGGTTCTCTGCTCTTTTTTTTTTTTTTTTTTTTTTTTTTGCTACCTTTATATTCCTTCAATTTTTATAGCCGATCATTTTATACGTGAACCAAGTACCAAACAAGCATTATTACTGCTTTGCGCACCGTGCACCACAGAGGCATAAATCCCACATTAACCTCATCCTAAGGAGCGGCTGAGTGCATTTTAATAAATGTCCCAAATGGTTTTAGTGTCTACTAGTCAAACGGAATAAAAAATGCACGCGCATTATGGGATGTTATGAACCTTTCTATCAAAAGTAATAATAAACAGACTGCTTGTTGAGCTTGGTGATTGGGTTACATTTTTAAACAGTATATTGAGAGACAAATCAAGGTAGAGCCGAGATGATTATGTGATATGATCCAAGGGGGGGGGGGGGGGGTGTGCTATTCGAGCAGGTAGACCTCCCTCCCGCCTGGCGATGCGCATGCATTCCGAGCTCTCACCCCAAACGGTACCAAGAGAAACGAGCAAATTAAGAAATCTCTGCTGCACCCGGATCTTTAATATAAGCAGCCAGATAAAGGCAGGGACGCACATCATTTGTCAGTTGAATAAAAATTCAGATGAGGTATTTTCCTGACGCTGTGCCAGGCACCATTAGGAAAGCATTTTATTTTCCTGTGTCAGTGACGGCATGCGGTTGGGGCCAAACTTCATCAGCCCACAAGGTGTTAACTTGAAATCACGCACAGCGCGGACTTCTAGCTTGGGTAGCACGTCCAGATGCGTGTCCCCGGCCTGCCTTTCTCCCTTCCCTCTATGGGCTTTCCACCCGGAAAGCTCCAGAAGTTAATTAGCCATTTTGGTCATCAATCCAGAGTAGATAAAGGGTCACGCCGGTGGCCGCTTTGGACGCGCAGATGTTTTGGTTTGGGCACATCTGTAGGCAATCACGTTGCTTTCTGGGCAGGAACGGTGTTTTATTATGGGATTATATGTGTAATCTTGGATAAATAGTAGAAATTGGAGTACTTCAGTTGGAAGGCTTGTTTTCTCTCCCAGAGAGCAGTGTAAATAGCAAACCAGAAATCATTCGCTCGTCATTGAAGCAATAATCGAACTGGCCAGTCTCCTTCCTTCAGGCTGGATCAGGGGGGTCAGTGTGAAACTCGGGGCAAGCACGTTGTCCAAGGGGGTCAGGCCGGGCGCGCGGTGGGGCTCGTCCCGGGAGGGGGCTGGCTTTTGCTACCTGGCCACCTAGGGGATCGGGATGGTGTCTCAGAGCCTCATTGCGGTTTTGGAGCGCGGTCTCTTCTTCCACCCCTGGCCCCAACGTCTTCCCCACCAAGTGTGAGAAATGCTGACGCGTGGAGCCAGGGCAGAGGCGGGCGGGGCTGTTGTTACTGATACCTTTCTCCAATTCTGGTAATGCACATAATGATGTTGCTCAGTTTTGTTTCACATTTCCAAAACAGATGTACCGAATCCCTGTAAAGCGATCTATGGTAATGCACTTAGTTTTAATCTTCAATGTTAAAAGTAAAAACCGATCACTTAAAGCAGAAACATGTGTCACTTCTCCGTAAGTTGGCCCCGGGACCCAGCCTCCTTCTTGCCACTCAACTGTTTTGGCTCTGTCGTTGGCCTTCCCCCGTCATTCTGTCCTTCCTGTTACTGTCCCTCTTCGTTCTCACCATAAGGCGTTTCTCAAGGGGCTTCCCGACTACTAAGCGTCCTCTGTAGCTTGCACGCACTTCTAACCTTGGGTGTTTCCCCGTATCCCAATGCTTGTTGCTCTGGGCTCCAGTGAAAAGGCTCTGAAAAGCGCACGCCCACCATATTTAGGAAAGGTGGAAAAAGCTATCTCAAAGTCAGGTTCGATTGTAGAGAACCACTGTAATAAATAAACGGTCCGTGACAAAGGAGCACTCCCTGACCAAGATGCTGGCTAAATCTTAAGGCAAGTTGGGTGATGATTACCAAATATCTTTGCCCGTAAGGGCTCGAGTAAAAGCCCTGAGTTTTTCTTCTAGAAAATGGGTTGTGGCTTCTTAAAAAAAATTTTTTTTTCAACGTTTTATTTATTTTTTTGGGACAGAGAGAGACAGAGCATGAACGGGGGAGGGGCAGAGAGAGAGGGAGACACAGAATCGGAAACAGGCTCCAGGCTCCAGGCTCCGAGCCATCAGCCCCGAGCCCGACGCGGGGCTCGAACTCACGGACCGCGAGATCGTGACCTGAGCTGAAGTCGGACGCTTAACCGACTGCGCCACCCAGGCGCCCCATGGCTTCTTAACGTCTAAGTGAATGCTGCTCTGAGGCTCAACAGAGGTGACGATCGGGGTGGGGGTGGGGGTCAGCCTGCAAATAGCAAAGGAGTCTGGAATGTAAAAAGAGGCATGCCCTAGTGATGGTCAGAAGGGTTTGAAATGGTGGGAGGCAAGGTAATAATTTCTCTTCCAGTGCAAGACATCAGATCCCCACACTTCGCTCATTGCCAGCTGAGTGTCCCACGCCGCGCCAAGTATTTTCTGTGTAGTAGGGCTCTTTGACAGCTCTGTGGGCGGCACTGGAGGCAGAGGAGATGTTGGTCCCTTTCAGTTCTGACGCTCTGTCCGTTGCTCGGCTTCCCGGACGGTGGCACTGCTGAGGCATCGCGTCCCGACGCGGGCCTCCCCTTCTGCTCCTCGTGCTTTCTGTTCCATCCTTGTCTTTCTAAATGCGTCTGCATCCGAGATTCAGATGACTCCTTCCCCCCTTCTCAGATCGCACGTTCCTTATCTGGGCCAAAATCTGGAGAGCTCTCTCCGTCAAGTGAAGCCCGTCCGAGGAAAGGGCAGAAGGCCTTGTGGGACGAGACCAGCAGCATCAGGATCTCCTGGCGGACTTGTGAAAACACAGTTTTCTGGGCCCCACCCGCAGAGGTTCTGGTTCAGCGGGCCTGGGGTTGGGCCTGCGCATCTGCACTTCTAACAAGCTCCCAAGGTGTTGGCGGTGTTCCGGGGACCGTATAAGGAGCAATGATAAGACTCTTGGTGTCTTCAGGCCCTCTTCATCTTGGCTGGTAGGTTCTGGAACGTGGAGGGGCCGGATGGCACCAGTGGAGATATTTTCCTAAGGGAGCTTTGGAAATTAAAGGCGGAGGAAGGGTCCTGTGGCCCCCGGAGAGGCTGTGTGCTGCTCTTGGGCTGTTGGGGGTAGAATCATCTCGGCTCTAACCATACACGGAGGGTCCCGTTCTCCGTCCAAAAACAACACGACGAACAAGAATTCAATTTGGCAGGGGTACTTTCTGTTTAAGCATACTTTCTCTTAATTTGATCACCCATGCAAGAGCCTTCCAGACATTTGGATGTTAGTTTTTAGAAGTTCTGCTCATTTTCTCAGAGAGTTTCACTCTTCAACATTTGGTTGGGGGAGGGGGGCTGAGAGGTAGAGACATAGACATTCAGACGGACATTATTCAACTAGAAACTGGAATTCCCAGCTAGTAGTTAGAAAGATTCTGGAAAGACACAGAAACGGAGTTGTGGAAAGACACGCATTTGGGAGCCACGCCCACCTCCCTGGCATTTCCAGACCTGCCGCTCACGGGTGTGTGGCGCTGGGCCAGCCATCTGATGCTCTCGGAGCCTCAGTTTCCCAATCTGGAATGTGTGATCAACAGCTACCCTGCAGGGCCGCCGTCAGGGTGAGAGGTGATGCACGGGCAGCTGAAACACACGCTGGAACCCCAGGGAGCCCTCAATGACCGTCATCTGCCATCAGAATGTTGTCCTCACTATCTTTCTTATCATTTTAACATTTGCCCACCCAATGTGAATTCATTTATGTCGCGGAGTACTAAGAGAATAAGAACATCTTAAGACTCATCCATTTTTCTCTTGAAGATAATTGTGTCAAGGGGCACCTGGGTGGCTCAGTCGGTTCAGCGTCCAGCTTCGGCTCAGGTCATGATCTCACGGTTCGTGAGTTCGAGCCCCGTGTCGGGCTCTGGGCTGAGCGCTCAGAGCCTGGAGCCTGCTTTGGATTCTGTGTCTCTCTCAGTCTCTCTCTCTGTCTCCCTCCCCCACTCACATTATGTCTCTCTCTCTCTCAAAAATAAAGAAACATTAAAACAATTCAAAATAATCTGTGTCAAGAGGCTACATGAGTAATCTCAACCTGGGATAATTCTATCGCTTGGAGGGGGGGGCATTTGATAAGGTCTGGAGATATTTTTTTGTTTGTTATACCTGAGGACTTGCTATTGTTATCTAGAAGGTGGAGGCCAGGGATCCTGCTAAACACCCTGCAGTGTCCTGGGCAGCCCCCAGGACAAGGGACCATCCAGCCCAAAATGTCAGGAGTGCTGTTTTTTGTTTTTTTTTTTTTTAATTTTTTAAGTTTATTGATTTATTTTTAGAGAGACAGCCAGTGAGCGGGAGAGGGGCAGAGAGAGAGAGAGGGAGGGAGAGAGAGAATCCAGCAGGCTCCACACTGTCCGTGCAGAGCCCGACGTAGGGCTCGAACTCACAAACCGTGAGATCGCGACCTGAGCCCCAAACCAAGAGTCAGACGCTTCACCCGCTGAGCCCCCCCGGGCGCCCCAAGAGTGCTGCTTTTGAGAAGCCCTTGGCTGTATCTTTGTGGTTCTAGGATGTAAAAGAAAGAAAAGAAAAAAACCCAAGTTATTACGTATTGAGCTTTTTCTATGTGCCAGACATTGGGTTTGGTGTTCTGCTTGTTTAATCTGTACAGAGACCGTGATGTGGGTGTTGTGACCGACCCTGGTGTGCAGAAGAGAAGCCTGTACTCAGGACGGACCGCTGGGCTTGAATGTACACCCTCTTCCTTCTCCCGTCCCTGTGCCCGTGTGTTTCCGTCTGCCAGCATGCTTGGACCTCCTGCTTTGTGCCGGGCTCTGCCTTGCGCCACAGGGACAGAGCATGAGCAAGATGGGTCGGGTGCCGGCGAGGGAGGGGTCCCCATCCCGGCCTGGTGTGGGAGACAGAGGGTGACAGCTGCTGTGATCTGACCCTGTGAAAGGGAACCGTGGACCGTCCCGCCTGCCCCGAGTTTGGGAGGGAGGGGTCCTAGGGAGGCACACCCCAGCTCATTTCTGGACGCAGTCCGTTTCCGGGGACAGCAACATGAAATGAAAAACACTGTCTAGGCTGAGAAAAAACCACTTTTCCCTGCCCTCCCAATGCGCATCCCCCGCCACCATGACTCCGTCTGCATGGAGGAGAGTGGATGAGAAGGCTTGCTCTGCAGTCACACAGACCTGTGTTGAACCGCTGGGTAGCCCTGGGCAGGTGGTCTGACCTCTCTCCGCCATAGTTTCCTTGTCCGGGCGGCGAAACAGACAAGGTTAACACGGTGGCTATAACCACAGCTCACAGCGTCAGGGGCTGGCGATCCTGTGCGTCACCTCATTTAACCCCTGCGGGGCGCCCATGGGACCAGACTGAAGCCAGTGAGACTCTCGCTGCAGATACGAGATTGAAGGAGGCGCCAAAGCACTCAATAATCAAGAAAATATTTTTCGATGTTTATTTATCTATTTATTTTGAAGGCGGGGGGAGGGGCAGAGAGAGAGGATCCCAAGCAGGCTCCACGCTGTGAGCGCAGAGCCCGAGGCGGGGCTCGATCTCAGGAACCGTGAGATCACGACCGGAGCTGATGCCAAGAGCTGGAGGCCTCACCGACTGAGCCACCCGGCTGCCCCAAGAAAAAGAATATTTTTGCGCAGTTTTTAAATTTTATTTTTTTTACGTTTATTTATTTTTGAGAGAGAGAGAGAGACAGAGCATGAATGGGGGAGGGGCAGAGAGAGAGAGACACAGAATCCGAAGCAGGCTCCAGGCTCCGAGCCATCAGCCCAGAGCCCGACACGGGGCTCGAACTCACAGACCCTGAGATCGTGACCTGAGCTGAAGTCGGACACTCAACCGACTGAGCCACCCAGGCGCCCCTTCGCGCAGTTTTTAAACAGCAAATGCAAAAAGAAATCCGTGGCGAACAAACTGTCGATATGTGCAGACGGCCCTGCTGTGATTCAGCCTCACCCGAATCCTGGCTCTGCGTCACCCCATCCATTTACGGATGAAGAAACTGAGGCTTTGGGGGACGACGTCTCCTCCTGCTTTATGATCGAGGAGCCGTGACAAGGCAATGGCCTTCAGTCTGCTCCGAACAGCCCTCTGTGGGCCTCCGTTCACTCACTCTTCACAGGAGATCAGGAAAAGAGACGGTAACTTGCAAGGAAGCAGGGGCAGCTGGGCCGCTGGGCTGCAGACAGCGTCACCACTTAACATGCATCAAGAACCCGCAGCCTACTTTGAAATCGAAATGTACCAGGAAGCCTCCTGGTCAACTTAGCTCTTTCATCTTTTGGGGGCACCTGGCTGTACTTCAGACAGAAATCGGACGAAGCAAAGACAAGCCCATTGTCAGTGAGCACAGATGGGAAGGAACAGAGAATTGGACACCAGAAGGGAGCATGTGGCTACTTGAAAGACATCACCCGGGGAGGGAGGAAGGAGCAATACATAACCGTATTTTTCTTTTTCTTTCTGTTTTTTTTTTTCTTTTAATGACTTTCACAAACATGAGTTCATCTATTCATGGCAAGATAGAGATGATGATTTTTATTTTACTATTGAGAAAATGTAAGCACAGGGAGGGTATGGAATTAACCTCCAGTGGGTGATATGGCTGCTCCTTCTTTCGGGGTCAGGGAGGCTTAGGACTCAGGTCCTCTCCTCCCTTTCCCGTAGGGTTTGTTTCTGGGCGGGTCTCAGGCTCGCTTAAACCTACACGATGTGGCCGAAGAGAGGCTGAATTATTCACAACAGCCCAGAGGTGGAAACGGCCCAAGTGTCCTCGGACAGCTGAATGGATGAGCGAAGTGTGGTCTGATCATTCAATGGAATATTATTCAGCCTTAATAAAAGGGATGAACCTTAAAGGCCTTAGACTAAATGAAATAAGTCTGTCACAAACGGGCAAACGTTTCCCCTTCTATGGGATACCAGAGTAGTCAAATTCCCAGAGGCGGACGTGGAATAGCAGCTGCTAGGAACTAGGGGGGAAGGAAAAAGGGGGCGGTAGTGTTTTATGGGTACAGTTTCCTTTGGGGAAGGTGGAAAAGTTCCGGAGATGGATGGTGGTGATGGCGACAGGGCCACTTGAATGTACCTACTGGTCACCGAACTCTACCCTTAAAAATGATTCAAGTGGTAACTTTCATGCTTATACATTTTATCACAACAAAAATAAATTGGGGGGGACTCCTGGGTGGCTCAGTTGGTTAAGCGTCCAGCTCTCGATTTTGGCTCAGGTCATGATCTCATGGTTTGTGGGTTCGAGGCCCATGTCAGGCTGACAGCTCAGAGCCTGCTTGGGCTCTCTCGCTCTCTCTCTCTCTCTTTCTCAAAATAAAGAAATAGGTAAATAAACTTTAGAAAAAGAGAATGTTTTTTTTAAAAAGGCAATAAAAACAAATTTTTGAAAAACTTGAGGCCGGGGGAGTGGAGCCTGGGCCTGAAGGGGCTTGCAGTTTCTGCCTTGGTTCTCTTGGAACACGGCCCCGAGACTGGCACGCAAGGAAGCCGGTCCAACCTTCCAGAGGGTCAGGAGCCCCTTGGAGAGGCCCTGAGGCACCTAGCGGACACCCAGGGTGAGTGAGGTCAGCGGGGACTTTCCAGCCCGGCAGGACCTCCCGCTGATTGGTGTCAGCATGACTGAGTCCCGGCAGAACCCGAGGAAGAAATGCTCGGCCGGCCCACGGGACCAGGAGAAAGAAGAATATTGTTCCTTTGAGCCGATCCGCGTGTCTTTCCTTTTAGCTACTGAACATCGTTCTCCACTCCTGTGTCCGTGGTTTTGGGGAGGACACATATGGTGTTACTCCCTCCAGCTCCTGCTGGGGATTATACGTTTTCCTTTTAAAACACAAAACAAGACCATCCATTTCATTGTCACACCGTGGCCAGGAATTTCCATTCTGCCAAATTTAGTGATTGCTTGGAGGGCCAGAAAATAAAATATGAACCTTGAGTTTCACGCCGCCCTAAAGGCTCATGGGTGTCACATGAACACCTGTCTCCAAGCTGAGGGCTCTCTCCCCTAGGAACCTCCCCCCCGCCCCAAATCCTTCATTAACTAAAGGTACTTGTTTTCCTATTGCCCCAGAGGGGGCCAAGCTCCTAGGAAATCCATTGTTTACACTTCTCCAGGTTGAACAATAACTTAACAGAGCCTTTCTTAACCGATGAAGTGAGAGTTTAGGTCAATGAAACATGGAGCCTCACACGCTGCTGAAGGAGAAAGTACGTGGGACGAACTTTCCGGGGACAGTGCGGCAATCTTGACCAAAAGAACAACAAAAAAATACATATCCCAGGTCCCCCCACATTTCGCTTTTATGGATTTGTCCTAAGTAAATAATTGTGGATATGAGCTAAGATTTAGCTGCACCAAAGTCCACCACGGTATCGATTATATTAATGAAAACTTGGAATAACCTGTATGTCCAGCATAAAGGGATTGGTTAAGTGTTTTAAGCTACAACCATAGTGGGGAATGCTATGTAGCTGTTACAATTCTGTTATAGAAGACTACCCAGGGTTATAACTCACTTTTTTGAAAACATGTGTTTAAGTGAGATCATACTAAATTGTTTTATTGAGATATTGGTTCACAACAGATTATGAGCATCTTTTTATAACACTGGGCAGTTTTCTATAACAGACCTTTAACAGCTGCATAACATTCCCCACTATGGTTGTAGCTTAAAGTCTTTAAACAATCCCTTTTTGCTGGACATATAGGTTATTCCAATTTTTCATTAATATGTCACATACGTATGTATACATACACGTATATATACATATATGTGCATATATACATACATACGTATGTATAAAGTACAGAAAGATATATACCAAAATGTTAACAATGGTTGCCTCTGGGAGACAGAATTAAGATTGATTTTAATTTCCTCCCCCCCCCCCCCGCCGATAATGCCATAACTGAGTGTAAAATTAAACATTCTACACTCTGTGGTTTTTACTTTTGCATTAGGAGGAAACCCAATAGAAGAGACAGTGACATGCAGCTGGAAATACCCATCAAACAAAATATGTAGTTTTAATCATGGACGAGAAGCTGGGAAAACGTTGTCCTTCTTCCCTGGCCCTTTTTTTTTTTTTTTTTTAAATGCGCGATTTGGGAGCAGTGAAGCCAGGTGGCCGAGACTCTGCTGTGGAGCAGAGGAGAGAGACGTTGAGGACGCGGTGGGATCAGTAAGGGACATCTGTCCACGCAGCTTCCCACAGATCCTTGTTTAGGGAGCACGGCTCAAGGAATCTCAATGTGGTCTCCATCTGGATGGCCCCGGGCAACTGGATGAATACAGCGGCCCATGGAGCCAAGTTCCCGGATTGGAATCCTGGTTTTGCCTGTTACCAGCTTTGGGTCTTAGACAAGACAGACTCCAGACTTTTGTTTACATGAAGTAGGCTCAGTCACCATCTTGTATGTAGTGGTCCATCAGTCAGTGAAAGAATTGAAGACAGACGTTTTCTGGGCACCTATGATTGATGTGTTTTCCCAGAAGAAAGCACTGGAAGTAATTTAAAAACACCCAGGACCAAGGAAGACTCTTCCTGGGTGAGTCAGTGGTTCACCCTTTCCTGCCCTCACGGGAGCCTCGAGTGGGCTCCCTGGGCATTCCCAGGCTGACAAAGACCCGGCGCCCTTAGAACGAACTCCTTCAGCCTAGACTCTGTGTCAGGTGCTGAAACCCCAAATGGCTTCTGGAGGGGTCAAGGCATAGAGGGATAGCCTATCTGTGCCCCACATGGAGAGGCCAGAAGGAAAGACAAATGTTTTAAACTCCCAGCCACCCGGCCTCCTGTTCTTGATATTTCCCTAACATATGCTAACATATGCTTTCCTCAAGAACTTCAAAAACCTGCTTTTAGCAGCAATGAAAATAGGACCCTGCGTCCAATTCAACCCGAAGCTTCAAAGTTTCTCTCTAATACCATTACCTCGTGTACAGAAGAAAATGTAAATCTAAAATATGCTGGTGATTATAACCTTTCTTCCTGACAGACATTGTAATATAAATGCACATAAATTGAATTTCTTCTTTAAAGAAATCTGAATACCTTTGGAGCATTTTAGCAAATCATCTGCAGCCCTCGTGCAATGATCTGTGGAAAAGTGATCTGTCTGTAGCATGACTTCTGCAACAGAACGATGGAGCGGGGCCGGAACATGCCAAGAAAAATAGGACGTACTTTATTGATATTCAAAATTTATTTTATTAAACTCGCACAAAAGACAGCGACGCGGGGAGCTGGTGCTACCAGGGAAGGAGCTTCAAGAATTAACTCCCTACGTCCTGCTCCTATGACCCGCCTGCCCAAATTGGGGAGAGAATGAAGAGAGGAGGGTAACTGCAGACCTGCCGTCCTGTTTCACTTCGACTCTGCCGCCGGGGCTGCGTGCTGGGGCCCTGTGTTAACTGTGAAATCAGAAATGGTAATGGTGGTGAGTGGGAATGGGAGGCTCTGATGCGTCTGATAAGAGTTCTCGGGGCCCAGATGTCCCTGGGGGGGGGGGGGGGGGAGAGGGGGGAGGGAAGGAATGTTTGAACTGTGTGGGCTTACCAGCTTGCACCCAGATGGGAAGGCAGCGGCTCTGGTCTCCCGTGCTCTCGGGGGGCTGAGCTCGGCCTGTCGGGGATTGACGGCTGATGGTCACTGCTAGGCTGGCAGAGCTGAAAAGAATAATAACACAAAACATGCGTCCAGCCCTCAACCCTCTGCACCCACGGCCGGGGCTCTGGTCCTGTGCCGCTCCGGGTTCACCGTTCAACTCCGGCTTGGCATTTGAAAGTGACCAGAGCGCTGCCCCCAGGGCCTCTCTGGGTGTGTGCCCAGTGGGTCCCCAGGGCCGCCGAGGCTGTGGTTTGGGTGCTCGGCCTTGGCTCGGTGGCCTGAAGTGACCCACCGTCGAGAAACCTCTGGGATGTTAGGACAGTCGCTGGTGGATTGGGGCGGGGGGGCGGGGGGGAGTTTCAGGTTAGAAACGTTGTTTGGTGCACCTCATCCGAAAATGCCGGGGCTGCATTTGCAGAGGACCACTGTCCTCCAGGAGCAAATGTGGTGTATTCCCTGTGGGCCCTGTGCCCCGAGGGAGCCACCACAAATAATGAAACGAAGGTGGGTCCACTTTCTCCATCACCCCCCGGCTCGGGGGGCCCAAAGCGTCACCAGACACGTTCCTGCAGCCCAGAAGCCAGCTGAGGCTACAAATCCTTCGGGCTGCCTGGAGGAGACATCGGGGCACCGCTTTCTTGGGCTGCCGGCCCTACGTTACTTCAGGCTCCTGGGCGGCTCTGCTTGGATCCATCGGGGCGGGTACCATCACCCCCCTTACAAAATAAAGCCACCAACCCTGATCAGGGACAGGACTACTATGAGGGTGAGAAGGTCTGCAGGGGCAGCAGGAGAGGAGAGTGATTCAGAGCAGGGCCTCTTACCCGACTGCCCAGCTTAGAATCTCACCTCAGTTTGCTTGTCAGTGACCTGGGGATAATGCTACGAGGCCACACCACACGAAATTGCCATCAGAGTGGGTCAGAAACAGCCATGTCGTGGCAATTGCATATGGTTCGTGCTCAGGGTACCCACCCACAAGTCGTGGTGAAATTAATGAACAGGAACAGGTATAGCACCTAGAAATGTGCAAAGCACATGGTAAGAGCCTAGTAAGTGTTAGTTGTTCCGGTGTTTACTCCTACCTGTCACTCTCCTGCCCAAGGGAGAATTAGTCCTCGGAGGGGCTCATTTCCCTGGGGATCGTCTAAACTCATGGGATTCGGGGAGGAGAGAAGATTCAGATGACCCAGATCTGCCTCTCTTCCTGTCCCCTCCTATCCCACTCAGAGCACTGAGCCCAGCAGCCCTGCACGGATCATCTCTTGAAGAATGAATTCATTTGGCCAGGGCTGAGTCAAGGGTGAGGTAGGTGAGGCAAAATTTACGTGGGGACCGGAAAATCCAGTGATCCAGATAAACGATATTTTATTTTGTTGTCAAAAAAAAAAATTTTTTTTTTAAGTTTACTTATTTTGAGAATCAGAGAGAGCGGACGAGGGGCAGAGAGAAAGGGAGAGAGAGAATCTCGGGCAGGTTCCGAGCCGTCAGCGCAGAGCCCCATGTGGGGCTCAAACTCACAGACCGTGAGGTCAGGACCTCCGCTGAAGCCAAGAGTTGGATGCTCAACGGACTGAGCCACCCAGGCGCCCCAAGATAAATAATATTTTAATGCAATATTAAAAAAAAAAACAACTTTTTTAATGTTTCTTCTTTTAGAAGGAGAGAGCAAGCCAGGGAGGAGAAGAGAGAGAGGAAGAGAGAACTCTCAAGCAGGCTCCGCGCTGTCAGCGCGCATCCCTGTGCGGTCTCGAATTCACAAACTGAGATGGTGACCTGAGTCGAAACCAGGAGCTGGGCTCTTCACCGACGGAACCCCCCGGGCGCCCCATGAATGCAATGTTAACAACAAATCAAAACCAATGCCAAAAAAAAAAAAAAAAAATCCATGACGAACAACAACATAGCAGAGTTTAGAACAGCACCCGACAGAGCAGGGGTTGGCGAGGGAGGTGAGCCGGCCGTGGGCAGGGGCGGGGACGGTGCAGGGGAGAGGCTGTGGGGTGGGGGCCGGCGAGGGCAGCCCTCCCCCCCTCCCCACCCCCCATTTCCTCTGGAGTCAGCAGTATTGCCGCTGCGCCTTCTTGTCTGTCTGTTACTTCCAGGTGGGGCGCTCATGAATTTTGAGAATTTATTTTTGTTTGAAAAAGATCCAGCGCCCCAACGACAGGTCACGTGACGCTGCGGCGGCCCGTCGGGCGGCGGTCTGCCCCCGCTGACAGCGCTTATTGCCATCACATAATTGCTTGTTAGACTGAACTGTACTGATTTATGGGGGATCAATCTTTCTGCCGGTCTCCGTTCCACGGGGTCCCTGCCAGGAGGTTGTCAGAGAAGCTCATTTTTACCGGGAGACAGCAAACAAACAGGGAAACAGGCACTTGCAGATGTGGAGGCCAGAGAACCCTGTTGTCCTGTCCCCCCCCCCCATCCCCCCTACCCCCCCCCCCCCCCAGCCTCCTATACCTTCCAGCATGAACAGCCACACGGGCCACAAGTGAGCGGAGGAGCTCTCCAGAAGAGCCCGGACTCCTGCCTAGGCCACCTGACTTGTCCCTGCACCCCGCCCCCCCCTCGTCTGGAACACATCAAAGGACATGAAATAAAGGACGTGCAGCTTCCCCGAGTTTCTGCTCCTTAGCAGACCCTGAGGGAGTTTACTAAGGGGAATTTGTAAAGCTCTTGACCTTAGAGGAGGCAGGAAGGCCCCGGTGGGGGCCGGTGGGAGGCAGCTGGTCTGCGGAGGCGGTGCACCTTGAAGGCTGAGACAGCGACCGAAGTCAGACCGCGGATGCGAATCCAGGCTCGCGGGCTTTCTGGCTGTGTGGTCCTGGACAGGTCCCTGCACCTCGCCAAGCCTCAGTTTCCTGATCTGTGAAATGGGACTTCTTCTGTGAGCTAGTTACCATGAGAAAACTTGATGTGTGTGAAGCCATGGGCACCGTGCCTTGCATACAGTAAGTGCTTAATAAATGCTGGTGACCTACCCCCGCCCCACCGGAAGGTCACAGTGCTACAGGGAGAACCACAGGTGTCTCCCTATCTGTACTGCTCTTTAGCGTGAACTCTAGGAAACGGGGCACATTGTCTTCTGCCTCCAGCCAATGTCTGCTATCTGTGAAGTTCAAAGCACAAAGGTTTCTAATGAAAGGATGGGATGGGGAGCTGGGAAGTCTGGCTCCCAGTCCCCGACCTTGAGCGGGTCCCTTTCCCTCTGTGGGACACAGATTTCTCACTGGTGAAAAGAAAGCTTGCCTGGAAACAGCATTTCTGGAGGTTTGCCCCAGGACCCTAGGAGTGTTGCATGTTTTATAGCTCAGCGGGGCAAAGGAAGAGGGAGGAAGGTATCTGGGGTCAAATTCATTTAGGAAAAGTTATCAGCAGGCAAACCAAGCCCCACACAGAACTTCTTCAGAGTCCTCACGTGTTCAGCATTTCCGGGATCTGTCTGCCCTCGGAGCCCATCCTTGGCAGAAGGGATGAGGTCTTTTGTAAGTCTGTCTACACCTGGGTGTGATTCACGAGGCTGACCCAGGAGCAGCTAACTGCTTTGCTGGGCTCTTTCTCAGTCTCCTGTGTGGGCAGGAAGTCAGGGTGCAGCCCGGAATTTTCCAGGATGCACAGAGCCCCTGGCAGAAACAGAGTCCTTCCCCGTGACCCAGTGGTCTCTTCCAGCTTCACCAGAACAGGAATGGGCCTGGGAAAATGTCTGGGCCCCTCAGTTCAAGGTCTCAATGCAGAGGTCTTTGTTCAGGGTAACGTGAGGGCCCAGGAAGTTATGCCAAGGACTGCGTTAGGTCCATTAGAAAGGCAACTCTCCCCGTATCCTAAATGGAAACCCTGTCGGGGAAGCTAACATCCATGATTTTCCTAAGACTTTGAAGAAGATGGGGTGACTGAAGACATCCACCCCGTGATGTGGAGGCTGGCAGACTAGGTTTTGTCTACTTCCTTAATCAACAGTTCACTCATTCATTCAACACGTTTATAATGAATACCCAGTATGGACCAGGCAGCGTCCCAGGCACTGGGGATATAGCAGTGAACACATACAAAGTCCCCGGTCTCTCTGAGCTTACATTTCTAGGCCAGGAGAGAGTAAACAAAGACATAATAGGTCAGGAGAAGGTGATGCATGCTAAGAAGAAAAATGAAGCAGGTTAAAGGGACAGAGGAATTAGGGGCATATTTTCAATAAATGGAAAGCCCTGTAGAAAGGACTCGCCATTCTAAAATGTTTTTAATATTTATTTATTTTACACACACACACACACACACACACACACTGTGAGCAGGGGAGGGGCAGAAAGAGAGGGAGACACAGAATCTGAGGCAGGCTCCAGGCTCTGAGCGGTCAGCACAGAGCCCGATGCGGGGCTTGAACTCACGATTGGTGATCATGACCTGAGTCAAAAGTCAGGTGCTTAACCGACTGAGCCACCCAGGTGCTCCTAGGGAGCTATTTGAAATAAGGGATCAGGAAAGGTCCCTCTGATTTGGTGACATTTAACAGAGATCTGGATGGAGTGAGAAAGCCATGTGCATACCTGAGGGAGTGTTAGTTCAGGGACAGCAATCAGTAAGTGCAAAGGTCCTGAGGCACAAGGGCACTTGGTATTCAAGGAACAGGAAGCAGCCAGTGGGACTTGAGTGGCGTAAGGAGGAGAAAAGTAGAAGAAAACGATCAGAGAAGCATCTGTAGGGCCTTGTAGGCTACACAAGAACTTTGGGCATTAAGGACATTCCTGTTGTTGTGCAGCCATCACCACCATCCATTTCTAGAACGTCTCCATCACCCCAAACTGAAACTCTGTCCCCATAAAACAGGGGTTTCCTATTCCCCCGCCCCCTCCCCCGGCAGCCACCATTCCGCTCTCTGTCTCCGTGAACTTGACTTCTCTGGCTACGTCATATAAGTGGAATCATCCGGTATTTCTCTTTTTGAGGCTGAAGTGTAGTCTGTTGTATGTATTTACTATATTGTGTTTATCCATTCCTCCCTTGATGGACATCTGGTTGTTTCCACCTTTGGGCTACTGTAAATAATGCTGCCAGGAGAACTTGGGTGTGCACATCATTAGAATAAGGATGGGAACGGTTACTTATTTGACACAAATGTCCTGAGGATTCAATGTAACTATTCTCACAAGTGCTCAGCACAGGGCCCGGCCCACAGAAAGTGCCAAATGGACACCACTCAATAAAGATTCAGGAACAATTGAGCTGTTATTATCCGTGATGATCTGCAGCCAAGCATTTGATAGAGAAATAGCACAGGACTGTGAACCAAAAGAAAGGGCAAAGGGAGTTCTCTCTTTAAAATACAAACACGGTTTCCGTTACCAGAAAAAAGATGACGGGGCCATAATTTTTTAAATTAGGTTACAGTGGAGAAAAAAAATCCCACCCCTAATCCCACCATGTTAACCGAGTTTCAGTTTCCTTTGAGTTCAGAGGGATTAAATAGACTGCCTTTCAGTAGGACAGAGGGAAGCTGGAAGGACCTGGGCTTTGGGGGGCTGGCTGGGGGGTGGGAAAGGAACCCCATAGAAGATCTGCTTTGAGCGGAACCACGGTGGGGGTTTTGCTTTCGAAAACCTGAGGCCTGGCAGGCTGGCTCAGCCAAGCTGGGATGCATTTTTTGGCTTCAGCGTTGGGAGAGAGAGAGGAATCAAAAAAAGGAAATATCATTTCCTTAACTACTAGGTATTAATATCCTGTTTAATTTAATTTCGGCTTTCTGCGCTGGTGAGCTCTTTTCCCTCTAACATACAGTGTCAGCTTGGCAGGGAGTTTCTGACAGTATCTAAAGAGGATTTAGCTCTGAATCCTTGCCATGAAAGTGTCTCTATCTGCGCCCAGTGTAGGCTTTCAGAAGCGAGCATTGTGTCCCGCGAAGACGGTAATTGAGTGAATGAGGCCTGGCACCTGGGCCTGCCGCAGAGCACTGATAAGGACATAAAGACAGGCTGAAAGGGCCTGCTTGCCAGAGGCAGAGAGGCTGGCGCGTCCCCGGGAGGAGGGGAGCCCGTCATCCCCGCAGAGAGCTGAAGGTGGGGAGCTCGGCCCCCTGCAGCCCTGCAGAGAGAGAGGGTCCTGGGCAGAGCGGAGGCCAGAGTGTTCTGCACCTCAACGCAGTGAACGGGCACTCCGGGGGAGATAAGCAGGTGGCAAGCGAGGTGGGGCTGGCCCAGCTGGCTGATGTGCCTTCCATTCCTTGATAAACACCGTAGTCATCTTTGGCCAACCCTCTTCTAGCTAGCTGTGTAAGGACAAAGATCCAGCCGCAGTCCTCTGGGCATGTATGTGTTTGGTCTCGT
The DNA here is from genome assembly GCF_022837055.1 of Prionailurus viverrinus. Taxonomy (NCBI): domain Eukaryota; kingdom Metazoa; phylum Chordata; class Mammalia; order Carnivora; family Felidae; genus Prionailurus; species Prionailurus viverrinus. The sequence goes on along the minus strand of NC_062575.1, from coordinate 30,995,168 downwards.
CTCGTGAGGCAGTGCGTTCTACCATGTGGAAGACTGATTCAGGACTCCTGTGAGTCTGAATGGTTAATTTCCCTACTGATTCCAGTGTGCATCCACCTGCCCTTGGTCTGGCCTCACAACCCTGAACAGGACTGCCCATCTCTCTGAGAGCTCTGGGCTGATCACAAAGGTCCACCCTCATGGAAAACAAACTCTTTCTGGCTCTTCCCCAGTGAACTGAAGACAATTTAAGAGACACATGACTATAGGGTTATTGCTTACCCTCCCATCCACCCATCCACCCATCCATCCATTCGTCCATCCAACCATCCATCCATCTGTCCATTCACCCTTCCTTCCTTCCTTCCTTCCTTCCTTCCTTCCTTCTTTCCTTCCTTCCATACATTCACCCACTCATCCACCCATCCTTCCATCTATCCATCCATCCACCAACCCATCCATCCATCCATCCATCCACCCATCCACCCACTCACCCACTCATCCATCCATCCATCCATCTATCCATCCTTCCTTCCATCCAGCAACCCATCCACCCATCCATCCATCTATCCATCCATCCACCAACCCATCCATCCATCCATCCATCCATCCATCCTTCCTTCCATCCACCAACCCATCCATCCATCCATCCACCAGCCCATCCATCCATCTATCCATCCACCCACCCACCCACCCACCCACTCACCCACTCATCCATCCATCCACCCACTCATCCACCCATCCATCCATCTATCCATCCATCCACCAACCCATCCATCCATCCATCCTTCTTTCCTTCTACCCACCAACCCATCCATCCATCCACCCACCAGCCCATCCATCCATCCACCCACCCACCCACTCATCCATCCATCCACCCACTTATCCATCCATCCATCCATCCATCCACCAACCCATCCATCCATCCATCCATCCACCCACCCACCCACTCATCCACTCATCCATCCATCCTTCCTTCCATCCAGCAACCCATCCACCCATCTATCCACCCACTCATCCATCCATCCCTCCATCCATCCATCCACCAACCCATCCATCTATCCATCTATCCATCTATCCATCCATCCATCCACCCATCCATCCATCCATCCATCCACCCACCCACCCACTCACCCACTCATCCATCCATCCATCCATCCATCCATCCATCTATCCATCCATCCACCAACCCATCCATCTATCCATCCATCCATCCATCCACCCATCCATCCATCCATCCACCCACCCACTCATCCACTCATCCATCCATCCATCCATCCACTCAGCCATCCATCCATCCATCCATCCATCCATCCTTCCTTCCATCCACCAACCCATCCATCCATCCACCAGCCCATCCATCCATCCATCCACCCACCCACCCACTCATCCACTCATCCATCCATCCATCCATCCATCCACCCACCCACCCACTCATCCACTCATCCATCCATCCATCCAACTATCCATCAACTTTGGAGATCCTGTTATGTGTCAGGCACTAGTATACAGCATATTTTAATAGGCCTTTAATGGTGACAGCCTTGGACAAGAGACTGAAGCTTGAATCCTCAATTAGCTATGTGAACTTGCCAAGGTCACTGCTTTAGAGTTTGCCACAGTTGGGAGCTACACTAGTTAGGGGTGGGCTGACTTTTTGAACCATTGCTTCCAAATTTCAGTGGCTTAACGTAAGTTTATTTCTCATGCATGATCCAAAATAGATGTTCTTGATTGATGGACAGCTTTCCTCCATGTAGTGACCTAGGGACCCAGGTTCCTTCCGTCTTGAAACTCAGCCCTCCTGTAGTTCACGGAGCCCTTTCCATTCTGCCGGTACGTGAGGAAAGAGAGAAATCAGGACTAGCTATGTGACTTCCGGAAGTGGTGCACATCACCTCTGCTCATAGGCTATCTGCCAGAACTCAGTCCTATGGCCATAGCCCGTTGTAGGGGTGGCTGTGTGCCCAGGAAGGTGAGGACAACACAGACACTGGGAATGCCAGCGGAATCTGCCATTGGGTCTCCAGATGGTTTTTGATCACAAAGAAACAACAAAATGTTAGATAATAACAGAAAAAGGTGGGTCAAATCCTTCCGGATTTCCTTTATGCCCTGGGCAGAAAGTTAGGTATTACCTTTGCTGCCAAAGGGGGAGATTCTTCAACTGTGCAAACAGCCCGAGGCATCAGGGCTGGTGAATGCGGGAACGGAGAGTGAAGGAGTTTTTCCTGACATCTCAACCCAGAACCTTTCCAATATGACCAGGACCCTGTACCAAAATGGAGGTGAGAAGGTCATGCTCTGACGTCTTTAAGTATTTGACACTGGAAGAAATGAAAAGCCCACAGGTTCATCCAATTATAATCTTCTTTGATCTGGAATTCTGATGAACAAGTTGATACCTAGTTTTTTCTAGAAACCTATCCAAGCATATATTTCAAAATCATCATCGCCATCACCATGAATGCTACCATTGACTAAGTACTTACCATGTGCCAGGTACTGTTCTGAGAGTTTTATATAACGATGTGATTTACCTATCCTTCCGGAGTAAGTACGATTATTGTCTCCGTTATGGAATTCTATGACAGGAAGGCATTTAGCTAAGACCACACAGCTCTTAAGTGGGAGAGCGGGCAAGAATAACTTGGGTGACTTTGCTTGAGCCCAATGGCATCGAGGTGTCCCCGGGACCTCAGGCCCAATGCGGGAGATTTTCCTGAAGGTCTTTCCCAGGGCCGCTTAAACATGTATGTCGGTTTTCTCATCCATAAAATGGGATGCCACAGTCCCTGTTCCGCCTCCACGGCAACTTTATTGAAAGGATCACAGAAGAGAACAGGTGTGGAGGCACTTGTCCGAGCACACAATGGCACACAATGAGCAGAATCGCTGCTGTGGCTGTCCTATCATCTGTTTGCAGGCTTTTTCTCTGCTTTTGGCCTCAAAATTGCCTAAAAAGCATCAAGCGGCTTATTCAGCCAAGTGAAGGCTAATGACAGAACATGCTGTTCAAACGCAGTCCTCGCCTTTGGAATATTAACCTCGAGAGGCTAGGGGGAGCTGGGAAGTCTAGAGCCTTCCCCTCGGTCCCTGGCAGCCTGCTTAGCTGCGCGTGTTTTTCCAGCTCCAGGAGAGAGGAGCCTCGTCTCCACACTCCAGATGTCTCCAGGCCTGCAGAGCCGTCCTCGTCTGAAGCAGGCCGTCGGGCCCCGGCTCGTGGGGTTGCGTCCTCCCCTGGGTTCTCTCGAACAGGCCTGGCTTCGCTGCGGGGAGTGCTGAAGAGCCCCGTGTTTTTGTTTTCTCTCTTAAAAACAAAATACAGAAGCGGTCATCTGTGTTGCATCTGGGTCTGCCTGCCGAAAGAGCGGGAGTGGGCGGGATGGGGCTGCGGGAAGAGCCACCGCCCCCCTCCGTCGACAGCCCACCTGTGCAGGTGTCACAAACCACTCCCCGTGCAGAGAGTCTAAGAAGACACGAGGCCCCGCCGGTTGGGGCTGGGGGAGGGGGTTGTTTTTGTTTTCTCAGTGATGCCCAGCTCTTCCCCTCTTGGAGCCTTTCTGGTTCTGTCTGGGCTTTCTGGAAGCAGTTAGAAGAAACAGCTGGATATGTGAGGGAGAGTGTCTAATGTGCTTAACGTCTTTATAAAGCCGGTTCCCATTTAGGGAGAGGATTTGTTTGAGTCGCTTCTCCCCAAGCCAGCTCTGTTCTCTCTGTGCAAAGGCTTTCCTGAAACTTCCAAATGTTTATAAGGTGCATTAAACAAGCCAGAGGTCATAAAGTACAGCTGCTATTTAAATATAAGCACCTAGGGCCGAGGCATCTGATTATTGATAGGTGTTGAGTGCCACTTCCAAAGTGTGCAGCCGGCCTGCCTTAAATAACTCTAACTAGGCCCAAACAGTCCTGAAGAGGTTTCTAGGATTAGATCACAGGCTGGCAAGAGCAGAGAAAGTCTGGAAAAGTCCTAAGAGGATTTAAAAAAAAAATTTTTTTTTTCTCTTTTGTTTCACATCTAGCAGATCAAGCAGCTGATGCAAGCTTTGGACCAAATGAGACATTTCAATAACTCGTATTGTTAAATCACAATCAGCTGGAGGAATTTTGATTTGCAACTGGCTCGGAAGAACATTCTTGGGCATATTTTGAAAGTATCACCAAGAGCAAATTACTGCCATTGTTCCTTGAGGAAAGAAGGATTTGTTTCATGGCTAACAGGCCAGTCCGCAGGGTAACTGGCGGACAGAAAAAGGCCTAACCGAGTGTCTGAGTCAGCCTGGGCTGCTCTGACAAAATACCACGCACTGGGTGGCTTAAGCAATAGAAACTTATTTCTCCGAGTTCTGGAGGCTGGCAAGTTCAACATCAAGGTGCCGGCTGATTCGATTCCTGGCTTGCAGGTGTTCTTGTACAGCAGAGAAGACGGCTCCTTTTCTCCATTTCTCTTCTTATAAAGGCACTAATCCCATCCTGAGGATTCATTCTATCCTCAGTGACCGAATCACCTCCCAAATTGCCCCCCTCTCCAAATACCGTCACATGGAGAATTAGGGCTTCAACAGACGAGTCCTGGCACAACTTATTCCGTGGCACCAAGTTACCCCTGGGACCGTCAAAACATTTAACAAACCAAGATACAAACGCCCCCCGAAATGATGTCTGTTCGAGACGCTTCTGCATTAACAAGCACAAAGGAGGCAAATGTCCTAATCGTCTAGGCAGGTAACGCTATCAGGCGGAAGGTCTTGCTGTGGGCCAGGCAAGGTTTACACAGGCAGGCCCGGAACCGAAAGAAAGTGCCGAAGGACGAGCCCGCCGTTTACGGGAGTTTCCGTCAACGTTTACTCCATGAAAGACGGGTGTTGTCCTTTGGAGCATGGTGTTGGAACTAAACTTGGCTGAGCAGGTAAACTCTTAAGAGGCCGGCTGATGCCGGGTGATTCAGCGTGTGGAATCTCAGCCTCTCACTTGGCCATATTTTCAAAGGAGAAGACAGCTAATGGGAAGAAGTTCCTTACATTAAAAATATACTTACAGTTAACAGCACCAAACCACTTAAGTTGGCAGAAGCCCAATTATTAATTAGATGAATGGCCTTTTATAAATCCCTCTGTGGCCTCCAGACAACTGATGGGTTTATGGTCCGTGCATTAGGGAACGTGGTTCCTCCGTGGTTATAATTATCCGCAGTTGCTGGCAGTTTGAGGGTCATCACAACAAAACAGCTGCTCCGTGGACATGCTGTCCTGCGATGCCACAGGGGTGACGGGGAGAAAGCAGAAATAGGAGGGGATGGTTACTTCTATTGCCCTTCCTCGCTGTGTGATCTTGCCAAAGCCCCTGGAAGTTTTTCCTTAGTTTTCTCTTCTGGATGTGTGTGTAATGGATCCCTCTAGTTTCTACCTGTCATGTGACCCGGGCCCGGACCATCAGAACAGTGCATCTCTCTAGCCCCCGCCATTGGTTCCCGTCCAATCAGAAGCAGAGCAGCTCAGCTCGCTTGCACCCGTAAGCAACTATTGTTCCGGGGGAGCAGCTCTGACTGTGTTTTCCTCTGGGGCCCTGCCTTGTTCCTGTCTGTGAATGTCTGTAAGGTTTAAGTTTTGGACGCTGGTCAGTTTCTGTAACTCTTTAAAATATATTTAGAAGCTGGCGGGGGGGGGCGGGGGGGGGGAGGGGGGATGCCATTGCTTTTATAACACAGAGAGCTGCTCGAGATCTTGGCTGGAAGGGCTGAGGTGCGGGGATTTAATGGGGACCCCCCGTGGGCATAGATTAGTCAAGTCCAACTAGTGCTATAAAATACTGGGCACACACAGCGCAGATTTCATCCAGTTCCTGTCCCGCCGACTCTCTCTGCCGAGTCTTTCGGAGTCCAGATTCTTTCCATCCGCTGGTTCTGCCATCCCCTGCACCTGCCGAATCCGCCTTCCCCATTATTTGCATTCTGCCAGCAGGCAGACGCAAGAGGAAACAGGGAGCATAGTGCTAAGGTTTGATGCACCAGGGCTGGCAGTGAGGCACATCAATTCTGCCCACTTCCCATTGGCCAGAACTCAGTCACATGGCCACCCTAACTGCAAGGGAGGCTGGGAAATGTAGTCTACCTGGGCGCCCAAGGGGAAAAGCAGACGGGGCGGAGGTGAGGTGGACAGCAGCCAGCTCGTCTCTGCCTCGCCCCAGTAACACGATTGCAAGTTGGTGGTTCAGTTGACCACATGCTTTATTCTTGTGAATACGGATATCACAGGTGTGCTTTTTTTTTTTTTTTTTTTTGGAGGGGGAGCCTGAGAATACAAAAGAAAATAACAAAAACTCAAAGCCAGCCATTTCTCAGACTTTCTGGCTCCAAGAGATCTAACACATTTAGATGCCAGAGTCTTCTTTGTTCACGTTGAATGTCACATTTGTCCTAAGTGATTTGTTTGACATTGGGTAGCCGAAGGATCCCATGCCTCTCTTGTCAAAACTGGGTGTTCCTTTAACTGCCTGTTGGCTTGTTTATTGCTACTGTCTTGAAACCTAGTTCCCCCAAAAGCCTGAGTTTCATATACGCCCAGTCACCTTAAGGCTCCACACCAGTTGGATGGGTGACATTATGTGTGTTCATGAGAAAATCATTTCAAGGGCTACAAATGAGTCCTTTAGTAATACCCAGGAGTCATAATGTCTGTGACATAATGAACCTTCGTAAATTACAACCTACACTAATTAGATCACTTATTGCTACATTCCAGGCCCTGAAACAATTTGCTTAAAGTGATAGTTACCTCTAATGAAAAGATACATAACGGAAAATGTCAGCAACCTTTTAAATCCTTCACGACTTATCACGAGGACTGTCTCGTGCAAAGTGCTCATGGTGGAGTGAAGTCTTTTGTCACCATCTCCTCCTAAATTAGGTGGGTATTTTATGATCACATGGAAATAGAGAGAATTCCCTGAGGTAGTGAGATTAGGTAAGGGCTCGCTGTCTCCTTCAGACCTTCTCCAGAGTGCGCCCCACCCGTGTTCACTGTGGCAGAAACACCCTCGGAATCTTGCCTAGAAAGATCTATGGTTATCAGCCACTTATGGAGTGAGTTTTCCTTGGATGCCTGGGGTTCCTGACCACCCGGCCGGGGTGAGGTTCCCCTTCCCCACGGGGGCATATTTTCATAGCCATCTGTCTGATGAGGTTCCAACCTCATCACGAGGGCATTGTCAATCATGGAGGCTGATGGAAACCGGGGTCTGGAGAGGGCTGGCAGTGTCAATACCAGGTCAGGCTTTGCAGCAGGCAACAGTCAGGATCATTCGAGGAGGCCTTCAAAAGCCCCGACCTGCAAAGATGTGGGCAGGATGCAGAGAAACCCAAGGCTAACCCCCAAAGGGACAAGGTTGAGGGGGGTGGCAGTTATCAAAATCCAGATGAGAGAATTCTATAGAAAGGGCCTTCGTGGGCCATCTGCTGAGGCCCACAGCCTGTCCCAGGTGCCCCACAGGGAGGGAGCTGGGGAATAAATGCCCCAACTCATTCTCCTCCTTTCCTCCCTGCGTCCCTCCCTCTAGTCCCCTGCCGGGCCCCCTGTTGACTCGGATCTCCTATAAACTGGGGTTTAGAGGGAGAGATGAGCAGGGAGGGCGTGGGAACTCTTTGATCCTGACTATTTGAATCAGCCTTCTGGGCCACGGAGCAGGGAGAGGAGAGTGGGAAGCAGCTGGGGGGGTAGGGGTGGGGAGGGGGGAACGAGGCACACAGGGGCCCGGCACAGCCGGGTTCTGCCTGCAGCCCTGTTGTTCGGGAAACCGTCTTCCCTGCCTGCAGTGGCTCCTTGCCCTCCGTTGCCTCCAAGGGCCCTGAGCTGCATCGGTGCCAACAAGCACACTGGTCCACCTGGCGTCTCAGCCTCAGCTTGGCTCCTTCTGGGGATCGATGGCTGCCTGTCAGGGACATCTAATGACCCTTGCAGTGATGCTCCTGTGCCAGAAAACAGCCAGAATGGGAGGCTTCCTTGGGGTTAAGGGCCCACCTTCTAGCCTGAGGGGGTGTCCCCATGAGAATGAAGGAGTCAGGAGAAGAGGTGAACAACCACATCCACGTAGAACACGGGGTCTCTTGGCCACACCCCTCCTTCTTGAACAGAAATCCGGAGCTGAAAAGGACTTCTTTGATGCCAGAATCTTCTGGCTCCCGGAAAGCTTATTGGGAAGCCCCCGGGAGGTGCATGGCATGCAGTAGGTGCCCAACGGGTCTCAGGGGAATCTGCATGGCAACGCCTAACGGGTGGTCATCTGAGTTTGGAGTTCCGGTTAAAACCTTCCTTGATGCGACCATCCCTTGGAAAAGAATGGAATCCGTTTTGCAACTAAAAGCCATTCTGGGGGGGGCGCCCAGGCGGCTCAGCCGGTTGAGCATCTGACTTCGGCTCAGATCATGATCTCGAGGTCTGTGAGTTCGAGCCCCGAGTCGGGCTCCGTGCTGACGGCTCGGAGCCTGGAACCTGCTTCCGATTCTGTGTGTCTCCCTCTCTCTCTGCCCCTCCCCTGTCACGCTCTGTCTCTCTCTCTCTCAAAACTAAACAAACATTAAAAAAATTTTTTTGTTGTTGAAGCCATTTATTTGCCTTCAGGCCTGAGTGTCAATAATAATTGGGATGATAGCAATAGCCCCTTTGAATGCCTTTGCATAACTTACTTCTGTTTTCCCTTTGGATACTCAGAACAGCTCCATGGATCCGTTAGTGACGAGGAAACAATCTCTGGGAGCTGAAGGCACCGGCCCAAGCCAGCAACATCTCGGTATGGCTGGAGGGGACGGTGCAAGCCAGCCCTTCCTGACACGGAAGCTGGGGCTCCCTCTCCTTGGCTTTGGAGGTCCTCCCGGGGGAAAGAAAAGTCCAGAAGAATTCTAAGATATCAATTTTGCTCTCAAGAACCCAAAGAGCTACTTGAGGAGCTAGGGAAAACCCTCAAGGAGGAGTTGCAAGTGCTGTGGGGTTCAGACGCCAGCGCCTGTGCGTGCGGGCCCGTGCGCGTTCACGCAGGCGGGTGAGGCTGTCCCCCACTGCTCGAGCTGTCCCCCTTTTTCCTCCCATCTTCTGTGACTCCGGTCAAGAGGCAAGGTCCCAGGGAAGACTCTGATCGGGTGCCCTGGGGTCATATGCACAGCCAGGGGGCGGGGGAGGGCGGGGCATCCCCCCAGACGGTCCCACCCACACCGCGCACCGCGAGGAAGAAGTAATGCGCACGAGGGAAGACAAGTCGTGTTAGTAAAAGAAGGTGGAATTCATTATGGGAGCTTGAAAAGTCAACAAATACCCACTGTGCCGGACCCTGTCACGTTTCTAGATGTGCCCCTAGCCACCGTCCACGCAGCGAGTGGAGCACGTGGCACGGTCTCCACGGTGGATGGAGGGAGGCCGGAGCCTGGAGAGGGAAGTGGATTGCCCGGGTAACAGAGCATCAACTCACTCTCTGCTGCCACCGGCCCCACCCTTGCCGTCCTTCGTGCCACGCAGCCTGCACACGCCTACTCAGACCACCTGGGGCCTGCCTGGCAAGGGGGCGGCTGGGTTGAGTCCGGGACAGGGTGGCGGCAGAGAGAACCATGGGTCAGGGCAAGGGGCAGATGCCTTTTTCTAATAGCTTCTCACGGGGGAAAAGGCCGGCACCAACTCTAGCCCGGAGAGCGGGGGCCATGGCACCTGCTGTGACCCTTTCTTGCTGGAAAAAGAGTCTGGAGCACATAGGTGGGGGGATTGGGGGGGGGTGCGGTGGGGAGGTGATGGTGGGCTAGGGGTTTCAGCTGAGCAGCGCCGTTTGGGAAGGTCTGGTTCTGGAACCCAGGGGGAAAAAAAGTAAAGCTGACCCTCCTCCATCCTGCAAAATGGCCAGCAGCCCTGAAACGTTGGCTTCCTAAAATCTGGGGAGTGAAACTGCCAAGATCCCTGCCCGTTTAAAGCAAAACCAAAACAAAACGCCACAAAAAACCCACACCAGAAACTTCTTAGTCTTCCTCCTAGTTGCCAGAGTGGGTCAGAGGCCAAGAGAGTTCTGTGCCAATTTTTGTTCCGCCTCCTACCAGCTTTAACCTTGTGTGAGTCACAGATCTCCCTGGATCTCATTTGTGCAACTGGAAGATGGTGTTAGAACACTAACAGGTAAAGCGATATTAATATTAATGAGACACTAAGTGCTTGTGGCAGGCGACGGCCACTTGCCTACCAGACGTTTGAGCTCTTCCTGTGTGGAGCTCTCCCTGGGAGGCAGCAACCCAGCCTTCCCCGTGAAGGGGCCGGAGGGCAGTGTTCCAATAAAACTTTATTTGCAAAAACAGGCGGTGGGGTGCATTTGGCCCATGGGCCGTAGTTAGCCTCTGGTATAGACGGTATAGGCAGTGTATCCTAAATTCACCAGCTAGCAACCTTTACTAATCACCTGTTAAGTATCATTCACTAATCTGCACCTGCCGTGTGCAGGAATGTGGCAAGGTTCGGGATTTTACTCTTAAATTCTTCCAGCCAGCATCTATTGAACCGCTCTCGGGTGCCAGGTGCTAAGGTCCTCTGGAATTTGGCTGCGAACGAGAGGCCCCCGTTCTCCCTACAAAATTACATTCCAGCGGATGTGACTGATACGGATGAGCACAGGTGCTGGGGAAGCATGTAGGAGGATCTCTAATTCAGACTAGGAGGTAAAGGAGGGCTTCTCAGAGGGGGTGACACTCGCACGGAGCAAGGCGACTGCTGCCTTCACTGATCTTCCAAGATGCGTCCTCAGCACCTGGCACGCGGGCTCTTCCCCTTCCGGAGACGGGGGGGGGGGGGGGGGGGGGCGGAGGACTCTGAAACCCTAGCAGATGGTATAGCCACGGGATGGAGGGATCCTGAGCCCCCAGATCATCACGGGGAGAAAAACCAGGTACAGACTACAAACACTTTCCTTGGATCGTCACATGAGTGAAAAATAAATCTTACTGTGTCACGATGCTGAAATTGTAGGGGGTGTTGATAAATACATCTAGCGCTATCCTAAGAAAATGCCTCATGCACCCCATCTCCCTTAAGCATTCGAGCAATCCTATAAATACCCCAATTTTACAGGCGAAGAAGCTGAGTCTCAGAGAGGTTAAGTAGCTTGTCCGAGGTCACACAGCTAGTCAATTAAACCGCACAAAGTCTACCCCAGAGAAGTCTGTTTCCAGTGCCCATGCTTCTGAGCACTGTCCATGGCTCTGATTCTGACTGATACACAACCCAGCCCTCCTGTCCAGTCCAGGCAGCTTAGCCCGGAAGAAGCAGGGGACGGTCCTGTCCTGGGACTTGCATTAATGGGATGAGACAGGATTTCCCCTGGGCAGGGACCGAAGGCCAGAGGCCAGACAGAAAAGGGCAGCCCTCCTGCCTTGGGGAGAGCCGGGTTTTGCAGGAGTTTGGAGACGTCTGCCTGCAGACTTGGACGGAGAGCTGCGTGCCCCAGACCCTGTCGCTCTCCTAGACCGTGGGAGAGACATGGGAGGCAGGCTCCAAGCCTGAGGACCCCCAGGATCCCTTCTTAGTTCCTGCCCCCTTGAAAATGTTTTCCTTCGCAGGCCAGTGAGGTACCTTTCTCTTTGTAGCCAACATGTCCAAGGCTGACAGGCTAAAACTGCTCGCTTGCTTTTAAGTGTCAGGAGATGTAAATAGTTTTAGTCTTCAGTGGTTTCTGATTGAATCTCCTTTTGAAGTAATGATAGCTATAATTTAAAGCAACAGTTACCATATTTTCCTTGCTGGCTGGCCTTCTTTGAAGCACTAAGTATAAATCTGCTTAAAATCTTAAAATAGCTGTAGCCCTGTCTCAATATTCTACCAGGAGCCAGGGAGATTCGGCCTCTAATTGCCATCATCTGTAACTAATATCGGCAGCACAGCGGGCTCGTGACAAGGTGGCCCGCGGAATTGCTCTGACCTGGGCAGGAAGGTGGAGGCAGAGACATGGTCTCCCTTGGGGACCCTTGACTTCGGTTGGAGTTCGGAAGAAACCCGTCCTGAAATTAGGACCAAATGGGCTCTGGGCTGTTAGGAGACTTTTCAGGACGGTCGTTTGCAGGCCCCTCCAGGAGTCTGGGATGGAAATGAGAGAGGCCTCTTTGCAAACTCGAACTCAGCATGGTCAAGGGTGGGCAAGGACTTGGTCCCAGCTGATGGACTTCCCGGGGGCAACTTCCATGGCCGGGTTAAGGCATGATGTCCTTGTTTTTTCATAAGAAGGGGGACAGCTGTAGAGATTTCCAGCATGGCCTGTCACCAACGGGAGTCGTGCACAACCCTGTAGGCTTTTTTTAAATTGGGAAGCCCATTTAAAACACAGCTCCAGTCTTAACACGGGCTGGCGCATTTTCGTTGATTCACAAATCTGAGTTTATTGGACACACACTTACCGCATCCCTACTGTGTGCAGGGCGGCGAACAAAACGGCGACACCAGCGTTCACAGGGTTTACGATATGGGATACTCAGCGCCAGGGAGCCAAATAAAGGAAGGGAAGAAGGGAGTGCCGGCCTTGCACTTTTAGATAGGCCTGTCACCAAGAAGGTAGCATGAAGCGGCATGCCTATCTTTGCAAAGAACTTTTCGATGGGAAGTACACTAACATGTATCTACGAAGCCAGGCTAGAGGATCCTGGTGGGAAACGTTCAGAAAAGCGTGCTTAGCTTTGAGTGCCGGGACCCCGGGTGGGTGGTTTTTACCTTTTCGTTCCTGCGCAGGCATTTTCTGAATGTCTCATGATAACTGTGCGTGTGTTGGGGGCGGGGAAAAGCGGTGATGGAGTCTGACAGCTCCCCAATAAATCAGACGGAGAACACCGTAGGACCCCGCAGTCCCGCTCTTGGGTAAAGACGCCCGAAGGAACCGGAAGTGTTCAAGCAGAAACTTGCGCACGCGGACTCACAGCAGTGAGTGTTCCCAGTAGCTACGAGGTAGAAACAACTCGAATGTCCCCCAAGGGATGGATGGATTCGCTACGTGTGGCGCGTCCATAGGGTGGAATATTATTTGGCCACAAAAAAGGAACAACGAGCTGAAACACGGGGCGACAAGGATGAACCTTAGAAGCAGTATGCTCAGACGCAAAAAAGCCGTATGTTGTTGGATTCCGTTTACATAAAATGTCCAGATTAGGCAAATCCATACAGACAGAAGGTGGATTTGTGGTTGCCTAGGCCTGGGGGTTAGGGAGAGAGCTTAAAGGCTATAGGGTTTTTTTTTGGGGGGGGGGGAGGGCGGTGACAAAGATATTCCCGAACCTAGGTGGCGATGACGACTCTAACACCACGGATATTCTAGAGGCACTGAAGTGTGCGCTTTAAACTGGGTGAAATGGTAACTTTTATGTTATACGTGTTTTTCTACAATAAAGAAGCAGCAGCCGTGGGGGGAGTTTCTGGAAAAACTCAGTGGCCGCGCACGCCCATGAGAGGCCTGACCCGAGAGGTCTTTGTCAGGTGACCGACGGAGAGGTCAGGTGCTGGGGGACTCGGCAGAGGCCCCATTAGAAAAAGTCGTCTCTTCTAGTAGCTTAGCGAGCACCTCCTAGAGGCCAGGCAGTGAGGAAGGCCGTGACGCACATCTGTGAGCAGAGGTGAGGGGCGGGGGGCGGGGGCAGGCTGTTTGTGTGGGGCTGAGCTGTGGATCCGGTGGCTTCTTCTCTGGCCCTGACACACTGTTCTGGGTTGAGATCTCGAAGGAGAGGCCGGACAGACGCTCTGGGAGGCCACCCCAAGTGCACCATGGGAGCTGCGAAACAAGCTGGGCAGCTCTGGAGCCCATTAAGGGATTAACGATTTTCCACAGACGATCCGCAGAGAGGGCAGTCTGGATGCAAATAATTGAGAAAGAGCCTGTTTTCCTAAAACCTGGCCATTCCGGTCTCAAGTTCCCACGCTTTGCAGGACAGCGGAAGTGAAGATGTTCTCAGGTGGAGGGTGAGGGAGGTGAGGTGAGGGACCAGCTTCTATCACCGAGGACGGGGGCCGCGCCCGGTCTCCTTGCCTTGACCTCCCTCGGCACCCAGAGGCCAGCCCCTGCAATCCCACCTCCCGTGTGCACCCCTGGGTCCCTGCCTGTGCCTCACGACTCATTAGAACTTTCGGGGTCACGCTTTAGAGCTGAGTGCTTCTGTGCCAAAATAAAGCAGAGAAAGATGGGAGCGGCCCGAGGGGGCTTGTCTGCTTCTCTCGCTGTTTCTCCAGGGAGAAAAGGCACAGGGCCTGCTGGGGTGCGAGGCCCACGGTTGTGGGCAGCTGCTGGCAAACACCACAAGGGGAGGCCCTCCCACCCCGCCGCGGGGGACCCCTGGGTTGGCATGCTTTTCCTCCGGGGCCTCCCCCCCAATTCCCTTCTGGGCGCTTGACCGTCTAGTCAAACGTGACCACGAACAGCCCCCACCCTTGCCCACCTCCAGGCCCTGGGACTTCCTGTTCCCTCCCCTGGGCACCACCCCCCGGGGTTCCGTCTGGACTCAACTGGGGCCAATCACTTTACCTCCCTGCCTCTCCGTTTTCCCATTCGTGAAAGGAGACCATCATCACCATCATCATAACACAGTTGACCCTCCAACGACTTGGGTTTGCTTGAGCTGTGCAGGTGCACTCACACGAGGGTTTCTTCTGATACATACAGTACAGGGCTCTCAGTGTATTTTCTCTTCCCTATGATTTTCTTAACAACATTTCCGTTTCTCTAGCTGCCTTTATTGTAAGAAGACAGTAGAGACTACATAAAACATACAGAACATGCGTGGTCCACAGTTATCGGTAAGGCTTCGGTCAACAGGAGGCTGTGAGTAGTTAAAGTCACACTTGAATTGTCGATCATAGAGTGGGGGGTCGGCGCCCCTAAGCGTGGCATTGTTTAAGGGTCAACTATCCTCTCCTGCAACACAGACTCCCTCTGAGGATTAAATACAATGTATGCAAGCCGGGCAGGGACTGGGGTGGGACCACGGAGCTGCCTCGGGTACCAAATTTCAGGAGGTGCTCATGACGTCACGAAGGTGCACAGCGCCTCTCTTCTCTCACTGGTCCTGGCCCCGGTGCAAAGTTCAAGGGCCAGCCTAGAATAATACCCGTGAGAGTCTGCTGAGTGCATAGAGCAAATATTCAGAAGCAGGTGCACAGAACAGTCCTGTGTAGGTACACCTGCTTATGTGTGTGGGAGTAGGTGGTGGATGCACAAGTGTATATAGTATTTATCCACATATACGCACCTTTGTAAGTGCATGAAAGTACCTAGAAACATACAGTGTCAGTGATTTCAGAATTGGGACGGAGGCATTTTGCCCTCAGGCTCTTTAGTACTGTTTGGGTTTTGTAAAAACGCATTTGTATTACTCTCGTCGTTAAAAATGACACGTTACAAAAAATCCAGTGAAGCAACGGACTCACCGTAGAGTGTTTATTCTGTCATTAACTCGCTATGTGACCTTGACAAAGTGTCTCTGCCTCTCTGAGTCTACCTCACTGTAAAGAAGGGAATAATCATAGTCGTTACCTCACAGGATAGTATGAGGATTAAATAAAAGAACACCTTGTCTTTCTACTCTGTACGTGTCTCTCTTCAGGGTCCGGATCTTGTAGGTGCTCAGTGAATACTTGCTGAATTAAAATCTTATTTTCCTTGTCGCGTGTGTTAGAAAATTTCCATAATGAAAAGTTTTACGGCTCTCTCCAGATCTTTTATTTATTTACATATTTATTTATTTATTTACTCTTTTTTAAATGGTTTTTTTTTTTACAATTTAAAGTCTTTTAATCTCAAGTGCTTTTGTTTTTTAGTTGTTGTTGTTACATTTATTTTTTTAATATATGAAATTTATTGCCAAATTGGTTTCCATACAACACCCAGTGCTCATCCCAAAAGATGCCCTCTTCAATACCCATCACCCACCCTCCCCTCCCTCCCACCCCCCATCAACCCTCACTTTTTTTTTTTTTTTTTTTTTTTTTGGGGACAGAGAGAGACAGAGCATGAACCGGGGAGGGGCAGAGAGAGAGGGAGACACAGAATCGGAAACAGGCTCCAGGCTCTGAGCCATCAGCCCAGAGCCTGACGCGGGGCTCGAACTCACGGACCGCGAGATCGTGACCTGGCTGAAGTCGGACGCTTAACCGACTGCGCCACCCAGGCACCCCCAACCCTCACTTTTTAAAATGTTTATTTATTTTTGAGGGAGAGAGAGAGAGAAAGAGCAGGGGAGGGGCAGAGAGGGAGGGAGCCAGAGGATCCAGAGTGGGCTCCACGCTGACAGCAGAGAGCCCGACAAGAGGCCCAAACCCATGAACTGTGAGATCATGACCTGAGCCGAGGTCGGATGCTTAACCGGCTGAGCCCCCCGGGCACCCCTCTCTCTCCAGATTTTTTAGAGCAGGGTGGAGAATGGACTATAGGGGACAGAGGACCACCAGCCCTGCGTCAGGCCCAGTGAAGGTAGACACAGATGTGCCAAGCCTGGCCTTCAGCCTCGAAAAATTGGCCATCTCTTAGGGGTGAGGGAGGACTCTGCTAATCAAGGCAGATGGGGGTGTGGCTGGGAGTGGAAGCAATGTGTTGGGCAAAGATTTCATGATGACACCGATGGTGAGGAATGTCCCCACGCTCCGCCACAGTGGCTGGCTCGGCACGGATGAGGCAGGAGGTACCAACAGGGCTACTGGAAGGCCAAGGTAGCCCTCTGGGCAGTCTGTGAAGGGAGGTGGTGCCATGCAAGGGGGGGGCACTAAACTTCTGGTGCCATATTGTCCAAACCTCAAATCCTCTTGCCGCTATCGACTCCGTGAGAGGCTTTAGGCAGGTTACTTCTCTTCTCCCTGCTTCCATTTCCCGATCTTCAAGATGGCGGCCAGCGTCAAAACAAAGCAAGCGCTTGGTCAACGTCGGCCACGGTGATGGTGCTGGGGATGTATTGTTTGAGCAGGCGAAGGACGGAAGCACATCTGTGCGTGGAGACGTCCCTCTAGTCACAGTGGGCAGGATGCATTAGGGAGGAATCAGGGCAGGGAGGTGCCTGAGGGACAAGAGGCCCTGTTTAGTCATAATGGGAAGGGGCAGGGTGTGAAGAGATTAAAGACGTAACTGCGATAAAGTATAGTGAACTTGGCAATTGATTGGGTGGAGGGGCCAAGGCAGTGGGAGTGGGGGAGAAGTAAGGGGTAGAAAGGGGTGGGCGGAGTGAAGACAGTTCTGGAGCCTGGAAGGAGATTGGTGGTGTTACAGATAAGTGTTCTGGAATGCAGTTGGGTTGGGCCTGTTGAGTTTGAGGGACCATGGGAATCCAGGTTGGAATCCTGGAGAGATTTGGGCGTGGCCCTAGTTAAAAGTAATTGATGTAAGCCTTCTTGTCACCCTTGTTCCTGATTTGGACATCCTGAGGCCTCAGAACTGGTTGTTAAGATGTAATGTCACAAGGACACCACAGCTGCCTTTTCCTAAAGATAATATAAGGGATTGTGCTTGACTCTTTGGGTCTTATTTCCCAAAATACATTCCACCACTGGGTGTTCTATGAAAAAAAAAAATTATTCTAAGGGTATGATTTCCCAAAATATATTCCACCACTGGGTGTTCTATGAAAAAAAATATTTTGTGGTCAAATACATTTAGGAGGCACTCAGTTAAACAAGAAAAGTAAATGTGTACTTGTGCAGGACTTATCAGTGCCTCTAATGTGCTGAAATGTTGGTTGTACTCTGGTGAGGAACTTGGAAAGTAGTATTTCTCAAAGTCATCTTCCTGCAGAGATATTTATTTGTTTGGCCAGGTACTCAGCCCTGAAGGCTGAGGTGTCTGGAGCTGGGGTGGTGGTGACGGAGGCCTCCAGGTTCTCAGTATCTTAGAGCAGAGTTTCACTACCTTTACCGTGTTAATGCGGAGTGTGCATGTCCAATGAGCTCCCAGGTGATGCCGATAACGGGGGGTCCACAGACCACACGTTGAGAGGGAAGGTCTTAGAGGACCGCCTGCCTCAGTTAGCCAGTCCCCAAGGGGATTCAGACCAGAGTGGGCCATTACAGCTTTATCAGTGCCATTATTAGCGGTCTCCCCCACCCACGTGTCCCCCCTACCCCACCTAATTCCATCACGGCAGCCAGAACCCTAGTTTCTTATGAGTTATAATTGCCTTCCAGTCTGGAGCATGGAAAGGACGAGGGGACAGTGGAAATCCAAAAAGGCAATCCATAATAGGAAGGAGAAGAAGGGCCCCGGGGGCCACCTCTGCACGAGCAGCCCCTGAAATAACACGCGCTGACCGTCCCCAAACCCTGTGGAGGAGCGGCGTGCGGCCAGATGCTTCTGTGGCCCCAGGTTGGCGTCCGAGCGCATGGCTGGGGACGATCCGCCGGGTCTGCCTAGAGGGGGAGTGCAAGTGTGTGTGTCCGTGTGGGTGTGCGTGTGTGTGCATGTGTGTGCGAAGTACTGCTTTCAAAACTGCCCAATCATCTTAATTAGCTTGAACAGTCCTCCAATCCCTTATTTAGAATGGAATGTGGAGCCCAAGCCCTGCTTTCCTTTAACATGGGGAGGGAACGAAAATAAACTTCGGTTTTTACTGCGGCCGAGAAGCGAAGGGAGGAGTCTGGGTTTCAAGCCGTGGCTGCCATTGCACGGGACAGTGAAGGCTGCTGGGGACACCCACAGCAGACGATGCCCGCCCCACCCCCTCCCTTCTGAGCCCCACTTCTGAACCTCTGAAAGGCCCTTGGCCGAAGGACCTCTTTTGAGAGTCTAGGCTTGGAGTGATGGAGCACTAGGTCTGGATCCCAGCTCTGCCATTTACCGGCTCTGTGACCTCGGACAAACACCGTCACCTCTCTGAATCTGTTTGGTCTTTGGGAAAATGGTGATATGAGCAGCTTCCCACACCCACGCGGTGGTTGTAAGAATAAGATGAGATCATGCACATAAGTATAGGAACGTAGGCGCTCCGTCCATGGTAGCGTGTGTGTGTGTGTGTGTATGTGTGTGTGTGTGTGTGGCTTATCCAAGAGTCTAACGAATAAGAATTTATGTGCTTTTTTTTTTTTTTTTTTTTTTTTTTTTTCACAAAAGCATGTTTGTTTTCTGGGCATGAGCCCTTTCTGATACTTAACCATTGGGAGCTTTTGTTGGCTTTCTCAAAACACCCTGAGGGGGAAGGGAGGGATGTTTCCAAGGGCCGAGATGTGTCCAGGGGACGCGGAGCCGATACTAAATTCCAGATTGACATCCCTGGAGTCCTGAATATGAGCGAAGTGATTTCCTAATGAACAGCGTCTTGGGGATGCAATTCCTTTAGAACCGGCGTGTTGAAGCGGGAAACAGGAAGCCTAAAAATGTCCCGCATCTTGGGGTGGATTGGCCTCTGTTGGCCCCTGAGGCCATCTTGCTCGGGCCTTACCTCACAGGGGGTAACGAGGCTCTACCATGAGGAAGGTGGAGAGTCCCTGAACCGTGTCCCCAGGGAGACGAGGGACTCTGGGCTCCCCCAGGAAGGTGTTTTCTGATGCTCTAATGTTCCATCCCAGGGGAAGAGGGTTTGGTGACCAGACATTAGCATCTGGTGGGGGACTGACCGAGAGCCCACCTACGACACGATAGGATAGAAGCTATTAGCGATAGTCAGCGCCTTGCTGGGTCTCTCATCTATCACTTCGTTCTTCCCACACGTTCCAAGCTAGCCTGTGACAGTCCCCCTCCCCCTGGGATAAACTGGGGGGACTTTTCAAATGTCTCTTGATGCATTTGGTTCTCTGGGTAACATTGAGTACATTGTTCCAGTCCCCTCTGGTGAAAGACAGTGACATCTGGCTTCTGGGCTTATCTCCTATGCTTGATGAAGGATCACTGTATTTCCTCTTCCCCTGCAAACATCTGACCCTCCTAGCGGCTCAGATAACAGGTGGTCCCCAGTGGCTGCTTTCTCTAGGGTACTTGTGGTCCCCAAGAGGGGAGGGCCTTGCACTGGCTCAGTGCTATAAAAACGCTCCTGAAATTGTCCCGAAGTACTCTAGGGAGAGAGGTGACTTTTCCTGTTCACTCTTGTTAACAAAAGATTTACAGGTTGTATAGTAGAGCGGAAGGGCTGGAAAGTTAATTGCAGTAACACAGGGGAGAGATGGCTAGTCGCCCAGCCAATCACCATTCTCCCCTGTTTCCTCCGCAAAAGAACCCTCATCACCGAGGACAGTAGTGTGGCCAGCTGTAAGACTCTTTTCCTCAGTGTCCCTTGTGGCTATGCGACTAAATGCTGGCCAATGAGATGCAGATAGAAGTTGTTAAGAGATTCTTCCAGAATGTCTTCATAAAAGGGTGGTCCCCGAGGAACGCCCTTTTTTTCCCCTTTCCTTCCTTCTTCCTGGGGCAAAGATGTGATGGCAGGAGATGAGACCCACTTTAGATCACGAGGTCACTGTGGGGATGGAAACAGCATGCTAGGAGCGGAAGAAAACAATGACAGAAGGAGCCTGGGTCCCCAACGACCACGAAGCCACTATACCAACCCTGGGCTGTTTCCCTCTGGATTTCTTTCATGTATATAGGAATAACCCATTATATATTTCTGTTACTTGGGGTTTTCTGGTAGATGCAGCTGGATCTAATCCTTACTGATACATAACACTTAAAAGCGGATGGCATTCTAATGATGTGAAAATAGGTGTGCACAGGGTTATTTGTCGCTGCATTGTTTGTAACCGCAAAATACTGGAAACAATCTAGGGGCGCCTGGGTGGCTCAGTCGGTTGAGCATCCGACTCTCGATTTCGGCTCAGGTTCTGATCTCACAGTTTGTCCCCCACATCCAGCTCCACACTGAGCATGGCATCTGCTTGGGATTCTCTGTCTCCCTCTCTCTCTCTGCCCCTCCCCTATTCACGTTTTTTTTTTCTCTCTCTCTCCAAAAATAATAAAAAAATATCGGAAACAATCTAAATATACACATACAGGAGACTGGTGCTGTCCACCCAGTGGAGTTCTATCTGGGGGTATTGCTCAAGCAGGATGCTACCTTTTGTGTAGGGAAGGAGAGGGGGGAAAGAAAATATTTGCGCAGAGGAAAAACCAACTGCTAGAAGGATAAAACAGAAAATGAGATTGGGTAGAAAGAAGTGCGTGGGAATGGGGTTGAAAACAGAAAGAATGGGAGAAAGCAAAGCCTCCCTAATATATTTTTTGGTATCGTTGTGACTTGGGGAATCATGATAGTATCTCATGCACTCAAAAAAAAAAAAAAAAAAGAGGAGTAAAATCATCACGGTTGGGGGAAAATCTTAAAATGAGATACAAGTGGAAACAAATGACCTGAACTATATTTCAAATGAAACATGCGACCACCCTGAGAGGAAGGGGCCGACCCCTGTGATTTGGGGACACGGCATTTGGGTGAGAGACAAAAGGGCTCGGTGCGAGTCTTTAACTCTTGAAAGTTGGCTTCTCTTTTGCAGTTGTATCGGTTAGCCATTCTGAAAATACTTATTGGGTATTCTGGAATTGAGCAAATAAGGAAATAAATTGTGCACAGTGGAAGCCAGGTCTCTTGCTAACAGAGGGTTACATGTATGGAGAGCAGAAGTATCTAATGAACTCTTCAGTGCTGGATTGGAATTGGAGATATCAATTTATATATATATATAAATATATATATATACTGTATCAATATAGATAGATATATATCAATTTATATATATAAATATATATAGTGTATATGTATATAGTGTATATATATAGTGTATATATATAGTGTATATATATATATATATAGTGTATATATAGAGAGAGAGTAAATACATATGTACTTGAATAAATACACATATAGGGTATATATATGCTTGTATATATGTACTGTAGAATACGTAAGTATTTTTATATGTAGATATTTATATTTACATATATGTTACTTGCATAAATATATATATCTATATAGTTATAAATATATACTATAAATATCTCTATATAAATATATACTCTTATATTTATACAAATATTTATCTTATCCTTGCATGTCTATATTAAGATGAGAAAGAGAGAGAAATATGGTATCTGGGGCATCTGGGTGAAGGGTTTATGGGAATCCATTACACCAATCTTGCAATTTTTCTGTAAATTTAGAAGTATGTCGAAACAAAAACGTTAAAAGTAAGAAACCAAAGTGGACGGCTTGTTAGAGTTGCTTGTGAGGCGGGAACCCGGTCTGCCTGGCCGCGGTTGGTGTTCTCTCTTGCCCTGTAGCCTTCTTACCTCTTAGTGTGGTTCAGGTCGACGCTGGGCAAATGGGTTTCCGAAACCCCTTTTCATTCATCTGTGGGACAGGTCTCGGACGTGGGTACAGGGAGAAGGAAAAGAGAAGGAGGACATGCCCTCTGTGAGAGAAGGCTGAAGCAGTAGATAGGAGGTGTCTACCTGGGCCCTGGTGGGGTCAAGGGCAGGGGGCTGGCCCAGCCTTGGAGGGCGCCTCTGTTCTGCTGTCTTCCTCATTTACCCACTGCTCCTCCTGTCTTCCCTAAACACGTGCAGGGAGACTTTTTCAGTGTAATATAACACCCCCCCCCATCTACCCTCTCCTTGTATCTTGGATTGGGCTAGTTCTCTTGTACCCTCTTGTACGCCGAAAGGTTGCTTCTCGAGAGTTTCCACAGTAAGTCAACAATGGATTCTGAATGCAACAGTAATTCACAACGGCCAAGGAAAGACAAGAATGAGCTTCTTCTCTCCTCTGCCACCCTTCCCCTAATTATGAGTTTGTGAATGTCAGAGCGCCTGCCCTTGACGCATAACTGATGAGCAGTTTGGCAGGGGCGTTAGGCAGAGAACTGGGTTCAGAACTTCACTCTGCCCCTTACAGCTCAGTCCTCCGCCTGCAGAGAGGGCATGATGAGAGCTTTGACCCTCGTGAGTGGCTTTGAGGATCGAAGGAGATAAGCATGTAGATACTTATCATGGCGCTCAACAAATGCTAAATAGTACTCGTCACCATAGCAGAGTGCGTGGTCGTGATGTGGTGCAGCGGTATAAAGGACGAGCCACCGAGAAGGCCACGTGGCTTTCCCCAACCGGGACACATGTTGTCTGGAGTTGCGTTTAACACGTGAGTGTATTTGATGGCTTGAGGGGCCCCTCCTGATAGAGACACGGGTTTCATCCGCTTGGCAAGCAGCTTTTCCCAGCTTCCCCACAGTGTACAACCCAGGCTCCCCTGCCCTGGTCCTGGTGTGTCCCAGAAGCCCCCATCTTCCCTGCACACAGAACCACATTCCTGCACATTTGGGTTGTTTCCACTTTTTGGCTGTTATGAATAATGCTGCTTGTGAAGATTCATGTACAAGTTTTTGTGTGGATGTGTGTTTTCATTTCTCTCGAATCTGTAACTAGGAGTGGGATTTGGGGTCATTTAAAGACCATGTTTAACTTTTTGAATAACTGTCAATCTGCTTTTGAAAGGGGTTGTGCCTTGTTACATTCCCACCAACAGTGTATAAAGGTTACAGTTTCTCTATGTCCTCACCAACACTTGTTATTCTTCGACTCTTTGATCACAGCTGTCCTCCTGGGCACGAAGTGACATCTCATTGTGGATTTGATGTGCATTTCTCTGATTATCAATCGTGTTGAGCATCTTTTCATGTGCTTATCAGCCATTTATATATCATCTTTGGAGAAATGTCTATTCAGAGACTTTGCCCATTTTTAAGTTGGGTTATCTTTCTTTTATTATTGAATTGCAATCGGTTTTTTAAATATTCTCTAGATACAATTCCCTTATCAAATATATAATTTGCAAATATTAAATTCCATCCATTCTGTTGGTTCTCTACTTTCTTCACAGGGTCCTTTGTAGCACAGTTTTACATTTTGATGGAGTCAAATTTATCTATTTTTTTTCTTTTGTTACTTGTGTTTTGGAGTCACGTCTAGGAAGGCTTTACCATACCCGAAGTCGTGAAGATTTGTGTCTGCATTTTCTTCTGAGAATTTCATAGTTTTAGCTTTTACAGTTAAGTCTGTGATACATTTTCTAAAGCCTTTTTAATCTTTAAGTAATCTCTACACCCAACGTGGGGCTCAAACCTGCAACCCCAAGGTCAAAAGTGGCATGCTCCACCAACTGAGCCAGCCAGCCACCCCCTATGACACATTTTGAGTTAATTTTTGTGTATGGAGTAAGAAAGGGATTCAACTTTATTCTTTTGTAGGTGGGTATCCAACTGTTTCTGTCTTGAAAATATGGAAATAGTTCCATGCCAGTTGGTAAACAGTGCCACCCTGAGATCCCCGAGTGTCCCCTCTTTTGCTCCGGCTCTTTTCTGGGACCTCCCAGACATTCCCATGACTCACAAACTGACCTGCCAATGTCTGGCACAACAGAAGTCCTCAGGACCCTGCCAGTTCTGATGCCAGTGAGGTCCCAGGTGTTAAATAGTTTCAATGTCACACCTACGTGTTGGTGTTATGACACGTCCTCGGGGCTGGCGATACTAATATCGACACAGGGAGGCCCTATAACTTGCTGTTAATAATCCTGTAGTGTAGCTCCAGGGAATGTTGCTGGAGTGAAGAGAAATGCCAGTGTCCTGTAACAATCCCGCCAGTGAGGACCAGAACAAGAGCAGGTCCTGACTCAGAATCGGCTTAGCAGTTGCTTGAAAGCCTGTGAGCCAAAGGTCTCGGAGGCAGCAAGGTAAGAACATTCCATTGTGGTTTCTCCACAGGCAAACGTGTAGCCCGTCTTTTGCTCCCATCACAAATGTCTCATCTGAGGACCCGGGAGATTATCTGGGTGGGTTCCTCTAGGAGGGACTCTGTGATTCTCCCTTGGCAGAGTGAGATTGACCATCCACAACTTTGCAGGATGGAAGGGTCCTCTTTCTTGGACGGGTTATATAGTCAGATGGCTTCCTTAGAAGCTCCTAGTTGACAGACCAGTCTACCCCAGCTGTGGTGTCTCCTACTCCTTGGTCACAGGTTGCCACTGACAGAGAGGGACACCGCCCACCCATCAGACCGGCTCTGTCTCTGCCCGCCTTCCACCGCCCTTCTGCTCAGCCCCTTTCTCCTGCAGTGTCTTTGTTCCACATTTCTGGATAATTAGATTTTTTGGCAATGGCCCTTCTGCGTGCTGCGGAGCAAGCAGTCGAGCCTATGGCCTTTTCCCAAGTACTATTTCCAGCCGGGCCATGCCATCTTGTTCTTCCGCTGTGTTCCAGGACACAAAAGGTCAGGAGCCTTGCCGGGAGGACAGACCCCGGTGTGGAGACCTCCTGGCCTGGATGGTATGTGGATAATAAAGGAAATTAGGAAAATCAGCGAGAGCATGTGACAGTGCTCCCCAGCCTTGTCTGCCCTCACGAACAGTCCTGACTGCACCCTCAGGAGGTGTAGATCTAGGGTGCTCAGGTATGGCAGGGAGAGGACACAGGACAACTACAAATGGAATGACTGTCGCCTTCAAACCATATTCTCTTGCTGACTTTGCATAGAAGAGCTGAGGACAAGTCCCTATCACGTGGCAGAACTGAACAAAGGGCAGCTCTTACCGTCTTTTTTTTTTTTTTTAATTTTTTTAACGTTTATTTTTGAGAGACAGAGTGACAGAGAGTGAGCAGGGGAGGGGCAGAGAGAGAGGGAGACACAGAATCCGAAGCAGGCTCCGGGCTCCGAGCTGCCAGCACAAAGCGCGACGCGGGGCTCGAACTCACGAACTGTGAGATCGTGACCTGAGCTGAAGTCGGACGCTTAACCGACTCAGCCACCCAGGCGCCCCGCTCCTACCATATTTGATAATGATCATACTTTAGTGTTTGCTTTGGCACCACAGGTACGAAAATGTGGTGACTGTGCTTTATAATTAACTCTGTTTAAACTTGTTATATTTTGTAATTGTTAAAATATTTTTATAAAATCACATTTGCATTTAGACGGCTTAATGATTCTCATCTTATAAAATATTTGCACAAGATGTCCCTAACGACCGGAAGGGACGCGAGGAAAGGCCTAACGGTATCACAACAGTGCAAAGCAGCAAGGCTGTCAGTGACTATTTCCCGAGGGCTCACTGATCCGAGGCCCTGGGATGCACCCAGCGCCAAGAGAACCCCCAGCCCGAAGGTGCGTCTCCCAGCTCAGGTTCAAGTATAAGAGGGGAAGAGAGGTAGAGGGATAACGGGGGGGAAAGGGGGATGCCAAGCCCTAAAGTTCTATCAACTTTAAGCAAAACATGGGTCCCCAGGAGGTCCCCCAGGCCAACCCCGTTCTTCTGTCCTTTGTTGCCTTCCCAAGATGGTGGAACTCCCCAGGTTTCTTTCTTTTCTGTCTCTTTTATTTATTTATTTATTTATTTTTTTTTTGAGAGACAGAGAGAGAGAGAGAGAGAGAGAGAGAATCCCAAGCAGCTTCCCACTGGCAGTGCAGAACCTGACATGGGGACCAAACTCACCTGGGAGTTCAACGGCAGACGTGTTAGATGTGACTTGATTGTCTGCCCTTTCTATGAAGGGAACACCTTCATTTTCAACTTCCTGTTCCTGCCACGCCCCTGGCCATTGTGATTGGCCCAGCAACAAACACATGACCGAGTTGAGGCAATCAGGGCTCTTCCTCGGGTTTTTACAACGGAACAAGCAGAACGTGCTTGTTTCATGCCACTGTGTTTTGGGGGTGACTTGTTATGTGGCAGTAGACGACGAACACAGACCTTCATGTGGACTCTCCCCTCTCTTCAGGAGCCGCACCCGAGTTTAGTGGGGATCAGCGGGGAGGCACGCTGCAGGAAACCAGCTATTAACAAAACCCACGTTTTCTAAGTGCCTATACCCCCGTGCTGTGAAGTATCTGGAAGGGCTTGTGGCCGCGAGGAGCCCAGTGTCACTCACAGCCAACCTGGGCCATGCTTAAAGATAGAAGAAGGGGCAAAATATGTCTTCACTCCTGATAACTTCAGCTGCAGGTCAACCCCTGGCCTTGACCTCTCTCATTTCTTCCCATCCTCCTCCTTGCCCCCCCTCCTCCCCCGCCACTCTCCTTCCCGCATCCTCCATCCTGCCCCTCCCACGGAGGTCCAAGTCCCGGAGAATGTTCGAGAACATTCCATTCTGGAAGGGCCACATGCTTTACCAAAGAGCTTATGGACTGGCGCTTCTCACACGTCACTATGCACACCCGTCACACACGGACTCCTCGGAAGATGCACATTCTGATTCAGTGGCTCTGGGAGGGGCCTGGAGGTCTGCACGTCTAACAAGCTCCCCTGTCGATGCTACTGTAGAAAGTGCTCAGTAGAAAGTGCTGGAAGGAGGACTATCCTTCCTTTTGCTAATATGGATGGCCTCTTCCAGGAAAACGCTGGCTCAGAACTCTATAGAAAGCCCCTTTCCACCAGGACAGAAGGTGAGAAGGAATTGAACGAGTGGACAGAGATCCTCATCCTGTCCTGTACTTACTTAAAATTCTTGCGTGTTTCTTTTTATTTATTTCTTTTTAATTTTTTTTCATGTTTATTTATTTTTGACAGAGACCGAGACAGAGTGTGAGCGGGGGAGGGGCAGAGAGACAGAGGGAGACCCAGAATCCGAAGTGGGCTCCGGGCTCCGAGCGGCCGGCACAGAGCTCGGCGGGGCTCGAACCCGCAAACCGCGAGGTCATGACCTGAGCTGAAGTCCGACGCTTAACTGACTGAGCCACCCAGGCGCCCCCCGGGTTTTTAACTTAAAGACAGCAGGTTGCAAGGTCCTCCCTGTGACACAGCCACTCACACGCCCTCTCATTTCACTGGCTCCGTGGCAGGAACGGTGGGCCGCAGTGAGAGGGGGGCATACGGGGGCTACATAGGGTCTCGGCCCACCCAGGACAGGTTCAGGCCCAAGCGAATCAGGGGGGCACATGGCGCAGGAGCAAAGTCGTGTCACAGTTGAGGGACAGACTCCAGGGCTAACGAGCATCTTGATCAGAGTGCTGGCTCTCCCTTGTTGAACGGCTGAGTTGGGGTTTACCTCGCTAGAAAACGGGGACCCTCACACCTACTGACTGAGGTTGGTGGGATAATGAATACAAATAATATTTGTAAATTTATTAGGTAACTCACATGCACGAGGCAAATCCTTATGCATGGCGCATTGTCCCAAGTGCAGATTAACTCATTTAATCCTCTCAACAGCCAGCAAGGGCAGTAAAATTATAATTACTCTTTCTGTTTTATGAGGGAGCAAAGCTCAGAGAGGGGCGGTCCGAAGCTCGGGGTCACCGTCGGGGAGCACTGGAGCCAGGCTCGGGTCCAAGGCAATTTGATGGCAGGAACCACCCGAAGGGGCACGGTCAAGTATACAGGTACTTGAGGACTATCTGGGGGGGTGTCAGTGAATGAATGAATGATGTAAGATCCAGGGAAGCTGCTTTCTGTCTGTCTGTCTGTGTCTCACACACTCCCTCGCTCTCGCACATTTCAGTTATTTAAAAACAAAAAAAAGCTTTCTGAAGAACTGACACGTTCACACGGTCCAAAGGGAGCAAAGGGACAGAGACTGAAAAATATTCCTGCTGTCCTTGACCCCCAGCTGCCGGGGTCTTTTCCTTGAGGCAACCACACCAGCCCCTTGTACATTCAGACAGGAGCATACCCTATGGAATGTTCTGCCTGGTACCAGAAGAGTCTCTTAAGCTGAACTTCTCTTTAGGCCTTAATTTCTTCACTGGGTCCCCCCGAGGTGGGGGGTTGTGAACATTAACTAAAATTCATGGAAAGTGGTTAGGGCAGTGAGGGGTCAGGCCTATCAATTAGTAAGCACTGGACTCCATTTCATTTGTTTGATTGTATTTTACTTATTTTTTAATTCTTAAAGTTTATTTACTTATTCTGAGAGAGAGAGAGAGAGAGAGAGAGAGCGAGAGAGAGAGAATCCCAAGCAGGCTCCGTGCTTTTGACGTGTTTAAGTTCCTGGGCTGGAACTCACGACCTATGAGATCATGACCGGAGCCCGTGTCAGACACTTAACTGACTGAGCCACCCAGGGGCCCCATTTATTTTATTTTTTGAAATAGGGTAAAGGAAACAGGAGGTGGCAAGGCCCCCACTCTGGCCGCTGAGGCCGACGCCCAGCTCTTGAAGGTGATGAGACTTCCCGTTGGTGTTTGTATACAGATAATGAGCCACTCGCCCCCAAAGACAAGAAGGGAGGGAGGGAGGGAGGAGCAAAGAAAAATATGGACAAAGAGAACTTCAAAGCCACTCGAAAAAATAGAAACCGAGGCTCCCACACACTGAGCAGGCCACATTCTCCATCGAAGGCCTCACGAACACGGAGGCCGACACCATCTGGCCTCAGACACTTTTCCTCAACACCCTTGCGTCAAGTCAAGCAAAGTGGGGCGACAGAAGAGGAATAAGTTGGGTCGGTTCACACGGAGCCTCCAGATTCCGCGCTCCAGTGATAAATAATGTACAAAGCCCAGAAAACACAGCCCTGTTGGGTCTGGGCCCGTTACTCCTGAGGTGTGAGGAAAGGGGATCAGGGTGTCCATCCTGTTAAATTTGTGGAGGGATGCATTCCGGGGGCCCGGGGAGGGGGGGAGCCCCAGGTGGCTGGGCCAGTCTGCTGGCCAACCAGGTGGCCTGCCAGGCTGCCCTGGGCCTCCCCACTCCGGGCCTCAGGCTGGCGAGACTGTCCCCGGCCCACAACCGGGGCACGGGAGACCTGTCTCTTGCTATCATTAATTCATGTTTCCCCGCCTGGCTATCAGAATCCCATTAAAACAAACACACACACACGCACACGCACACGCACACACACACGCGCGCGCACACACACGCGCGCGCACACACACGCATGCACGCGCACACGCACACGTACACACGCACACACACAACCCATAACGTTAAAATCAATAGTAAACATCATTTTAATCTACACACATTTTTATCACTGTTCAAAAGATGTTTTTCAAATTACCCCTGGAAACTCCCGCTATCTAAGAATTATCAGGAAAAAAAAGAGAGAGGAAAGAGAGAGAGAGAGAGAGAGAGAGCAGGAAAAGGAAAAAAAAAAAAAGCCCACAAGAGGCAGGGAAGTGCTGCTTTGTCAGGGAGAAGAAAATAAAGAGAAATCAGCCCAGCTTCAAAGGGCGCATTTCCATAATTGCCCTGTAACTTTAGCAAAATAAATCTGAGCGGCTGAGAAAAGCCCAATCTCTCAGATGAGTGAACTCCAAAGGCCCCGGAGGGCTGTGGGCCCACTTGTTAGCAGCCCGGAGCAGTGAGAGATTGCGGGGCTCGCCAGGGGCACAAAAGCCATGAAATCATAGCCTTCCCGGCCTAGACGGGCCCCGGCCCCCCGAGTAAGACTTTACCCTGCCTTTGTCTCCTTCCTGCTCCCTGACACGGGACACACACCCACGCACACAGGCGCACACACAGGCATACACACGCACACAGGCACCCCGGGGTAAAATAAGCGAGTAAATAAATAGACGCGTTTAAGTGCAGGAAAGCCTGGCAGCAGTTAAGAGGTGGCAATAATCAGGAGGCGAAACCACAGGAGTCGGGCTTTCATCTGTGAGAACATTCCCGTAACCTGCTCCTGATATAAATATCCAGGGAGAAAGGCCCCAACTTTCCAGACACACATCCTCTTTGGAGATGACTCTGTCTCCCTCTCCCTCTCCCTCTCCCTCTCTCTCTCTCTCTCTCTCTCTCTCTCTCAATCTCTCTGTCCTGAGACGGCCCCACCTCCAGAGGCTCAGGGAGTTGAAACCCACTTTTCTTTTTCTTAGGCGGACAAAGTTTCCTGTTGATGCTTTCTCATCCCCATTGCCCCCTTCCGGGGCCAAAAGTTTTTCAAGAGCAGGCAAGCGGCCCCACTTGGCCTCCTTCTTGAACGTGTCTCTCCACAGAGCTGTGGTTTCTGGGAGAAAACACCTGCTGTAGTTGCTCTCAGACACCTCTCCCCTCCCTCGGGTTCTAGGTTTCTCAACGGCGGCGTTGTTGACACCTTGGGCCCCATCACTCTCTGTTGGCGGGGCTGGCCTGTGCCTCGTGGGACGGTATCTTTGGTGTGAGCGGCATCCCTGGTCTCCACCCAAGAGATGCCAGTAGCACCCGTATCCAGGCATGACAATTGGAAAATGTCTCCACACGTTGCCTTATGTCCTGGGAGCGTGGGGACCGCCTAGTGGAGAACCACTGCTCTATCTTAGGACCTCTTCCCCATCTTGCCCTGGGTACTCACCCCTTCTGCCATCAGGGAGAGATGCCGCGGGGCGGGGGGGGGGGGGTTCCCATGCAAACAATCAGGATGGTCTTTGGAGGGGCTGGAGCCTCCATTCTGAGGGAAGCAGGTGCATTAAAGCTAGGCTGGCCACGCAAGACACGGAGACTTTCAATGTGGTCACGTTGGCTGGCTGGTTCCGAAGACAGTGGCAAATCAGGATCTGGAGACAGTAGCTGGAGAGGTTATGGGCCCCCTCCATTGACGCCTCGTACTAGAGACCTTTGGCTTGGAACAAATTTGTCTAATCCGATCCCCTCTATGTTGCAGACGGTGAAGTTGGAGGCCCGAGTCGGGATGGCACTTTCCTCCACTCGAGTCGGAGTTATCTCTGGCCACAGACACAACTGGTACACACCTGCCATTGTCCTTTGTCATTTGGTAGAGGCAGAGGGTACGTGCAACCGGGAGTTACAGGACGCAGAGAACATTTCTCGAAGGATACAAATAATGAGGCCCCATGCTGGAGTTCCTGATGGAAAGTCCCAACAAATCAGGGAAGGCGTCTGGCATCCAATTTCTATCCAAGCCTTTGATCCCTGCTGCTGAACCTTCCACAACTCAGGCCTGAGACAGGGGACCCTCCAGGCGGCCTGGAGACCACCAGCCCTCTCCTCAGACAGGTGAGTGGCCGAAGCACCCTTTCCCCTCCGGGAAGCCTCTGCTGCACTCACTTTTCCATATTGCCCTCTGCCTGGACCCGGCTTCCTCCTCCCTGTATGCCGGTGAAAATAAATTCAATCGGAAACCGCGAATGGGCCATCACTTAGGGAGATAATTTTATTCTCCTCTGGCTCGCTGGCCCGGTGATGCACCCCCACCTCTGGCTGCATGCAGATAATGAGGGACGTGGTGACATACACTCCTTCCTCTGACCTAATTGATTATCCCCACACACCTTGGCGTGCTTTGCATAACCAGCCACGACAGCCGGCACCCCTTCCAGGCGGAGTGATTGACATATTTTATTTCTAATTGAAGCTTAATCAGGACCCAGGGTAAGATTCCCATGTATTCTCTCTCTCTCTTCTCTCTCTGGCTTCCTCCTCTCTCTGTGTGTGTGTGTCTCTCTCTCTCTCTGGGAGCCCTGCCCTTCCGGCTTCCTTTCCCCTTTTAAAATTTGAGGGCCACACAATAAAGGATGGATGGAGGCAGTGTCTGGGGTCCCTGAAAAGGGGGAGAGGGAGGGGACGAGGGGACGGTTCAGGGAGGAGGACCCGGAACCAGCTCCCTGGTGAATGTGGAGGGGAGCGGCCTCCTCTCCCCTTTTTTAGGTTTCTTTGTTTGGACGGCGTTACCTTTTGGGGGGTCACTTTGGGGCCATTTGAAGGGCCTGTGTGTTCTGTGCGACCGAGAGGCTACAAATACACGGGAGTGGCCACTCCCCGCTCCCAGGTTTTCCCGGCTCTCCTCGGCACGTCCACACACTGCCCCTTCAGGGGGGGGGCGGGACTGGTCTCATCCAAGGACCATTATCCCCGGAATGAGCCGGGCTGAAGAGGTGAGCAGGCCGTGGGGATTTCACGGCAGAGCCACCGAGGACGGGGGATCCGACCTCCGCAAGCTCGGCTTGGCCTCTCCACACCCCTCTCCTTGTGACCAGATGCATTTTCTCCTCCCTGGGCTGACGTTCCGTGTGGAAAGGCTGCCGGACTTCTGCCATCACCCCTCTCCCCGATCACCCCTGCCTGGGGAGTTTCCTTTCTCGAGCTGGGTCCTGAGATGCCTGGAGGCAGACGCCTCACTGTTATGGCTGATGGGAGCGGGTGAGCTGAATACCGTCCAGAGTCGAAGAGAGGGGACTGAGATTCTAGAATAGAACGTTAGTGATACTAAAGCTATGTCACCCTCACTACCACATGCCAGGCCTGGACAGCCTCTGTCTCTCGTGGGCACATCCACCTGGCGGGGTAGGCATGATTATTCCCATTGCACAGATGAGGAAATACAGCACAGCGAAGTTAATTATCTGCTCAGAGATTCAAGGGACGTAGACTGGGGAACTAGGTCTATGCGACAGAGAAGCTTGTGAGGCCATAGCTGACAGGCTATCAGGCGTGCTGTCCCCCTAAAGACACTCATGCTGATTAGCGGAGGCCTCTGCCTGCCTCCAAGGCCCTGGCCTCTGAGGTTCAAGGCCCACCCAGGCAGTTGAAGCCTGTTCCATGGGGCCAGGGCCTGAGCTGAACCACAGCCTGTATCTAAGTCTTGGGAAGGAGTCTGGACCTGTAAACACCATTAATAAAGAGCTGGGAGAGGAGGGAGCCAGAGAAACATCTCCCACCTCTGGGGAAGGGGCCGGAGGGGGAGTCCCAGCCTCCGAATGTCTTTGCCCAGATGTCAGCCTCTGCTTCACCAGGCCTCTGTGAAAGGCCACGGACTAACACACTGGCCACCAACAGACCCACTGGCCCCTGGAGGGCCCACCATACCCCGCCTATCCAGCCTCAGTGGGGTTTCCCCGGGGGGTGCCCGCTGGCAGCTGTCCCCACTCCCCCCCAGCCTGGATGGGTCCCCATGTGGGCCAGGCTCCTGCGGAACCTGGAGCTGTACAATACATACAATTCCGTGCTTTGTTCTGTGGCTTCAGGCGTTCGAGCCCTGCCCAAACCTCCCAGGGGAGCCACGAGACTGTCACAGGCTCCACACGGGACGAAACTTACTAACCATAAAATTTACTAACTAAATTGACTAACCAAAGAGGAGGAAAATTTAAAAAAAAAAAAAAAAAAAAGGTACCCTTCACTTCGTGCCCCAGGCGGCACTCTTCCAGTGCTCCCTACAACTTGTTCAAATCAAAGTTGGGCAAGGCTGTCGGACTGAAAGAGAAAACAAGAGGGCGAGGACGGGGCGGCCAGCGGGCAGCCAGGCCAGGCCTGGCTGGAGAGGCCGCGGAGGCAGGCGCTGAGTGGCCCTTTTGTCCTGTAGAGGGAGCTCCAGCCCCAAATTTCCCGGCTCCCTCCCCCCGGCCCGCCCACCCCCTGACAGGCCCCAAGCCGGAATCCTGGCTGGATAGGTACAGAGGCCCCAACACCCCCGCACCCTCCACCAGCACCCTAGAAAGCTATCCTTCCAGGGCACTTGGGGGGAAAACCCGCTGGGGTGCCAAGATGCACAGAGGCCACCGGGACTCAGGTCCCCCCACTTTCAATTCGGGCTGGGCACGTCACGAAGAGGAAATGCTGTGCATCCCCGGGTCGCTGTTCCTCCATACGCAACCCCTATTCACCGCCACCCCACACCCTCGCATCTGTAAGGAGGAGTCTGGGGGTGCATTGAGGTTGGAAAGGGCTTGAACTGAACTTGCACATGCCCTGACATAAGACTCAGAGAACCTCAATTGTGCCTATCTAAGAATGGGGGCGCGGGACTGATGAGAACCCCCAACCTAACCTTTCTGCATCCAGACCCTTCTCTGGGTCTTTCTGCCATGCCATCCGAGCAGGCCCCAAACCCCAGGGTTGATCCAGTGGACCGACCGGGTGGGCCCAACTCCCCAGGCTCCTCGGAGGGCATCTTCTCCGGTTTCCCCCCAGCTGTCTCCTCTGCCCTTTCCCTGGGGCACCTCAGCTACTTCTCCAGCTGCCTCACCTCCAGCGGTGCCCCCAGCCCCGCCACCTCTGTATCTCCTTGGCTTCTGCACTCTTGTGATCACACGGTCCTGGGTCCTGACTGTCGATCTTTTCCCGCTGATTCCGGCGACTCTTCAAACATGGGGAGCGGGGGCAGCGGATAAAACAAAACAAAACAAAACAAAACAAAACAAAAACCAAATAGATCCTTCCGTGGAGGGGAGGGGGGCGGGCAGACAGGCAGGTTATAGTCAAAGTGGCAACAGCTCATTTATTTAGCCAAAAATAGATACTTTCTTGTACAATTTGGTTCACACATATGTACATTTTTCTGTATATACAAAAAAAAAAGTCAGACACTCTTATTCTCACGGCAACTCCACCTCCCAAAATCAACCGAACAACATCAACCAGAAAAACCCTCACAAACTCAGCTAATGTGGGGTACAGAAGCCACTTGGGGAGGACTGAGGGAACTTGGTTTATTTCTTTTTTTTTTTTTTCTTTTTTTCTTTTTGCTTAGTTTTGTTTCTTAGGTATTCATACACGGACATGCTTACAAGTCATAACTATACAGAGAGTTTTGTGGTTTTTTTTTTTTTTTTTACAATTATTACAACGATTGAAAATTTTTAAAAATAAGTACTAGGAGGAGGAGAGAGCCGATAAGACCAAAGCGGCATCCAGGTGGTTCTGGGGCCTGGAAGAGAGAAGCAGTGGTAGCAAAGGAAGTGAGAGTTCGGGGCACCGACGCTGCCTAGGATTTGGGACACCCAACCTGGGACTGAGGCCGGGGGACTGGGAGGTGTCTCAGTGTCAGATGATGTCCAGCTGTAGATGTTGGGCTTCCGGTTTAACTATAGAAGGTTGGGAAGGAGTAGGGACCCGAGGTCCCGGCTCGAAGGCCGCCAGGTGGGCTTCCCAGAGTCGCCGCTGGCCCGGCGGGGGCCCGGGTTCCTACCCGCGCGCGCCGTACCCTGGGCCGCGCCCGGGTGCCGGGCTGGGATTGCCCGAGGCCTCTCTGGGCCCGCGGGCGCTACGGAGGAGTGTGTGTCTGGTCCCCCTTTTAAAGCACGTCCCGGCTGCATTCCTCGGGGGCAAAAGCCTCCAGTGCTCCGCGTCCGTTCCTCCCCCACTTGCTTGTCCCACCGTCCGCCCCTACCGCGGGGTCTCTTACCGCCTGGGCACGGGCTGGAAAGCCGTCTTGAGTAACTTTTTCTCCACTTCCAAGGCACTACAGCGATCTAAGGCAAGCGGGGAAGAAAAAGGAGGGCCTTTAGAGAGCTCCACGCCGGCACTCAGGGCCGCGGGAGGCGGGCGCGGGGGTGGAAAGCGCCCCGCGCCCACCCCCCGGGGTCCTGCCATCTCCGTCCGCCCCCGGCGCGACCCCAGAACCCACCCCCTTCCTCCGCTTCGGCGCTCAGTAGTCACCTGTTCCGCCCTCGGGCTCCGCCGGCCGAGCGAAGGCGGCAGCGGCGGCGGCCGGGTGGCCCGCGGCTCCGGGAAGTCCCAGCAGGTGTGGAGGGGCCGAGCCCAGCAGGGAGAGCGGGGTGCGGGCGTGGGCCGGCGTAGGGCCTGGAACGGCCGGTTGGTCCAAGCGGGGAACTTGCCCAGCGGCGCCGAGACGAGTCTGTGAGCCGCGGCGGCTGCCGCGGCCGGAGAGAGCTGCAGGGCTGGGGGCGCGACGGCTGCCCCCGGGGGAGAACCTCCCGCGCCCGGAGGCGAGCGGCGCGGGTTGTCCGGGCTTGTGGCCGTCTCGGCCAGGGACCAGATCTTGGGCTTCTGCAGGGCTGAGGCGGGCGGTGGTGCGGGAGCGCAGGGGTCCAGGCCTGCAGGAGGCGAGGGCGGAGACGGCAGAACCGCCCGGCCCACCGGCGGTGGCGCCGGGGCCAGACTCAACACGGGCAGTGGACGCTCCTCCAAGCCCTCCGAGCTGTCGTCCGAGTCGCTATTCTTGGAGTCTGAAATGGGTCTCAGGCCGAGGTCGCCGTCCCTGTGTGCCGCCCCAGACAAGGCCAGCTCAGGCCCCGCGGTCGCCACCGTCTAAGTTCTCCAAATCGATCTCCTCGTCCTCGTCGTCGTCCGCCAGGCCCTCGCCCCCCCGTGTCCTCCTCCTCCCCCACGAGCTCCTCCTCCTCCAGCTCCCAAGCTCGCGCTTGCTGTCTTCTTCGTCCTCCTCCTCGTCTTCCTCCTCGCGCTCGCTCCCCGTAAGCGTTGCCCTCCTCGTCGGTGCGGCTGCGGGGCGCCCAAGTCATCTTGTTCTCTTTCTTGAGGCGCCGGCGCGCGTTGGCGAACCAGGTGGACACCTGGGTGAGGGTCATCTTGGTGATGATGGCCAGCATGATCTTCTCGCCCTTGGTGGGGTAGGGGTTCTTGCGGTGCTCGTTCAGCCAGGCCTTGAGCGTGCTGGTGCTCTCCCGGGTGGCGTTCTTGGGACGGGACGGGTCCCCCGAACTCGGTACTGGCCATACGGGTAGAAGGCGGGGTGCGGGTGCGAAACGCGGCGGCCGCGGCCGGATGCTGCACCCCCCGGGCTGTCTTTCAGCTCGTACTTGCGCGCCCTGTACGCACATGGAGAAGGAAGGGACACGCGCGGAGGGAGCGCGGGTGAGCCCTAGCCGCCCTGGCCGTCGCCGCCTCCACCCTCCCGGCCTGGGCCCCGCTAGTCTACTCCCGCGCGCTCCACCTCGTCCCGCGCCCCAGCTTCCCAAACCCTCCCCCCGCCCCACTCCCGGCTCCCTGGGCGCTTACCAGCTGCCGGAAGATGGGCAGCTCGGCGGCGTAGGGCAGAAAGGCACCGTAGCCTTGGGCGGCGGCGGCAGCCGCCGCCCGCCGCGGCATAGGGCGCCCCCGTACACGGAGGAGAGCACGTTGGACAGGGACCCCGAGGCGGCCAGCTCCGAGGCTCCGGCTCCCCGGGCCGCCCCGGGCTCCCAGCGCTGCCGCCGCCGCCGGCGGCCCCCGGGCGCTCGGGTGGGTAGAGCGGGCGGATGTACTGGTATCCGAGCTGGGGGAAGGACATGGTGGCCCGCGGGGCACGGACGGAGGGAGGGGGCCCGGCCCCACTGGGGCCGCCCAGCTCAGCGCCGCCCGCGGGCTCCCTGCGCGCATCGGGGGCTGGGCCGGGCTGGGCCGCG
Source organism: Prionailurus viverrinus (assembly GCF_022837055.1). NCBI lineage: Eukaryota > Metazoa > Chordata > Mammalia > Carnivora > Felidae > Prionailurus > Prionailurus viverrinus. The sequence goes on along the minus strand of NC_062575.1, from coordinate 30,957,230 downwards.
CTGCCTCCCGCGCTGCGCAGCGCTCCGCGTTCGCCTATTGATCTGCTCGCGGCGGCGGCGGCGGCGGCGGCGGCGGCGGCGAGGAGCCAGGTCAGGTCCGAACAGATTGGCGGAGATTCCCGGGGCTCCGGGCTCTGATTGACATTTCTACGGGCCCGCAAGCCCCTCCTCTCTGCGCCGCGCTCCCTCCTCTCGGCAGTCCGAGCCGCCTCTGCCCGCGCCTCGCTCCTCACTGCCCTCCTCTCCCCGAGCCGTGTCGCGCCTCGCTTCCTTCACCCTCCTCTAGTTTGTACTCCCCTCCTCGCCCTTCTCTCCCCTCCCTCTCAGCGCTCCTCTTCCCCCCTAGGATCGCTTCCGCTCCTTCGGGCTCCTTCACTCTCCTGGACGATCGGAAACTCTTTTCTCTCTCCTTTCCGTTCTCTCTATTCCTTTCGCTCTTCTCCCTTTTCTGCTCCCTTCACTCTTTCTTCACCCCTGTTTTTATCTCACTCTCTCTGCTCGCACGACACTCCCCCCCCCACCCCCACCCCCAGCCCCTGCTTCGGCGCCCTGGGCTCAGGCGGCCTAAAGTTGGGGACACTTAGGGTGCTGTGCGGGGGTGTGAGTCCGTGGATCCGTGTCTAAGTCTGTGTGTCCGTCCCCGCCCTCACCTCCTCCCTTGCCCTTCCCCAAATCTCGGGTCTGACGTCGCGCCCTCTTATTCGACTTTTCCTCGCGTCTCCTTCCCGAGTCGCCAATCGCCTGGGCGCCTTCCAGGCGGGGCCCGCCCACCCCGGAGGATACGGCGCGCTGGGCGGGGCGGGGCGGGGCGGGGACGCGAGCCCGGGCGCTGGGAGTCCTTGCCCGCCCCCTCCGGCCTGCGCGGGGAGGGGGAGCGGGGAGGGCGCTGGGGACGCGGGTTAGGACGGGGTCAGCTCGCCCCTCCCCGCCGCCCGCCCTCGGTACCTCTCCCCCCGCCCCAGCGCGGGGCCCTGGGTCGGGACCAGATCCCGGTCCAGGGCAGGCGCTGGGGCTTTCCTCGCCCGGACCCTTTTTTTCGGCTCGCACCTCTAGACCCCAGGCACTGTCCGCGGCGTAGGAAAAAAAGCCAGAAGAATTTCGCGAGGGGTGAAGGGGTGCGCCCCGCTCGAATCTTCAAAGGCCATCTCATTGCCCAGGGGAGCGAAACAGACCCCTACCCGGCCACTTTAACGCCCTCCTGTGTCCGGGTGCGAATCTCTTATTAGAAATGGCGGGCTCTGCATTTGCAGGGACTGAAGTGTGGACACCCGCCGCCCCCCCCACTCCCGCCCCCGGGGATCCTGGGGAGCCACGACTGGGAAGTGGAGCCTGCCGGTGCCCTAAGCGGGTGTGCGATGGTGGAGGAGCAGAGAGCGGGTGGCTGAGGCTCCAGGAACTTTCCCAGAGCGCTCCGAGAAGTTTGTATATTGGAATTTTCGGTCTGTAGACATCCTTCCTTTCACTACCCCTTCCCCTGCTCCCCGGTCACCGTGCCAACACGTTTTCTTTCTGTAAGGATCCTATCACCGTCTCGGGTGGGAATGGGAGGCAAGACTTTTGGTCCCACAGTGGAATATTTCCTAAATCAAACCTGAAATCCCAGTATCCGAACGCCCACCTTCACGGATTAGGGCGTGCAGCCGACAGCGGGATTGAAATTCCCGGAATCGTAGAGGCTCTGGGCTAAAAGCTTTAGGCCGCGGCTGCGACTGACGCGCAGGCCAGACCTGCAGCGGTAGCGCTCCGGGGACAACACGGAGGCGGCGACTCTGTCCTGGAGTGGCCAGTTCGGTCTTCGAGGCGGAAACTGGCCGCCGCGCGCTGACGGAGTGGGCAATTGAATCCGAATTCCATCAGAGTGAGGGGCCCGGGCTATCTTTGGTCCAAGCAGCTTTGGGCATTCCAGTTGAGGAATGAACTCCCAGTTTTGACCTCGCCCATCACTCCCACCCCCCACCCCCCCCACCCCCCGCCTTCTTTCCACGGGGCTTGGCACCCGGCGGCGGCTCCGGAGAAAAATGGGGTGGAAGACAAGGGAAAGTTTGGGGCGTCCAGGTTTGGGGGTTCAACTGGGGAAACTGACTTGTGTGGCCTTTTCAAATTCCTCAAATCCGGTCGAGCTCTTTCCCGTATCCTCTCCCCCACCTGCTTCTCTTCCAGATACCGGGCGTTGGCCTTAGCTGGAGTCTCCCCAGAGGAGGAGATATCAGGGGAAGCTCTGGCTTTGAAATGTTTCCCCGGAGCCTGATTTCGTTTGCAGTTAAACCTCGAAGCCAAATGGCATAGGGAGTCATGGGGCTCACCTTCTCGCGGAAGATTTCAGGGGTGACAAAATTGAGGGTAACATTATTTCCCGGACTGTTTCCTAGGTGTCAGACCTCGAGCCTCGACGGCCCTGAACCCTAGAGTGTGTGCAAAGTGGTGGCGCCAGACCGGAGCGAGCCAAGAGCTAGGTTCCGAGGTGGGGACTCTGGGGCTGCGCTGTAAATGCCCGGATGAAACGCTCGCTATTTAACTCAGCTCTTCCAGAAGGATAAGAGAAAAACCATGAGCCCCGGAGACGCGTCTTCCACATTAACCAACTATTGACCTGGCAGCGTGGAGCCAGGCGGGAAAGAGGCCAGGAAAGGGACGAGGTTGTTCTCAGTGACCCAACCACGAAGGTCTAAGGGCGCTCATAGCCCCGAAGGCACCCCCCTCCAAACCCATCCGCGTACTCAAGAAGGCGCCCAGGTCCCGGGCGGAAGCGGCCTCTTCGCTACCCTAGTGTCCAGCAGAGATCAGCCCCGCCCTGGCCCCGGCGATCCGCGCTTCACGTCGGGACTCAGCGTCGTAGGCGGTCGAGCCCCGACGTGGCACTGGCTCCCCAACTCGACCGGGCCAACGGAACCCGGCTCCGGACTGAACTCTGGGGTTCGAGGACAGCCGAACCATTTCCAGAGCTTTTTAATCCAAGGGATGAGGTCAAAGTGATACACTCGCACAGGGAGGAAAAGCAGGTGCACGGGAAGCTGATTTGGGAAAGGCACGCGCGCACAAACGTGCCGCACACAAAAGCTTCTCCGTCTTTTCGCCTTCTTCCAACGTTCCCGGCGCACAAAGCGCTTCGGAGTCTTGCTGCAGGCGCTCTCTCTACGCGGCCCAGAGTGTGGCAGTGCACGGAGAGGGTGTCCCTAGCACACGTTTGGTGCACGCAGCAGCGTTCGCTGGACTCGCACCCGGGGCCGCGCGGCCCGACGTACGCCCGGGGGCCGCGCGGCCCGCCAGGCTCAAGGGCAGAGCCGCGCACTGAAAGCGAGCACCTAGCCCCCAGGCCCACTTCCCGCCCCCTCCTCGCCCAGCCCCACGGTGCGCGCGCGTCCCCGTCGAGGGGCGCCGCTGTCGCCCTAGGTCTCCCCGCCGAGGCCCATCTTCAGTCCTTCTCTCCCAGAACCGAAATCCCCGGGTGCAGTGCGGCCGGCGATCCCTCCGCTTCCTGCAGACGCCGCGGCGCACGCTCCCACCGCTCCCTCCCCCCGCGCTCGGGTTACAGGTTAATGAAATGCTCGTTTTCCTCAGTCATTTGTTTTGTTTTCCTGCAAAGTTCTGATAAGTAGCTAACCAACGAAGCTTGTAATTACAATCTTACAGAAACCGGGCCGATCTGTATATAAATCTCACCATCCAATTACAAGATGTAATAATTTTGCACTCAAGCTGGTAATGAGGTCTAATACTCGTGCATGTGATAATCCCCTCTGGATGCTGGCTTGATCAGATGTTGGCTTTGTAATTAGACGGGCAGAAAATCATTATTTCATGTTCAAATAGAAAATGAGGTTGGTGGGAAGTTAATTTCTCTCCGCTCTGTGAAGCGTAGACAAGAATTTAATGATTTAATTACAGTTGTAAGCCCTTTCCATGAGACTTAAATTGAGCTGAGAATATTTTTTTCTTCTCTCTCTCTCTCTCTCTCTCTCTCTCTCTCTGTTTCTCTCTCTCTCTCCCCCGCATTCTCTCTCTCCGCTATTAGCAGCCCTGCAGACACCCGGAGTGCGTGGCCTGGCGTCCTCACCGGGAGGGATTTGCATCAGGCCAGAATCCGGACCCCGGGCATCCCAGGAGGCGCGGGCCGGCGGCCTCCAGAGCCGCCCCGGAACGGGCTGCCGCTCCCCACCAGCCGCCAGGGCCTCGGAGCCGGTCCCTGCGTCCCGAGAAGCGTCGGGGAAACTTTGGGAGAAACTTTGCCAACTTTGCTCTCGGCGACGGAGAGGCCGCCCGGCCGGCCGCGGCGGCCGCGGGCCGCGACGCGCAGAGTGGGCCCCAAGTCAGGCCTGGGCACCCCGGAGCCTGCAGGGCAGCCCAAGGAGGGGTGCGAGGCCGGCTGGCGGCCCCTGGCTCCCCGCTGCGCCCCCGCGCGTCCCCCACCTGGCCCTCGGCCCCCGTCTCCGAGCGGCCCGCGACGCGCAGCGCCCAGGATGGCCGGGATCGAAAACCTGGCCTTCAGCGCAAGTGATCTGATTTTTCTTTACCTCTCCACGATCATCCTTTTTCCACCTGACTTGAGCAGTTTCACTGCCTCCCTCTCCTTTGTTTTCCTCTCCCCGTCCGTGTCTGTCTGTCCCACTTTCTGGGTATTCGATTTCTAACTCATTCATTTCCATTCTTTCCTCCGCGCGCTCCCCATTTCGTTGTTTTATCCGCTCCTCGGGACCACTTCGCAGTTACTTTTTCTCAGTTTTGCTCCTTGCCCCTTCCCTTATTTTGTCTGTTTTTATCCCTGTCTGCCTCTGTGACTGCCCCTCGCCCTCACCCTCACCCTCACCCTCATTTCTCCATCCACCTTTCTTTCTTTCGTTCATCCTGATCTATTTCCTTCTCCGATTCCTTGGTCTGCGTCTCAGGCTCTGCTGCGCTTGTATTTTCTCTCTTCTCCTCTTCCTCCCCGGGACGCGTCCCCCTCCCCCCCCCCCCCCCCCCCCCCGTGGATCTGCCTTCCCTGCGGCGCCCCCTCCTCATCCATCTTGGGAGATGAATATGTCGCCTTATTGGATGCCGAGGCCGGAGCCGGTGATGGGGCTCGGCCAGCCTAGTGCATTTTCTTCATGCATATTGAGGAGATGGTAATGAGCGCGTTTGCATTGTTGCATGGAAATACTCCGTTTCCGGCCGCAATTCGGGGCCGGCGAGGGTGGCGCGGGCCCAAGAGAGCCCGCAGCGGGCGCCCGGCCTGGTGGCCGCAGCTGGCCCTCAACGGGATCGCGGGTGCTCGGCCCCGGGGAGGAAGTGACCTCTCGGAGAGCTCGGCCCGGCCGCCGCCGCCTCCTTGGGCTTCTCCACAAAGGCCGGCCGCGCTCCCCTCATTAAAGCTTCGTTACGGGAACCCCCGCCTCGCTCGCGAAGGTTCCCTCGCGCCCCCGACCCGTGGGCCTCTGCCCCCCCCCTCCCCTGGTGCTTCGAGGCCTGTGATGGAGCGCCACCAGGAAATTAGCGCCTGACAACGTCGTCGTCTAGTGGCAATGAATTGTTTGAAATGAGTGACACGTCGCGGGATCAAACACAGCCTCATTGTGTCCCCGGCTCCACTCACTCCTTAATCTGGAAGGGCGCAGCGGCTTCGCTGGGCCAGGGAAGGTTGCCACAGGCCCCTGGCTTGTCCGTGCCGGGCTCCGGCCTGGGCTCAGCCTGACAGAGCCGACCTGGAGGACCCAGTCATTCTAGAGGCATGTCTCTCTCTGAGAAGGTCCCCAGAGCTCAGGAGACAGGACCGGCCCTGCCTCTCAAAGAGGTGAAGGTGTATGAAAGTCAGGACTTGCAGGGAGCAAATTCCCAGTCGAGCTCAGAGGGAACCGACTGCTGGAACAGTCAGAAAGGCCTGGATGCCCAGCTCCAGACGCAGCGGAGCGGGGAACCTCTGGGTGTTGGACAGTTTGCCCTCATCCGCCGGCCTCCTCCCAACTCGAAACTGGGAAAGCTGAGAAAACATCAGGATCTGGGCCTGTCTGGAGTCAGCGGTGTTGAGTTTCCCAAACTTCAAGCCCTCCGCCACCACCTCTGCTATTGTTTAACATTTTTCCTTAAGTTGACTCATTTTAAATACTTAAATACATGTTTTGGGAAAGAAAACCCGATACAGCTACTGCAAATTGAAAAGTGGGTGTTACTCACCATAAAGGGAAATGGGAAGAGATAAAAAAACAACTAAAACCAAGTGATCTAAAACATTTGAGCCACGGTGCTTGCTCGGGAATCACTTCGAGAGGGTGCGTGTGTGTGTGTGCGTGTGTGTGTGTATTGATTAGCAAGTATTGGAATTATTAAATACTGGATCTTTTTCAGAAGAGATGGGAGAATTGAGAAGGGGATGCTTCTTATTACTCAACAGTATTAATTCTCTGCCTCTAAGAGAAATCATACTGAGGACCCCAAAGGCCGCAGGGCCGTAGGGTTTAGTTAATACTATTCTCTGTTGAAGAGTATGTAAAAAAAAATTAGGATTGAATAAAAACGTGTTGCCTTATTATAATTTACCCAATAATTGTGTCAATAATGAGTGTTAAACAGTATCACACGTAAAGTCTACAAAGGAGAGACTATCCAGGGTGGCCCTGAATGGTTGTGCAGGTTGCTCACTGAACAAAGGCACCCGGCTGAGGGGCGAAGAGGGTCCTGACTTCCAGTCTTTCTGTGCTCATCAAGCTGGTGCCTTGGCTTGGGGCTGCACTGGAAAAGAAGTGCCTTTCCCTAATTTGTACAAAGCTGAGGTATGACCTAGCCCTTATCTTAGTGATGGGGAAACTGAGGCTTAGAGAACTTGCCCAAGTCCCGACTGGAACCCCATCTGGTATTCTTAACTATGATTTGGGAAGGTAGTGCTGGGAGCTTGGGAGGGAGGTATTTGAAGACTAGCCCCCGGTTTGAAGGAAGGGAAGGGGCAGCCAGGCTGTAGGGTTTTCCCTTCACCTTGATCCTTACAGTTCATGTAAATATTTGGAGAGGACCTGGGCAAAGCTACGACTGAGGTCAAGGATGCTTTATCCCTGCTTGGGAATGGAGAGAAGGTGTCTGCTTTGCGTAGGCCTAACTGTAGGTGTTCGAACCTGTTCCTTGCCTCTTTTTGGTTCAGTCTTCCCCGTATGAGTCTACGGACCAGAGTTCCATTTTGCTCCCACCCACACTGGAAATTTCCGATTCCTAAAGACACTCCGAGGAGCCGCGTTCCCCAGAGGGTGGGAATCAAGGGTTACCTCCGGTCACAGGCAGCCTTTTGGTGGTGGTGGCAGGGGCGGGGAGGTGGGCCTCTGCTGAGCTTTTGAAAAACTGAATTGATTGCCCACACTTGCTAGTGAGATAATTTTATTAAAAAATCCAGGTCTCAGTTCGTTTGAAAAACTCGAAGGCTAGGAAACACAAGACTCTCCTTTGTGAGCGCCCTTTCTTGATTCCCAGGCACCATCTTAAAAATGTCAACCCAGAAAGTTTCTTTCTTCTTTGCTCCCTCCCTCCATTTCTCTTTGCAGCCAATCTGTCTTGAGTGCCTTCTGTGCGCTAGAAATGGTGTTAGGTGCAGAATGATGAGATAGCTGTTCCCACGGAGCTTCCGTTTTAGTGGGGGGGGGGGGGGGGCAATCAGAGAGCAAAACAGGAAAGCAAGTAGGACAAGTTAAGATAGAAGCAAGTACCACAAACAACACAGTGATACCGGGTGTGCCCGGTTGAATAGTGTCTTCCCCAAATTCGCCTCTTTCCCGGAACCCCAGAATGGGGCCTTATTTGGAAATAAGGCCACTGCAAACAGAATTCGTTGAAATGAAACGCCTCCTGGAGTCTTGTCTCCCACTGGAGTGGCATGGGGTCTTACTCCAGGAAAACTAGTGTCCTTGCGAGAAGAAGAGAAAAAGACACAGAGATAGACGCCGAGGGAGAAGCCACGTGCAGCCAAGGCAGAGATTGGAACGATGTATCTGCAAGCCGAGGAATGCCAAACAGTGCTGATTGTCACCAAATGCTAGAAAGACGCCAGAAGGAATTCTCCCCTAGAGCCTTCAGAGAGAGGGCGAATAGCCCTGCCACATTTCAGACATCTAGGTTTTAGAACCATGGGAGAATACCTTTCTGTTGTTTCTAAGCCATATAACTTTGTGCAGCAGCCCTATGCAATGAACTCTAGCAACGGTCCCCAAAAGTACAGTCTTTCCCAGGAAGCGAAAGTGATATTCCTAGGATAGTCGAAGTGCTATGATGGGGGTAGGAGAGCTGGTCCTTTATTTATTTACTTTTTAAAAAATTTTTTAACGTTTATTTATTTTGGAGACAGAGAGAGACACAGCATGCACGGGGGAGGGGCAGAGAGAGAGGGAGACACAGAATCGGAAGCAAGCTCCAGGCTCTGAGCCATCAGCCCAGAGCCCCGCAGGACCCCGAGATCGCGAGATCATGACCTGTAGGGCTGGAACTCACGGACCGCGAGATCGTGACCTGAGCTGAAGTCGGACGCTTAACCGACTGAGCCACCCGGGCGCCCCTGAGCTGGTCCTTTGGAAAGCATAATCACAAATCTGTGGGGAGGTGATATGTTGTGGCGGAGACGAGGCTACGACAGAAAGGTCCGGGGCAACTGTATTTTCAAGGGGCTCTATCCAATATGGTAGCCACTAGCCACATGTGGTTTATGGAACACTTGGAATGCAGCTGGTCCAAACTGAGATATGCTGAAAGCATACGGTGCCGGCATAAAGGATGCAGAGCAGGGTCAGCTCCATCAGCTTTCTTGTCTGCCCTTGGTATTACGGTATCCAAGCCAGGGTATTATGGTATATGGCAGAGAGAGCCCTCCCTTCCCCAAATACACAGCTTGCAAAGTGAACCTCAAGTCCCACGTTAGTCCACTTATGGCGCTAGAATTTGGTTCTTCTAAGGCGGAGGTCACAACATGGTGTCCCGAAGATAATGCCCGTAGGCTTTGATCGTGTCGCAAAGTTTTAAAAGTCCAAACAATCCTCGCGTCCCGGGGGGCTGGTAAGCACCCAGGCTACAAGTGATCATGACATCTGCGTGCCAGGACCCGGGGTGACAGAGGGGTCTCCATCTGGAGAGCACAGTGAATCACACAGCCTGGCTCTTGAGGCTTCTGCCTGAAAGCGAAGGCGGGTTACTTCGGCTCACCTTCCGTTGGCCCGAGCCATCTCGTGGCCGAGCTTGAGTTCAAAAGCAAGAGGCTGCATGTGCCTCCGGCAGGGAGGGCGGCTCCTCGGGACACCTCTTGGGCCCACGTCAAATTCTTTCCACCCTGCCCTATTGTGGCTTCGACAAGCAGGTTCAGCCCCCACTCCAGACCTCTTTCTTCTTTGATGTATTGACCTGGGACGGCAGGAGGCACCTGTGGGCACCCACCTGTATGCCGCCTAGAAGTGCCAGGGAATTAGCACCTGTGGGGCTGCCCTTGACCTGTCGGGGGAGCGGACGGATAAAGGCTTCCCCTTCTGTTCTGGAGCAGGCGGTTCCGAGACGCAAGCCTTCAGTGCCTCGGAAGGTCCTAGCAGCATGTAGCTCCCATAGGGACGGTCAACCAAGAGCGCGCCTTTGCTCTTGCTGGTTTTCCCTCTCCCCCTTTCACTTCCTGGTCCTACCCCCTGGGATCATTTCCCATATAGGCCACCTGCATGCAAGCTTTGGCCCCAGGGCCTGATACCAGGAGACACTAGGCTGAGACACACAGAGAACCGGAGATGGGAAACACAGTCTCTCGCCATTGCCCATATTTACTAGGGCGACTTATTAGGAGACTTCATATAAAATCCCAACGCTAGGATTTTCTCAGAATATCAGTTCAGACCCAGATTCTGGCGGCGTCCCACAGGCTGGACTTGAATGGGGGTGGCACCTCCCTTGCAATGGGGACCCAAGTTCTCTGTTGAGCACATTTGCTCTCTGAGGGGGCCGGCCGTCACTTTTTCATGCTGCCTGTCTGGGTCCCGCAGGAAGTTAGTTGGGGAAGTTAGTTAGTTAGTCCCGTAGGGACTGTTAGTTGAGCTAGGTAGACATCTATGAGTTCTTGGAAATCTTTTGTATTATAGAGGCATCTTCCTCAACTGTTTTTTTTTTTTTTGTCTTTTCTTAGTTTTCTCTTTCCCCGTTATATTTTATTTATTTATTTATTTATTTATTTATTTATTTAATTTATGCATTTATTTATTTATTATTGTTATTTTTTTTAATTTTATTTATTTTTTTTTTATTTAAAAAAAATTTTTTTTTTCAACGTTTATTTATTTTTGGGACAGCGAGAGACAGAGCATGAATGGGCGAGGGGCAGAGAGAGAGGGAGACACAGAATCGGAAACAGGCTCCAGGCTCCGGGCCATCAGCCCAAAGCCCGACGCGGGGCTCGAACTCACGGACCGCGAGATCGTGACCTGGCTGAAGCCGGACGCTTAACCGACTGCGCCACCCAGGCGCCCCTATTTATTATTTTTTTAACGTTTATTTATTTTTGAGACACAGAGAGACAGAGCATGAACGGGGGGAGGGTCAGAGAGAGGGAGACACAGAATCGGAAACAGGCTCCAGGCTCTGAGCCGTCAGCCCAGAGCCTGACGCGGGGCTCGAACTCACGGACCGCGAGATCCTGACCTGAGCCGAAGTCGGACGCCCAACCGACTGAGCCACCCAGGCGCCCCTATGTGTTTTTTTTTAAGTAGGCTTCATGCCCAGCGTGGCACCCAGTGCAGGGCTTGAACTCGCGACCCTGAGATCAAGACCTGAGCCGAGATCCGGGGCCGGCCACTTAACCGACTGAGCCACCCAGGTGCCCCTCTTTGTCTTTTATTGTAACACAACCAGTTCTAGGAAACACGGGAGCTGACAGGGCCAGGAGGGTCGGGGCAGCGTGGGGCAGCTCGTGCCTTGTCGCCACTGCATTCCTGGTGCTTCCCCTGCGCGTGGTGGATGGCAGGTGCGGGTGCGTCTGGAATGTTTTGCCGTGTGAATGACCAGATGAATGACCGTGTCACCCAGCCTCCAGGGTGACCCCCGGTGGTCCCCAGCTCCTGTCCTTGTGGAGACCCCTCCCCTTGAGCGTGGGTTGGACTTAGCGATTTACTTTTACTGAATAAAATACGGCACAAGTGATGAGATGCCACTTCGGAGGTTAGACCCGGTCACCAAAAGACTGTGGCTTCTGTCTTGGGCACTTTCTGTCTCTCTCTCACCCATGACTGGCTCCCATGTTGTGAGGTCACCCAGAGAGCTTATGGGGAGGCCCACGTGGCAAGGAAGGGAGGCCTGCCAGCAACCACGTGGGTGAGCAGGGGAGCAGATTATCGAGTCCCGGCTCTGTCTTCAGGGGGCTGTAGTCCTAGCCAACCACTCGATCGCAACCTCGTGAGAAACCCTGGGCCACCATCATCTAGATTCCTGACTCACAAAAGCTGTGAAATCATCAGTGTCTGTTGTTTGACGTTGGGAGGTGGGCCAGCCATCTGTTTTTGTAAATAAAGTTTTATTGATACAGAGAAAGGACCATTAGCGTACGAATTGCCTATGGCTGCTTTCATGCTCCAACCACAGGGGTCATTGAGTAGTTGCAGTGGAGACCACATGGCCCACAAATCTAAAATATTTACTATCTGGGGGCGCCTGGGTGGCTCAGTCCGTTAAGCGGCTGACTCTTGATTCGGCTCAGGTCACGATCTCATGGTTCATGGATTCAAGCCCAGCGTCAGGCTCTGTGCTGGTGGTGCGGAGCCTGCTTGGGATTCTGTCTCTTTCTCTCTCTCTCTCTCTCTCTCTGCCCCTCCCGTGCTCTCTCTCTCTCTCTCTCTCTCAAAATAAATAAATAAACTTTAAAATATTTACTGTCTGGCCCTTTAAAGAAAAGTTTGCTGATCCCAGTTTTAAGCTGCTCTGTTTTAGGATAATTCTTACGAGGCGATAGATAAGTAATATAAGGACTGACACATCTAGAGCAATGGGTCTAACTGGGCTTGAATGTCTTGAGTTTGGGCTTCTGATGTCAGTTCAGCTCAATTTAATAGGTATTAACGGAGCATCTGTGCACCAGGTCTGGTCTCGATCATATTCCAGGACGCCACATTCAGTCCTTTGTCTACTGTCCTCTCAGGCACTTGCCCAGCCCATGGCGCACTGTGGGTACGCCAGATGTTTGACTGTAGATTTCAACCGGCTTTTCGGCACTGGAATTAGCAGCGCGCTCTTTGGAGCACGCTGGAGGACTCTGTAATCCTGAGGAGGTGAGCAGAGCAGGCAGGTATCCAGCTGTTCCGTACATGCATGGTTTGTTGTTTGTTCGAATATGGAAACACTCCTACGGCCTGTTGACCTAGCTCTCCCTGCCTCCATCTGGGAACAGTAATAGTTTCTACTACCTGGCATTTTCACGAAGACCAACTGACACACGGAAAGTGCTAAGAATGATGCCTTGGACCCAGTGAGCACTCAGCAAATGGGAAAAAAAAAAAATGTTTAAACTCCAAGAGTCAAAAGAATAGGCTCAGAGCGGTCATGACAATGGCAAGATATATATTCAGTTAGCGTTGACTGAGCACAGACGAGGTACCTATGTGGACAGGGCTGGTTGCATGGGCATGTGACCTGCGCACCATGCCCCGTGCTTAGAAGTGCCCCGCACTTGGGGTGCCTGGGTGGCTCAGTCGGTTAAGTGTCTGACTTCAGCTCAGGTCATGATCTCACAGTTCATGAGTTCGAGTCCTTGCATCGGGCTCTGTGCTGATGGCTCGGAGCCTGGAGTCTGCTTCGGATTCTGTGTCTCCCTCTCTCTCTGCCCCTCCCCTGTTATTTCTCTCTGTCTCTCTCTGTCTCTCTCTCTCAAAAATAAATAAACATTTAAAAAATATTAAAAAAAAAAAAGAAGGGTCCTGCACTTAGTTTCATGCTCTGCTATTGCAATCTTGGAATTCTTAGATAACTTTCCAACAAGGGACCCACCTTCTCATTTTGCACTGAGCCCTGAAGATTGCATAACTGGTCCTGCACACAGAAGTGGACGAGGTATCGGTCCGTCCGTCAGGAGCCCTGCAGGCGTGCGAGGTGGGCACACGGACCCACCGTAATTATATTTCAGAGTTACGCGCATCCTGGGGGAGTGTTGGGCCAACGCGTGCGCTCCCGTGCATCTTGGTTGGTTGGAAACAGCCAAGAAGACCCGCCTGAAGCCGCAAAGGCACCACACAGCAAAGGCGAAGCCTGCCCACCACCACCATGGAAACCCAGGGAGGAAAGAAAACCAGCCAGGAAACCGGCTCCCATGAGGCATCCGCTCAGGGAATGGGGCTTGGGTTTATCTTCCGCGAGAGGAATAAGCTCTTGAATTCTGAAATATTTTTGAAACCTTTGGAAAATCCCACTTTAATCACTGATGACAGTTTGACATTTTTCCAGCTGTTTAGAGGCAGCAGACAAGTCAGGTTGCTCGGCAGGGCACAGGCTGGCATGCTGGGATATGTGTGGGCTCTCGCCTCCCTCCCGATCTCTGGCTCCTCACGGCTTTGAGGAAGAAGGAAGGGAAAAAAAAAAATCAACCCAGGCTCTTGCAGCGTTCGCACCATCCTGTGCCATCTGCATTTGGGAGTTTATTCCTGGAAGTAAAATCTTAGCTTCGGTGTCTTTCCTCATTAAATCTGCCCCCTAGTTGGGAGGACTGTTTCATTGGCTCACTGGCCACCCGTGGCAGCCCCATTGTCCCTTACGTGAGTCTCCCACGTGCACTTGAGACACGGATGCGGATTACAAACCAGGTCACATGGATTATTGGTAAACAAGCAAACAAACAAAAAATATGGGCTCAAATGCCTAGCTCTGCCTTTTGCTCTCCGGGGAACCTTGGGGAAGTTTCTTGGCCTCTCGGTGCCTCAGTTTCCCCATCTGTGAAAGGCCGTGGGGAAAAATAAATTACTTAATCCGTGTAAAGCGCTCAGAGCGCATAATGGAGCGCTTAGGTGTATAATGATGAATTTAACAGATCTTAAAGGCATTCTTCCCATTTATCATGCAGGGATATACTATTAGCCTCCGCCATCCTATTCCCCTCCCCAAAATGTGACACACACGTGACACTACGGGCAGGTGAGGTTTTAAGCCCTTTACAAATCTTCCCCCGCTGAAACCTCAAAACGATATTATGAGGTCAGGACCGCGGTTTCTCCCCTTGTATGGATGAAGCAAAGGGAGGCACAGAGAGGTTAAATAACTTGCCTGAGGTAACACAGCTAGCGAGAAGCACATCCCAGCTTTCCTTAATTTCTGCAGGATGCCCTCTTCCTGTAAAGTGGGCCGAAAAGGGCAAACCGTGCAGGTTTCAAGATGCCGCTGTTGCGCGGGAAAGCGAAGAAGGCGGCCGTGGGTGGATGCTGAAGCCGCTCCCAGGGAAGGTGTGAGCTGGACCCTGAGCCCTTCTCACCCTCCGAGCCCACCATTCGTGATCTGGGGCTGGGGGGGGGGGGGGCGCAAATGTTGAGCGTGTGCTCCACGTGTGGCCTGCCTCATGCTGGACACTGGGTAGAGGGGAGACACAGTGGCATACGAGCTGGCCAACCCCTGCCCTCTGGAGCTTACATTCTCCTGGGAGGATATAAACACGGACACACACAAACAAATTTAAAGAAAATTTTAATGTTTATTCTTGAGAGAGAGAGAGAGACAGAGCATGAGCAGGGGAGGGGCGGAGAGAGAAAGGGAAACACAGAACCCGAAGCAGGCTCCAGGCTCCGAGCTGTCAGCACAGAGCCCGACGAGGGACTTGAACTCACAAACCACCAGCTCCTGACCCGAGCCGAAGTCAGAGGCTTAACCGACTGAGCCACCCAGGCGCCCCAGGAACAAATTTAAATAAGTATTTTCCGAGCTTGATAAGAGAACAGGAAGGACAAAACAGGAGGGTGGGAAAGGAAGTCATCGGGGAGGGAGGTGGCCTTGGAGAGAGCCCAGGGAGAGCCGGTTTGAGGACATCAGTCACCGGCTTAGAAAGAAATACCTGTCAAGTGGGACGGGCCTCACGGGAGCGCAGACCTATGCACCTGTTTTGATGCTCTGTTCTGGCTGTTTTAAAGTCTGAATAATTTTTTTAAGTTTATTTCTCTGAGAGACAGAGCGAGAGCACGTGTGCAAGCAGGGGAGGGGCAGAGAGAGAGAGGGAGAGAGAGAGAATTTCTAGCAGGCTCCACACGGTCAGCCCAGAGCCGATGTGGGGTTGGAACCCACGAGAAGAGCACTTTATTTTTTCAACATTTTTATTTATTTTTTTGGGACAGAGAGAGACAGAGCATGAACGGGCGAGGGGCAGAGAGAGCGGGAGACACAGATTCGGAAACAGGCTCCAGGCTCTGAGCCATCAGCCCAGAGCCCGACGCGGGGCTCGAACTCACGGACCGCGAGATCGTGACCTGGCTGAAGTCGGACGCTTAACCGACTGCGCCACCCAGGCGCCCCCGTGTTTATGTTTATAGTTACAATTAGCTCATCGACTAGCGCCAGGAGCGTGTGGATAAATACACCAGGCTTCTCGTCCCTTCGTGGGATGATTCTGAGGCAGCCTCTGTGTGGTTCCTCCGAAGGCCCCAAGGGATTGAGGCCCGGTGGGAGCCTGTTCATGGACACTCTCTTTAATGGCTTTCCTCCCTTTCCTGTCTCATTTTCCCCATCGCCCCAGTGAGCTTCCTGGCGTCACCTCCCTCGTAGAGTTCCTGTACCCGAATCCTTTGCTCGCCGTCTGCTTTTGGGAACTCAAATTAAGACATGGCTCTAGGGGCGCCTGGGTGGCGCAGTCGGTTAAGCGTCCGACTTCAGCCAGGTCACGATCTCGCGGTCCGTGAGTTCGAGCCCCGCGTCGGGCTCTGGGCTGATGGCTCGAAGCCTGGAGGCTGTTTCCGATTCTGTGTCTCCCTCTCTCTCTGCCCCTCCCCCGTTCATGCTCTGCCTCTCTCTGTCCCAAAAATAAATAAACTTTGAAAAAAAAAATTTTAAATAAAAAAAGACATGGCTCTACCATGCCAGGCCCAGATCCGCACAACTCGACTTCAGATGCTCAACTTGCCGCTCTAAACAGATATTGAAATACTGACAACTTGCCCTGTGACCTCAGGCCAATCACCACCTGTCAGGAGTCTGGGTTTTCACCCAACAGGTGAAATCATGGTCAGGTCTCCACCTTTCCAATATGGCTGTAAACGCCAGAGGCCGTAACGCCCAGGAAAAGAATAAAGACGAGGGATGTATACCAAGTTGGGTGGCTGACCCCTGCTCTGGTGGAGACGTGCCGTCGGTCCTGTCCACGATCCCCTCCCGCTTCTGAGGGCAGCCTCCCTACCCTCTTGAGGAATGACATCTCTCTCAACCCCAGGCCTTGTTCTGGGGTGGCTCAGATCCCGCCCCGGCTTCAGGGGTAAGAGTGTGACCCTGGCCTTGCTAGTAAGTGTATTTATTGCCACGAGACGCAGTGATGGGTTCAAGATTGATACAAGACTCAAGTTACGTCCGTGATGCTAAATTCTGTTGCTGTTGCTTTTTCACCCTGCAACTATTGAGAAAAAGAGATTCTGTTTCTGTCAGGGAAAGCCGAACGTATCCACAAAGGGAAGATTCAATTAGGTAATGGAAGGAACACAGAGAAAGGCAGAACAGAGACACGCAGGAGGGACCGGGGAAGGAGAGGGGGAAAATGAGCCTGATGACGTTTCTTGCACACGGCTGGAAGTCCTGGATCCAGCCACGCCTGAAATCCACACAGTTGCCTTCTTTGCTTAAGTCGGTTCGAATTGGGTTTTTGCTTCCTGTGACCGAGAAGCCCCCAAGATATACGTACTAAACGTGAGATGGTTAACAATATTTGAGGTCTCTTTCAGTTCTGCCTTTCCAGCCAGACTGTAAGGTCCCCAAAGGCAGGAAGCAGGCTAGATGTTCTGCGGTCAGTAGGCTGAGAGACCTGTGTTGCCTGGCGGCCGAGCAGAATGTCGAATACGGGGAGCCAGGAACCAAAGGCCTGGAGAACTGGAGGAAGGGAAGGGAGCGCTTGGAGACAGGGCAGGTTGATTGCGTGTTCAGTCCCACATTTCTCTGCGGAATCTGCGCTAGAGGCTTGAGGCTAGGTTACGGGTAGTTCAGATACTTCATGGAGCTCGTAGCTGAGTGGAGAAAACGGGTATGAAGCAAAAGTCATCACGGTAATAACACGATAGATACGGACGTGGGGCGTGCGCGCGTGTGCGTGCCCTCCTCTCCCCTCGAGGCTCTTGTGAATGAGTTCGTCGAGGTAAATTGTCGCGGGAAGGTTAGGGTCACCCAGGGAGAAGTCTGGAAAGCTGGTTGGGGGCTACCTGGCAGTGTTCAGAGCAACAAGACCATGGCGCTCCGGCCATCAGATTGCTTCCATGGAAGGACGTGCGCCTGGTGCCTTCAGAGTCATTTGCTTGTGATGGGAAATGGGGAGAACGCCACCAGAGTGGGTCAACCCACTCCGACCGTGGCCTTGCCTACACGTTTCCCCCTACGGCTGCTCTCTGTAGGGAGTGGAGGGGGCTGAGGCTGAGAGGAGGTGAACGTGCTGGACGATCAAGCGTGGGTTTTCTTTCACGTTGGCACGAGGCCTGGGAGAGGAATGTGCTCTGTGGGGTGAGCATGAGGGAGGGCATCTCATGCCTCACTAATAACTGGCCTCCCAGAGTGGGTGTCTGTCCCCATGGGCACAGGCCACGTGTCTAATTGCTGTCCTAATAAACTGCCCTCCCAGATTAGCTCCATCGGTGCTGGAGAAGGAACATGGTCCCCAGTGGCTGGAGCCCAGGCTGCATCGGAAAAAGATGGGGGGGAGGGGAGGGAGATTCGGAGCAGGGGTTTTGGGGTCAGACAGACCCGGATCCTCACTCTGTCCCTTACTACCTGGGTGACATTGGAGAAGCCACTCAGCCTCTCTGGGCCTCGGTTTCCTCGCCTGTAAAATGGGCAACCTCTTGCAGGGTTTTCCCACCAACATGGTAGCTGATGGTGGGATTAATCCCATAGCAGAGGGATTGGATGATGTTGCTTTTCGTTGACTTTTTCTCATTTTCTGTCTCTCTTTTTTTCTTTTTTCTTTTTTTTTTTTTTTTGTACCACAACTATGTCGATCTTTTGAATGAAGGGTGAGCCAGTGAGTGGTTTAGAACATGAAAGGGTTGGGGGGGGGCCTGGGTGGCTCAGTCGGTTAAGCGTCTGACTTCAGCTCAGGTCATGATCTCACGGTTCGTGGGTTCGAGCCCCGCGTCGGGCTCTGTGCTGACAGCTCAGAACCTGGAGCCTGCTTCGGATTCTGCGTCTCGCTCTTTCTCTCTGCCCCTCCCCTGCAAAACTAAACATTAAAAAAAGAAAAAGATCATGAAAAGACTGAAAGACTGGTAAAGGGAAGAGGGGAACAGACAGAGTGGAATTTAGAGGCAACCAGCAGTCATTTTGGGGACACGGGGTCCAAGGATCAGTGAGAGAAATACCAGTCTTCTTTAGGAGCAACTTGGGAGCCCAAAGGTCTCAGGCAGGCCACAGAAGCTGGGGCGGGAAGTTCCGTTCGGGGCCACCCTGCATGAGGGAGAAGGGGCTGGTGCCATATTTGCCGTCAGGACTGGAGCAAGACAGCAGAAGGGGAGAAGGATCTCGAGGAGCAGGAGAGGGTCTGGCCACAAGCCATGGGGGAAGGCAGAGGAGGGGCCAGGACAGGCACCCACACCAGAGGAGGGCCCCGGCTCACCTGCATAGTCCCTCCTTTGTAAAAGGAGAAATAGAAAGAAACTGTATTTTTTAAAATTTATTTTTATTATTTATTTATTTTGAGAGAGACACAGACAGCACGAGAGGGGGAGGGGCAGAGAGAGAGGGACAGAGAGAGAGGACCCCAAGCAGACCCCACGCTGCCATCGCCGAGCGCGACGTGGGGCTCGAACTCACAGAACTGTGAGACCATGACCCGAGCTGAAACCAAGAGTTGGATCCTTCACCGAGTCAGCCACCGAGGAAAGAAAGAAATGTATTAATCTTAGACCCCCCCCCCAAGTATCTCTATCCAGCCCCGTTTCCTGATTTGACGAGAGAGCCCTGCGGGGAGGGTCATCGCTGTCTCAGGTTGGCAGTAAACCCAGCACCTGGAACCTACCGAGGTCTAAAAAATATTACCATTCACCCAGTTTAACCCGAATATAAGCTGGGGCCCTATGTGGCTCAGTCTTACTTTGCTGTTGTATTTAGAGGAACAGAGTCCGAAATTAAAACAACAACAACAGAAACCACACAGGGTTTTGAAAGGATCCTAATCTTTACTTGTGGCTCTTAAAATACTTCCATGTGGATTCAATTCGCGATCCCGAGTGCCACTTCCTAAAATCCCCTTTTCTCTCCTCCCTTCCTCACACCCCCCCCTGCAGCTGCCATGGAGATGGTCGTTCTCCAAATGCTGTCCCCAAATCTGTTCCTCATCTCCAGCCTACATGGCATTTCCTCTTCTTCCTTTCCACATGTCACACGTCACTGCCTCTTGCCAGATGTCCCTGGAATTTCTGCTCTGGCCAAAGAACGTGCTGGAAGGGTTGGAGAACACATGAGCTCCTTGCGTCAAGCTCTTCCTTATTCTCTTCAAGGGGATTCACGCAGACATCAGTGATCGAATGAACAGAAAGACTTGGTTGACAAAAGGATCTGGGTTTGGATCCTGGATCTTCTTCTTCTTTTTTTAATTTTTTTTAATGTTTATTTATTATTGAGAGAGAGAAACAGAGCATGAGCAGCGGAGAGGCAGAGAGGAAGACACAGAATCCGAAGCGGGCTCCAGGCTCTGAGCTGGCAGCACAGAGCCCGACGCGGGGCTCGAACTCACAGAGTGTGAGATCATGACCTGAACTGAAGTCAGACGCTCAACCGACTGAGCCACCCAGGCGCCCCCTGGATCTTCTTCTTGGTCACCATGTGACTTTGTACAAGTTATGAAACCGTTCAGAAAGTTAGTGTCTTTGTGAGCAAAACAGGGTAAGATACACTTACCCCAGAGAATGTTTAGAATTCAACGACTTAATTCATTTAGACGCTATACCAGTGCCCAACATGGTGTTAGCACGGATAAGCGTGGGCTAAGTCATCACCATCACCATCCTGAGATTTTTTTCCCCATCGACAGGAAGAAAAATGCTGACCCTCTTCTGCTCCAGGGGAGAGGGCTCGGTTTCCCTTGACACCTCCTCCCTCCTTCCCCTCCTTCTTTCCTCCTTTTTAAACAATTTTATTCACTTATTTTGAGAGAGAAAGAGAGAGGATCCCAAGCAGGTTCCACACTGTTAGCGCAGAGCCCGACGTCGGGCTCGAACTCATGAACAGTGAGATCACGACCTGAGCCAAAAGCAAAAGCCAGATGCTTAACCAACTGAGCCACCCAGGCATTCCCTCTTTCCTCCTTCTTATTTCTCTTCTCTTTCCTCTTCTCCACCTTCCCATCATTATCACTATTGTCACCATTATGGGGCTCTGGAACCAGGTTGTCTGAGTTCAGATCTTGCCTCTACCATTTATGGGGGTCCAGGGAAACGACTTAAATTCTACACAACTTCTCGCTCTTGAAAAAGGGTTAACAATGATACCTACCTTATAGAATTGCTATCAGAATTACAGCTGATACCGTATACAAAGAGCTTAGAAGAATATTTTCCTACGGTAGGTACCCAACAAGCGTTATTTTGTCGTATGTGGAGGGTAAAGGCAGAATCCGGGTTTGGAGCCAGTTCTGACAGCGAAATCTACCTTTGTGACAATCTACCTTCTGCCTCCTTCCTTAGGTTTTGCTCTGGGGCCATTGGTAGTGACAAGAACGTTCCCTCCCTGTATGCCCAAAGGTATTGAAAGCCGAGTCTTGAAGAGATATTTGTAGACTCACATTCAAAACAGCGTTCTTCACAATAGCTAAGGGGGGCAGGAACTCCCATGCCCATGAGTGGATAAACAAAACGTGGCCTATGCGCACAATGGAATATTATTCAGCCTTAAGAAGGAAGGAAATTCTGACACCTGCTACGACCCGGATGAACCGTGAGGGCGTTAGGCTAAGGAAATGACCCAGTCACAAGAGACAACTGTTGCATGACTCTACTTCTCGGAGGTACTTAGAATAGTCAAATTCATGGGGACAGAAAGCAGAATGGAGGTTGCCGGAGGAGGGGAGAGGGGGGAGGGCGTCAGTGTTTAACGGGGACAGACTTTTATTCTTTTCAAGATGAAAAGAGTTCTGGGGACGGACGGTGGTGATGGCTGCCCAGCAATGCGAATCTTCTTAATGGGGCTGAACTGTACAGTTAAAGAGTGATGATGGGAATTTTTACATTCGTGTATTTTCCCGCAATAAAAAAAAATGAAAAAAAAAGTTGCACCCCCCTTCTGCCCCAGGAAAGAGGTGACGGGACTCAGTTTCCCTTGAGTCCCTTTGTTGCTTACCTGGCGGCTGTAGTTAACCTCACTAGTGACTCTATCTCTCGCTGATGCCCTGAGCCGTGGACGTCCTACCGGGAGGGGTTCATGGCCAACAGCTGTCCTCGCTCTTCCTCAAGAAGGGCCAGCAGTGTGAGGGGGCCAGCCAGAGGCCCAGTCAACCAGGAGGTCTTTAAAATGGACTCATTTCGGGGCGCCTGGGTGGCTCAGTCGGTTGAGCGTCCGACTTCAGCTCAGGTCACGATCTCGCGGTCCGTGAGCTCGAGCCCCGCGTCGGGCTCTGGGCTGACGGCTCGGAGCCTGGAGCCTGCTTCCGATTCTGTGTCTCCCTCTCTCTCTGCCCCTGCCCCGTTCATGCTCTGTCTCTCTCTGTCTCAAAAATAAATAAAACGTTTAAAAAAAATTTTTAAAAAGAAAAAAATAAAATGGACTCATTTCAGCGCGCCTGGGTGGCTCAGTCGGTTGAGGGTCTGACTTTTGGTTTCAGCTCAGGTCGTGATCTCACGGTTTCGTGGGTTCGAGCCTTGCTTGGGATTCTCTCTCTCTCTCTCCCCGTCTCCCTCTGCTCCTCCCCCGCTCACGCGGTCTCTGTCTCTCTCAAAATAAATAAATAAATACACTTTAACAAACGGATGCATTTCAAACTCTGAGGGAAAAGTCTCATTTTATTTTCAGTGTGTCGGAGAAAAGGAGAAATCTTGTGTGTGTTGCTACAGAGGCCCGACTGCCTCCTCCTTTGTCACAAAGCTCCCAGCCACGTCCCAACTGTGTTCTCATTAGGGTCCCGCTGGTGAGCGAGCCCTTCGAGTCAGATGGGGCACCCTGTGCAGTGCCTTGTGGAGAGATTTTTTTTTTTTCTTTTTCCAGTTGATTTGCTAATGTCTGCTGGGATTCTGTGAAACCAAAGTTTTGAGATCTTCTCCTGGGTCAGGAGGTGAGGGGACCACGCACTGGAAGAAATTGCTTCCTCTGGAATAGCCTTGATTGGAATTCTGAAAAAAAATGAAGGCAATTTGGAACACAGAAAAGGGAGCTAAGCTGTGGGCTAAGCAGCAAATTGAGCTTTTATTTTCTCCCCTCCCTCCCTTTCTCTTTTGGCTTAATTTTTCTCCCTGTCTTTCCGGTGTTCCTGGTCTCATTCCTCTCTGCCAAGCTGTTTCTATTTTCTACTTAAAAACCCCGTTTATGGGGCGCCTGGGTGGCGCAGTCGGTTAAGCGTCCGACTTCAGCTCAGGTCACGATCTCGCGGTCCGCGAGTTCGAGCCCCGCGTCGGGCTCTGGGCGGATGGCTCGGAGCCTGGAGCCTGTTTCCGATGCTGTGTCTCCCTCTCTCTCTGCCCCTCCCCCGTTCATGCTCTGTCTCTCTCTGTCCCAAAAATAAATAAACGTTGAAAAAAAAAAATTAAAAAAAAAAAAAAAAACCCGTTTAAACCGCTGGCCCTGTGGGAACTCTGATTATTTCTGTGTAAAACCTTGTCTTCGCCCGGACTCCCCCAGGAACAGATCCTAAGGTAAAGGCTGATGCGCAGGTGGTTTGTTTGGGAAGATCCCAGGGAGCAGGAGCCCAGGAGGGAGCAGGGGTGCTGCGGGGGTCCGTGGGTGAAACGGGGGGGGGGGGGGGGCGACACACCCTGCAGGGGTGCATCGTGAAGCCAGTTATAGGTACTATCTACCTGGGCAACAGAAGTTTTTTCCCATCACGTTCCACCCCTGTGGGTCAAGGATGGCCCCTTGTGTCTCTGGGGTGCACATGCCCAGTGAGCGCTGAGCCCTGAGAAGCCCCAGGGTATCAGAGGAGTCTCAGGACAAGAAGCCAGACGAATCTGGTGGAGCCTTGACCTTGCAGGGGGCTCTGTGCTTGTACCTTCAAGAGGCTGGCCGAAGCCCGCATGGCACCGATGTCCGCAGAGGTGGCTGGAGTCAGAGGGGGGCCCAGAAATGCCCCGTTAGAGACCTTTAGACCCCCGAAGCACAGAAAAGCTCCCGGGAAAGGTAATTCAACAGGCAGCTAGCTTTTACTCAAAGCGTAAAAGAATTCAACAGGGGCCCCAGTTCAAATGCCTGCTTCTGTGATTTCTGGAACAGCGGCTATCGACTGCCTTAGCTGTGTTCTCTAGTTTGGGGGGCTCCCACTCTGCCCCTGCCCTTAGCTCGAGCTCAGTCTCCTCGTCGGGGATGGCCAACAGGCCAGACCACAGCTAAGACCGCAGCTGCTACTGAGGGCATGCTCCTCACGCGTGGGCTCTGAGGGTTAGATCAGACCATGGGTCGGACACAGACTCACTGCCGCGCAAGCACGGTCACTGGCTTTTTCACGTAAGTTATTATTCCCCCTATACTAGAGTCTTGGATATTATTGAGAATTGAGGGAAAGAGTGAAAAAAAACCCCAAAAAACCAAAACCCTTTCTTATTTAGGAGGTGGGGCGTTCCTAGGCTGGTGGAAATGTCTACATATGAATAACATTATGATGATGATGATTATATATTTAATATATATGTTTAGTTGGATTCACGGCACATTTCCTGGGTCCCTTGTAGGTGCTCGGCACTGTGGGGGACACAGCGGGGACCCGGAGGGGAAGCATGCCGTTGGCAGCCCCCCCCACCGTGTCCCCGCTGTCTCCCCGAGAGGTCCCCTGTCGCCTCCGTGGGCCGTTCTGTGGACCACGGCTTCCTACGTGGCGCAGTGGTTCACATCAACAATGCAGCCATCGTGCGTCTTTCCTGGGCTTTCCTTCCTGTCTTACTTCTCACTCCCCTATGCTTCCTGGGGTCACAACGCCCACCCAGGATAGTTAAAACTCAATTCTTTTCTTTTTTTAAAAACACTTTTTAAACATTTTATTTATTTTTGAGAGAGACAGAGAGAGAAAGACAGAGTGAGAGCAGGGGAGGGGCAGAGAGAGAGAATCCGAAGCAGGCTCCGGGCTCCAAGCTGTCAGCACAGAGCCCGACGCGGGGCTCGAACTCATGAGCCGCGAGATCATGGCCTGAGCACAAGTCGAGCGCTTAACCGACTGAGCCACCCGGGGAACCCCTTACAACTTAACTCTTAAATTTCGTTCTGATTAGGGGAGTACTTCTCGCTCACGGTAAACAATTTTGACACCACAAAAACGCATAGCACAGGAAATGAGAGTTCTTTGAGATCTCAGACTTCTGCCTCTTGAACTCTCACGACTCCTAACGGTTGGGTGAACATTTCTCCGTATCCTTTTCCTTTTGCTAACAAAGACAACCGTTTTTATTATGTTAAAAAATGGAATCACGGTATCATAATATTCTCTGACTTCTTCCCATTTGAGGTGCGTATTCCCAACGTAGTCCCTCCAGCTCTGCCCCATTCCCTTTGCTCGTTGCTCCATGAATTGGTAGGAGAACACATGATATTTTGTAAATCTAAGACCTTGCAGGTGAACTACTGGGTGATAACCAGTATTTTGCTATTGTATAGAAGGTATAGTAAGTTTGTTTGCACATGTGCTTTGCACCCTGGTGTTGACATTCTTAGGGGATAATTTCTTAGACACGGAATTGCTGGCTAAAGAGAACCTACATTTATTTATTTATTTGTTTATTTTGAGGGAGAGAGAGAGAGCGAGCATGAGCGAGCAGGGGAGGGGAAGAGGGAGAGAGAGAGAGAATCTGGACCAGGCTCCACACCCAGTGCAGAGCCCAGTGTGGGGCTCAGTCTCACAACCATGAGATCATGACCTGAGCCAACCGAGCCACCCAGGTGCCCCAAGAGAACCTACATTTAAATTCTAACAGATCTTGTCCAATTATGCTCCAAGATCATTGCACTGACTTACCCTCATGAGGTTTGCTGTCACCGGCAAGAAGGTTGGGGTGCTCTTAGGGTGGTTATGAGCCAGAGAGAAGAGCAAATTGGGGGCACAGGGTTGGTCACCCCAAATGTGTACTTGCCACCCTGTCCTTACTATGCAGTTCACAGCCTGTAGCCCTCCCAAAGCTCCATTAGAAGGTCACCCTCTTTTCTCTTTCAGGGGGGCCCTGGAGAGTGGGCAGTGGAGTTTTGTAATGCCTGGAAGACACAGAGGTTCTAAAAATACTTTTCTGTTCCTGGTCTGTGTGTTTCTGGCCAGTCAGCAGAGAGATGGTCAGATGCGAATCCCAGGTCGGCCACACCCAGAGTGTGCAACTTCGGGAGAGTCGCCTACCTCCCTGGACTGTTTGTTTCTTTTTGCTTTTGCTTTTGTTTTGTTTTTTTTCACCTGAAAAATGGAGGTCAGGATACTTGCTTTCTGCACTTGTGATATTTGTTAGGTTCATGCTTAACCTAAATGCTGTAATAGAAAGTCCCTCAATCTCGGGGCGCCTGGGTGGCTCAGTCGGTTAAGCGACCGACTTCAGCTCAGGTCACGATCTCACAGACCGTGAGTTCGAGCCCCGCGTCGGGCTCTGGGCTGATGGCTCAGAGCCTGGAGCCTACTTCCGATTCTGTGTCTCCCTCTCTCTCTGCCCCTCCCCCGTTCATGCTCTGTCTCTCTCTGTCCCCAAAATAAATAAGCGTTAAAAAAAAAATTAAAAAAAAAAAAAAAAGAAAGTCCCTCAATCTCCATGCTTTAACCCAATAGATACATTTCTTTCTCACTCAATTATATCCTAAATGGGTGTTTCTAACTGGTGGGGGGCGGGGGGCCAAGTTCCTTTCATCTGTGGTTCTTTGACACACCGCCCCTGGGTCCCCAAACTTGCGCATGTCAAGTAAGTGAGGAGAAATGAGCGTGTGAAGAATGGCCGTGGGAGGGTTGCTAGGCTGGGCCTAGAGGAGGTGCACATCAGTCCTGCCCACATTCCATCAGCCAGATGGTGGGGCAGCCATGAAAATGCGCCTCTCAGGGCTCCCACCATGGGGAGAAAAAGTGCCTCAAAGCCCCAGCTGCTGTCCTGGATTTACCATCACGTTCACGCGAACAGAGGCCATGCTTCTCCTGGGCTGCTCCCAGCTGATGACTAAGCACGGCAGAAGTCTTTACCCAGGCTTCCTCTGGCGAGGCCAGGGCCTCCCCCAGTGGGCAGCTAGGACTCAAAGACAGCCCGTCGGCCTGGCCCAAACTTTCTTGGAAGCATGACACAGTCTGAGGCTTGTTCTACTCAGTCCTTTCTCCCCACTTTATTCCCGCGGATGTCAGACCCTCCTGTGGCCTGAAAGCTCTCACCTTTTTTCTGTGCCCCCCCCCCCCATAAAACCCTTACTTGTCTAGTCCCACCTTTCGCCTTCACTTCTCAACCAACCTGAACTAAAGCACGTGACCGCCCACAACTGCAAGGGAGTCTGGGAAATGTAGTTCAGCTGCGCGTCCGGGAGGAGAAGGAAGCGGGTCTGGTGAACCGTGAGCCTGTGCCCCGCACACAGCGATGCAGTAATGGCTCCTGTTGTCGCTATGGCCCTTTGTACCGAGGTGTCAAGTCCCCGCCAAGCACGTGGTGCATCCCTTCATCACGACATGTGGCCTGGCCTAGCCGGCGGTCTGACCCCTCCATGGGGGTTCCTCTAAGTTAGAGCCGAGAAAGACACACAGGCACGTCCCAAGATGGGGGGGGGGGGGTGTCATCCTTAGAGAAGCCACCTCTGGGGACATCTCTTCGGCAGTCGCCCCAACTCACCCTCCGGAGCTACTTTGCCCGGCTGGTCCCTCTGATGGAAGCCAGGTGCCGTGGGGTGGCCGAGGCCGGCCCTTGGGAGAAACCGTACATCTCCCAAGGAGCCCCTTTGCCCATCACCGGCGCCCCCCGCCACGCCTGCTTCCAAGGGCCGCCAATGCTTTAAAAGCTCCATAAATGCTGATAATTCCCGCATTAAACTTCACTTTATTATTTTCTCTGGGTGCAGGTATGCGGATGATATGAGGCCTCGCTGCATTTACATACAAATTGAAGATTTTTATTAATCAGTCCAGTACCGGGGATCCAACGCTAACAGTCCATCAGGCCCTTAAATACATTTGGTGACATTTTTACCATGCATTAGCATGATAGGGCAAGGCGAATATAATGTACCAATGATTGCTTTTCCATTGAAAGCACAAACGGTTTCATTTTTCCTGTCATCTCAAATAAGTGTTAAAGAGGGTTTGGAGGCTGTTGTGTCCGTGCCGTATGCTCAGGACTTACAAACACTGATGAGCGCATTAAATAACCATTAGCGTCTCGGCCTGGACCACAGGACCGTCCCTCCTCTTCAGAATTTATTCTTTGATTTAAAGTGAAGGCAATCTGTGGTCGCTTTCATAAAGTCCTGCGGCCCCTCCATTCTCCCTCCAACAAAATGCATTACAACAGTAATTTTATGACTGTTAAAATAACTGTCGTTAACAAGCACTTAATTAAAATGTACAATAAATAGCCGACTGCAGCCTTATCTGCTCTCCGGAGCGGCCACGGCCGAGACTGCAAATGCCCAGGCCTGCTGTTGCCCAGCTTGTTTGCAGATTAATTGCTTTTCGAGCTGGCAGGAGCTGCCTCTTCAGCAGCCAGATCGTAAATGACCAGATAGGGACTTTATCAATCAGGCGTGTGCGCCTGTGACCGCTGGTGGGCAGGCAGGAAGGGCTGGAGGGTGGGCGGAGGGCAAGCCTTGGGTGGGTGGGCAGCAAGGGAGGTGGCGGAATGGGGGTGATGGAGAAAACCTGGTTGACGGGACTCCCTGGGGGGGGGGGGGCTGGCCTGCTCCAGCCCCCACTGGGACAGCCCTCGCCTAACAACAGCTCTGATGACGGTAATCATAGCCAGCACTTAACTGTGGGCTGATACTTTATTTCTATCACCTTATTTAACTCCAACGACAACGGCGGTGAGGTGGTTATTGTTAGGATTCTCACTGATGCACGAGGAAACAGAGGCTCAGAGAGGTTAAGTGGCTTGCCCAGGGTCACACAGTGCGTAGCGGCACATCTGGGATTCGAGCCCAGGCGCGATTGATCATTCCGCGGGAGGGGCGCTTAACCCCCATCCCGGGCCGTCTCCTCGGAGATGTGAATTTATTGCGTGCCTGTCACATACCTGCAGCTGTGCTGAAGTCTACGTTTATTGCTTCACGTGGTGGGGGGGGGGGCTGTCTTTAATAAACGCATATTTATGAAGTGCCTACTATGTGTCCGGGCCGTGCTAGACGCCAGAGGTGCAAAGGGGAGCCCGAAGAATCTGATCTGTGCCCTCAGCTCGCAGGCCAGTGGGGAAGACGGCTGTTGAGCAGGTAATGCGATCACAGAGCAGAGTACCTTCCACTTTTTTTCTTGTCGATGTTTGCTTATTTTTGAGAGGGAGAGAGAGAGAGAGAGAGAGAGACATAATGTGAGCGGGGGAGGGGCAGAGAGAGAGGGAGACACAGAACCCAAAGCAGGCCCGACGCGAGGCTCGAACTCAAGAGCAGAGAGCTCACGACCGGAGCTGAAGTCGAATGCTTCAACAACTGAGCCACTCAGGTGCCCCAAGGAAGCAGGGGCCAGCCAGGCGAAGGGCAGGCGAACAAGGGTTCCGGGCAGGGAGACAGTTGAAGGCATGGAGGACAGCGCCCACGCCGTGTCCCAGCCCCTGGCGGAAGGACGAAGTTCCACGTGGCTGGGCTTTGGAGGGGCACGTGTAAATGGGAAAGGATGGGACCCAGGGAGTCGGCGGTGCTAGATGGAGGAGAGCCTCGGGAACCCTGCGGGGTAACCCGAGAGCTGAGTGTGTTTTCCAAGGGGCCTCACTGAGGCTGGGCCTTGTCAACAACATCCTGACGTAGGTATCACTATTCCCGTTTTTACAGCTAAAGACACAGAGGCATACCCGGGGACGGGTAAGTGGCTCCCCCCGAGGTCACCGGGCCAGAGGCAGCTGGGGCAGCTGACGGGGGGCAGGAGGCCATCTGCACCCGGGTGCCCAGAGCCTGCTCACCTCTGCTCACTCCCTCCCCCGTGTGATTCTTGTCACCGTCCAGGACAGGGATTACTTTGGGGTTTGTTGCTGGTACCTTGGTACCACCAGAACTCCCGAGTCACAAAGATGATTCTCTTAAAATTGCGGACTGCGTCCCTTTAGAATTCCAGGTTGCGATGGTTCTTCCTGGATCCCCAGGCAGGAAGATAGCTATGGACAGGTCTGGGAACAACGGGTGGGAATGCTTTCCCCTTCCAAACAGCAGAATAACCCAGAAGACCCAGGCAACCAACCCAAGCAACCAGTCACTCACATGCTTTGACAAGAGGTCTGGCGGAGGGCAGCTCCAATTTTGGTGAGGAGTCCAACCATATCGCAGACGACCTTTTCCCTCCATTCTCCTCGGCGTGCGGGGCTTTCACTCTTCGACTCTTGCACACTGGCCACAGAATGGCTGCCAGATGAAAGGTAGGAAGGGAAGGCGCGGAGGGGGGAGAGATTTTCGGAAGGCCGGCAGCACCCTCCTCTATGTGTCATTGGCCAAGTCTAAGTCCCATGGTCCTCTAGTCGAAGGATGTGTTGGAAAGCGGCTGCGCAACGGCTGGCCTGCTGTGGTCGGTGGCGTGTTGGGCGCACAGCCGCCCTGAGCGACATGGGAGATCTCCCAGCAAGCAGGAAAGGGGAGGGTGGATGGTGGAGGGAAGATATCATCAAGGGACCCGGCGGTCATTGTGTGTCAGGAATTCGGCTAACGATTGGCTTTGAAGCCTCACCGTTCTCTCAGAGAGCCTCAAAACAGAGGCTCTGGCTCAGACTCGGATCCGTCTGACCCCAGGCTCCCCGCTCTCAAACTCCACGCCATAGGTCTATAGCCACTGCAGCCCCTAGGGGGTGAGGGAGGCCCGCCCAATCCCCAGGCGGTTTGAGAGGCAGAGAGCCCCCTGTCCCCTTTGTGCCAGACACCCCAAGCCTTCAGACTCGAGGCTGACTTTGGGGTCTCTCTCCCGAGGGCCACCTTCACCCACCCCATCATCTGACCACGTGGCAGAGAACATTCTCTCACCAGCCGGTGGTGAGCTCCTTTGGGGCGAACCATAGATCTTGGACTCATTTTTAAAAACTCAGCTTTGGGGCGCCTGGGTGGCTCAGTCGGTTAAGCGTCTGACTTCGGCTCAGGTCACGATCTCACGGTTCGTGGGTTCGAGCCCCGCGTGGGGCTCTGTGCTGACGGCTCGGAGCCCGGAGCCTGTTTCGGATTCTGTGTCTCCCTCTCTCTGACCCTCTCCCATTCATGCTCTGTCTCTCTCTGTCTCAAAAATAAATACAAAACCATTAAAAAAAAAATAAAAACTCAGCTTTATTATGGTAGGAAAAGCTCCCCCCTCCCCAAATAAAGGATGGATGCAAAATAATGGTAGATTTTTTTTTTCTTTTAAGGAAAGTTATCAAGCTCTTTGCAGCGTTTATGTTTGTGATGTCTACTATCCGTCTCACGCTGTGGGGGCGGGGGGGGGTGCGGGTGGCGGGTGGCGGGTAGGGCATTGGTAACAAAGCGAATGCAGGCAGCTGAAGGGTCAGGCAGGTGCCTGGCTGCATCCCTGAGCCTGGAAATGCATGAGACTGCTACTAATGTGCAAGCTTTATTCATATGGACCCATCCCCAGCCTCACAAATAAATGGAGACCGGCCAAACACACAGACTGATGTCGAGGATGGGGTGGCGTGCAGGGAAATGCTTCCGATCTTGGCATCTGGGAAGATATTCAACCGAGGTCTCTACCTGGCTGTTATTTAAACAAACACAAAAAGATGGAGGTAAGGAGTCCAGGGAGGATGCTGGAAACCATCAGCAAACAGGGGAGCTCGGCTGGGAGGGGGGGCCGTTCCGTGTAGGTGTCAAATCCGTTTGCATCAGAATCCTGCAGGGGCAGGAATGCCCAAATGTAGAGTGAGTATGCACAGCCATTTGCCCGGCAAAGGCCCTGGAGGGAGCAGGGTGGGCTCCCCCCGGGGATGTGCAGAGCCTCTCCTGTGTGCATTCATTAAAGGGCCAGCTTGGCGGCCCCATGGTCACAGAGTGACAGAGCTCCTTATGCACCAGGAAGAGTGTCGCCCAGGCGTGCGCCATTCTGATTGATTCTGATTAACTTGTTAGGAGTCCGCTTGCGGAGTGTGGACCATGCTTGCAGGGCCTCAGGGCGGCGTCTTTGCTGATGGTCTCTGTCGTTCTCCACATTCTCCCGCTTGGCTACTCTGGAAGCTTGCCCCTGGAGATCAGTGTTGGGGGGGGGCGGTGCCTGAGAAGAGCAGAGACACGTAGTTGGATCAAAAGACCCTGAGGTGGGTTAATTGTGCCCCCTGGGAAGGTTATTGTCTTGATGAGCTATTGTTTCCTCTTTGGGAAACTGGGGATCGCTTTTCTCAGCCTCATTGGATTATTAAGGAGAATCAGGGTGGCGGTTCCCTTCCCTTCGCTCTCTTTTTGAGTGTTAGATTCAGATTTTAAGGCATGCTTGCAGGAAGGCCACAGATCCGGAAGAGAGAGGCAGGGATCACTCACGCAAGGTTTGCAGGGGCTGTGGGACGAACACCACAGGTGTAGACCATGCGTGGGGAGGCACCGGCCAACACTGTGCTGTGGAATTCCGCAGAGTGAACCCTGTTGCCTGTTCAACCCTCTTTCAATCGCAATTAAGTCAAAAGGAGAATCTCGGTGGGTGCTAAAACGTCCTCAACACCCCTTCAGCTCTTTTTAACCTGCCTTTAAAACGAAGACAGATCGTAGAGACAGAGAACAGGTGTTGGGGTGGGGGGGGGGCGGGGAGAAGGGGTGGAGGATGCGAAGCTAGTGTTTGACGGGTATGGAGTATCCGTTCGGGAAAACGGAAGGAGGATCCAGAGATGCATGGCGGCTAATAGTTGCACAGCACGAATGGACTTAACGCCACCGAGCTGTGCCCCGAAAAATGGTCATAGTGGCACATGTTTTTATGTTATGTTTTATACATTTTCCCGTGGTAAAGGCAAAAAGGCAAAATCTAAATCGGAAGCAGAAGAGGCTTCAGGCACAGAGCATCTAAACAGACACTAGTAACGTGACTTTAAAAAAGTCAGTGTTACTCTCAAGGTTGCCTTTTATCCCGGACCAGGAGTAGCTGTTTTCCAGCTCCAAATAGCCGCTGGATACAAAGCTTTCTTTTGAAATGCGTATTTTTATTTAACGAAGCAAGGAGAAATGGTAGGTAAACCAAAAACACGGATAGGACAAGACGGTGAAGCCGGAACTCAGCGCCTGTGTCCAAGTTTCAGGCGTCGCACCCGAAGCCTGGAGGTCAGCAAGGGGGGGGGGGGGGGTGGGAAGGTCCAGGCCTGCGGCACAGCGAGGGGCTCCTCTGCACCCCTCCCGCCTCCTCCCTGTTTCCCCCGATTCTTCACCCGGATGGCTTCCCTTTGTACCGCTTCAGCTGGCAACTCTTCGTCATGACAGAAACGGCGGAGTAAACTGTTGTCTCGCCCAGCCCGAGGCCTCTGGGGTAGTTCCTTTGTCCTGAGGTCACCCCGTGGCTGTTCTGGGCTCTGGGGGTAGATCCCAAGCATCCTGGGTGCAGAATGACAGGCTTCTTGGGTGACACATGGGTCATATTCTCCAAAGTTCTGATGGTAACTAAGGATGGACTAGAGCAGTTCTCAAACCTGACTGCACTCTAGAATCTTCCGGGGCTCGTCTCCAGCCCAGGATCAGGATCTCTAGAGGGGGAAGCTGGGATATCTGGGGTTTCCTTTCCTTTCCTTTCCTTTCCTTTCCTTTCCTTCCCTTTCCTTCCCTTTTCTTTCCTTTTAAATGTTTATTTTTGAGAGAGAGAGAGAGAGACAGCGAGCAGGGGGTGAGCAGAGAGAGAGGGAAACAGAGGATACCAAACAGGCTCCATGCTGCCAGCACAGAGCCCAATGTGGGGCTCAAACCCATAAAGCACAAGATCATGACCTGAGCCCAAATCAAGAGTTGGACGCTCAACCCACTGAGCCACCCAGGAGCCCCAGGGATCTCTGAGTTTTTCAAAGCCGCCCAGGCAATCGTGATGTGTGACAGGTTTGGAACCACAGATTAGAGCAAAATTGCCATTGCTCATAAATGCTTTGTACCCTGTCTGGAATGGCTTTTTCTTCCTCCCAACAAATTCCAAGACGTGTTTTAAGACTCAGCCGATGCATTGACACCTCCTAGAAGGCCTCCGTGATCTTCCAGGCTGAGTTGTCTCGATGGTAACACTTACCACACTGTTCTGTAATCACTGGATTTGTGGGCAATTTCTACCACCGGGTAGGGAGCTCTTTGAAGGCAGGAACCGTGCCCTGTTCACGGTTGAGTCTCACGGCCTGAATATAGTAAGTGTTCAATATACGTTTGATAAGGAGTAAATGGATGTTTTGAAGCACACAGCAGGAATCCCAGGGGACACTTAAGCCCTAAAAAACATATTCACGTGGGCAGATAAACAGGTTTCCTTTGAGGTCAATGAGGGTTCCTAGGGCCTGCCCTGCTTTGGGCCATGGTGGCTACAGTCCAGACTTATCTTTCTTAGAACTTCTGCCTACTAGGGTCCCTCAGACGTCCCTGGTCTCACCTAGAGCCACTGTCCTCCAACTCACCAAATTGTCTGGCCACAGTGGCCTTCTCTCCCTTACTTTAAAGTCTCAGATGTCCCTTCCTTCCTTCCTTCCTTTCTTTTTTCTCTTTCTTTCTTTCTTTCTTTCTTTCTTTTTCTTCTTTTTTTTTGAGTTGATTTATTTGTTTTGAGAGAGGGAGGGAGCACAGAGAGAGGGAGAGACAGAATCCCAAGGAGGCTCTGCCTGGCAGCCCAGAGCCCCACGCGGGGCTCAAACTCAAGAACCGCGAGATCATGACCTGAGCCGAAGCCAAGAGACGGACTAGGTAGTAGGGAGAAAAGACTTATGACCTCCTTCCCTACTAAAAGGTTGAAGTAAGTGTCAAAACGGTGATCTCCGAACCTCTGGGCTTTTGTCAAGTGCTGAAAGACATTAACTTGCAATATCTGTGGAGCAGATTTGGTGGGCAAAGGAGACCAGCCTGGGGTCAAACAGTAGTTGTGCCTGCCCTAGGCTGGGGCATGAGGCAGGGGTTTATCCTGGTCGTGACAAATCAGCTCTAAGTTGGAACAGAGCACCCCCCCCCCCCCGCCCCCCCCCCCCCCGCCTCCAACCGCCTCGCCCCCAGTTAGTTACCAGCAGCGATGAGGGCATTTCCACTTCAACCTGGTCTAGTGAAGGATCATGTTTTGATGTTTTCCTCCGCAGCTAAGTTTTGTCTCTAATTTTAACATTTGGACTCTGTTCCGGTCAGACTGGAAAGATCTGTCTGCTCATCTGCGGAAAGGACATGCTATTCCCGCTGAAATCTAAGTAACGAGACGCTGCCGTTTCTGAGAAGCCTCCCCCTCCTCCACCCTCCCCTACTGCACATAACTTCCAACGATTGCCAGAGTGTGGGAGACCTGACATTACCTCCTGCCTCGCATGACTGGCCCACTTACACCGGTCAGGGGAGGCGAGGTTATAGTGCTGAAACAAATAGCCCCAGTGTCGTCGCAAGCAAAGGCTTATTACTCACTCATACTTCCTGTCCGACAGGGTGTGGTCTGGAAGCTGGGCACGGGAAGGGACGCAAGCCCTACTCCACGGGCTTTATCACTCGGGGCCTCGGGCTGAGGGAGGGGGTCCTTTTGTGCCCCTGGCATCTCCACACAAAGGGGCAGACACGGCCAAGAGCTGAGCCTGCTCACGTCTCACGGGCCCAGAGACCAGGCGTTGCAATCCTCCCAGGGTCCAGAAGTAGAAGGGAGGCGAATCCTGGTGGCGGCAGGAATGTTTGCTGCCCCACCACAGGCCCTTGGCCTTTTGGTCCTTTCCATAGGGCTCTTCTCCAAGCCCGCATACTTTTATCCTGCTTGGAATCCCCCCCCCGCCCCCCCCCGTGAGTTTTCAGGGGAATCCTCTTTGGAGCACTTGTCTTGAACTCTATCCAGATGCAGTGTGGCACAGAGGTTGGTTAAGAGTGCAGATTCTAGAACCAGGCTAACTGGGTTTGCAGCTGGCCAGAGCAAATGTTCCAGCACGTCTGACTGTCAGTTTCTCGTCTGTAGGATAGGGACAACGACAGTACCCATGTCCCAGGTTCATTGTTAGTATTGAATTTTCCGTATACGTCATATGCTTAAGAAAGTTGGCTTGGCACACTGTGAGTCCTCTGTAAGCATTGTGTCAGCAGGCTGTGTCCCCTGTGGCACGGATGCCTATTATGAATCAGGCTGTGAGGTGCAGAGGGAAGTAAGTCACAGGCCAGCTTGGCACTTGGCTGAGGGTGTCAGGGTCAGCAGGGCATTGCCATTACGGCCTGGCTGCTTCCGGTCTTTGGATTTCTCACCGTCTGCCAGTGACCTTGCACTTCACGGAACCAAGAGTCCACGACCGTCACAAGGATGTTTCTTCCCTCTCATTCGCCTTCTGGAGTGAGAGCCCCAAGTAGGGCCTGGGCCTGGCGCCAAAGGCAGTGCTAAAAGGTTGGCTTCAAGAGTTTCTAACATTTCTGGAGAGGTGCCCACCCCACCCCCACCCCAGAGCAGCCTGGCTTACAGAGGCAGGAAAGCAGGGGTGGGCTTAGCATCCTTTCTCCGCTGCTGGTAAGGCCGGGCAAGTCAAACTCAGGTTCCTTGTCTGTAAAATAAGCATCTATCACGCAAGGTTGGTTACGTCAGCAACGTGGGTGGCACTGGGCCCGGCACGGCCTAAGCACTCCGTGCGGCTCGGATCACCCTTACTGTTTCTGATGACAAGTGTGGGCAGCCCGGGGAAGAGGAGGCCCGAGAATTAAACAGAGGCGGGTTCATGTCATCATTTGGGCAGTTGAAACCATCCCAAGGACAAAGGGGTACCCCCGAAAGGTTTTAATCAAAGTGCGATGCTGTGAGTCCTGCGCTTTGGAAAGATTCCTTTGGCTTCATTATGGAGAGTGGATTAATAGTGTGAGGTGGGGGTGGAAAACCATCCAGAAAATGTCCTAGATTAGGGTGACATCAGTGGAGGAGAGAGAAAAGTGGATTAATAATATACTTAGTTGGACATCATGGACAGCATATTAGAAGCAAATCCTTACACAGCATTACCTTTGCACCCGGTGCTGTTCTAAGCATCTTACACTATTTACTCATTTAATCGCTGCAGCTCTACGAGACCGGTTCTTCTACAGTCGGCTCTGGTGTTTCAAGACAACACTGGGCACCAAGACGTGAAATAACTCGCCCAAGGTCACACCGCTAGATAGGGGTTGGATTTGGGATTCAAAACCAGGAGGACTGGTTCCGACGTCCTTCTCTTTAGCAACTGTGCTTTCGTTTTGGTGAGCGACCGGGTATGGACTAGTGTATCGGCTAGCTATGGCCACGACGATGCTGCGTAACAACCACCAGAACCCCAGTGCCGTATACTAGAAAACACTGACTTGTGCTCATGGGTTTCTGAGTTGGCTGGGCTGCTTTGCCACTCTGAGCTCATTGACGGGGCTTACTCCGATTCTTGATGGACCAAGGGCACAGTTACAGGGAAAGTGAGAAATCTGTGCAGTTTTGGCCATCCATCAACCACGGGGAGTGGAATTTTCATAACTCCCGGAATGTTGGCTCGGGCAGCCAAGTCGCTTGAGAGGGTGAAGCAGAAAGGGTAGGTTATAGGAGAAGATGAGGAAGTCGAGGCTCAGTGAGACCAGATGTCTTGCCCAAGGTTGCACAGCTAGTATACTCAGGGTCCGGACCGCAGCTGCCCAGAACTGAAAATTAGCCCGGTGACCGGACAGGTGTGATCGTGTGGCTGGAAATGACTTTGCAGGTCGTACTCACTTGGAATGGCGAATATTAACAATCCTGCATTCGGAATCCAGGTTTCCTAACAGCTCTGCTCAGAGGAAGCCTGGCTTGCCTTTTGCATTCTAAAAGTACTTTCCAGGTTGATAATGTCCCCCAAGGGCCTTCCTTCTTTACACTGTGGAATTGATCAGCCTGTTTTCACCTCTAGGGAACAATCTGGTATTGTTTCTCCAGGTGCTGGCCTCCGGGGACCGGAGCAAAGTTTTCTTCCAGGATTCCTGGCCGCCACCATCGAGGCTCACCCGTGGTGGGGAAAGGGACAGCCGGGCTGAAGCGGTGTCCGACTCTTCCAGAACAACCACTGAAAAGCCGCCCCCTCCATACACACCGCCGAGGGGGCTTTGAATGGATGGGCTTAAGTGGAGGCCACCAGTGAGCCTGGCTTTTTAATAACCAGCAGCCTCTGAGTCCTCGGGGCCCATTCTCGACACCGAGTCATGGGAAACTTCTCCCCTCGTCAAACAGAGCTGACCCGCCCGCCGACCTCGTTCCTGCCATGTTCCAGCATTCTTGACTTCAACCTGGCCCCAAACCCAAGCTCCCCAGCCGGACAGTACTTCGGCAATGGCTTCTTGGGGCTCTGACTTCTCCTTCACTGGGTCCTTCTCCGGGAAGGCTGAGGGAGTGTGTGTCCCCTGGACGTGTCACCGGTGCAGCCAGGAGAGACCCAGACAAGCGTGGGCTCAAAGCAGCCCCGCCTCGTGGGAAGGGATCGGGAGCAGTCTGAATTGTGACTGGCGTGTATCATCGTGTTCACTCTCACGGTGAAAATCGCCAGTGTTCGGTGAGCGCTTCCTGTATACAAAGCATTATGCCAATGCACCTGCTTCCTTTATATGCTCTTTCTGTATTTCCTTCTTCCTCTGCAGAGGTAGTGAGGGCATTGGGAGCCAGGCCACAAGTTTGGGCAAATGACTGCTTCCTCTCCTTTAAGCCTCAGTTTCCCCTTCATAAAACGGGGCTAATATAGATATCCTCTGCAGAGACACCTGAGGGATTAGAGGTGACATATTACACAGCAGACTCTCGGGAGGTGGTGGCCGTGCTTTTTGTTTTTGTTTTTGTTTTTTTTTTTTAAGTTTTAAGTTTATTTATTTTGAGAGAGAGAGAATGCACGTGTGCGTGCGTGAGCTGGGGAGGGGCAGAGAGAGGGAGAGAGAGAATCCCACGCAGGAACCGCACCAGCAGCACCAAGCTGAACGTAGGGCTCGAACTCATGACCTGAGAGATCCATGACCTGAGCCGAAATCAGGAATCAGAGAGGCTTAACCGACTGAGCCACCCAGGTGCCCCATTATCGCGATTGCTAGTGAGTCCGGGGTCCCTGAGGCTGTCCTGGGTCCTACTTTCTGCTTCTCCCAGCCTGATGGGTTCTGTCCAAGGACCCCGTGGGAAGCTACCTTCCCGACTGAGATGGGGAGAAAGGAGGGTCCGAGGGCTGGAGATGGACATCAGTGGGGGTTTCTTCCTCCCCCTGCAGAAATGATTGATCGGCTGTCAACGAGACGGCTGTGGTCAGAAACGGAAGCCCTGTGGCCGGGAACAGCGACGCCAAGGAAAGCTGGCTGTGAGATGGGATCACTTGCCGGCAAGGTTTGGGAGGCTGCTGGGCAGTAAACTGGGGGTAGCCCGGGTGTCCTCCCCCCTTTCCCGTCCCTCCTGACCCTTTCTTCCCACGCGCCCTTTGCTCAGGGTGGCCAACGGGTCTTGTTGATTTAGATGGCCGTTTCTTCATAACCCCTCAAAGTTTACCTCCTTCAAGCTGTCTTTCCCATTAAATTGTGGTCTCGAGGTGAGAGCCAATTCTGCAAAAAACATGTAGCCACAAGCCTTTTGCTGCTGGTTTATTATCTGTGCTGGGGTCCCTGGGGTCTGGGGTGGTGAAGCTTGGCTCAGTGCAGAAGGAAACAATGGGGATTTTTCCGTCTCCCCCCCTCCCCTCCCTTGCCTGGCCTGATCCCCTCTGCCTTGGGGAGACCTGCCTGCTAATTTATCTTGGAATGTTTGGGCTCTCCATGCTTAATGGGTCTGTTTTCTGACTTTCTAAACAGATGAGTGGGTGTGAAAAACAAGTCAACAGATAAACACAAGCTTCCACTAGAAGATTCTGAAACTGAACAAACGGCTCCCAGCATCCCTGCAGGGAGGGCATCCCCAGTGTGATCCAGCGTGAGGCGAATTCCACTCTGCCTTGGAGCTGGGAAACTCCCAGCTGGGACTGGGGCCCTAGAGAAACGAGAAGATTACGGTGCCTCCACTTACGGGTTCTGTGTCCCCAGGGGGAAGTGACTTACTGTGCCATAATGTCCTTGTCTGTAAAATGGGGCTTAACAATGATGCCTGGCACATAGGATCATAGTGCAGATAACGTGAGATAATACATGAGATGCGCTTAGAAGAACGCCTCGCACATGGTGACGTAGCGTGCCTAACAAACGCCAGCTATGACGGTGGCAATTCACATGGCTGCCAATGGAGCTCGAGGGGCTCCGTGACCTTGGACATGTCACACCAATTTTTCACGCTTCAGTTTCCTCACCTGTAAACAAGGCAACAGTCATGCCTGTATCATGGGGGTACTTATAAAACTTATAATTAAAAATTATAAAAATGTATAAAAACACTTAGCCCATCAGTGCTTGTTTACTTTCTTTCTTTATTTTGAGAGAGAGAGAGAGAGAGAGAGAGAGAAGCAGAGAGAAAGGGAGAGAGAGAATCCCAAGGAGGCTCCACACTGTCAGCATGGAGCCCAATGCAGGGCTCGAACCCACAAACCCTGAGATCATGACCTGACCTGAGGTCAAGAGTCAGACAATTGATCAACTGAGCCCCCAGGCGCCCCAGCATTTAAGTTCTTAATAAGATCAATTTCCTTGCTTTCACTTAGGCAGGGTACAAAGAAGTTAACATAAGAAGGTTGGGGGCACCTGGGTGGCTCAGCCAGTGAAGGGTCTGACTCTTGATCTCCGCTCAGGTCATGACCGCAAGGTTCGTGAGTTCAAGCTGCACATCGGGCTTTGCACTGACAATGCGGAGCCTGCTTGGGATTCTCTCTCTCTTCCTCTCTCTCTGCTTCTCCCCCACTAGTACTCTGTCTCTCTGTCTCTCTCTCTGTCTCTCAAAAATAAAATAAACATTAAAAAAAACCCAATGGGGCGCCTGGGTGGCTTAGTAGGTTAAGCGTCCGACTTCGGCTCAGGTCACGATCTCGTGGTCCGTGAGTTCAAGCCCCGCGTCGGGCTCTGTGCTGACAGCTCGGAGCCTGGAGCCTGTTTCAGATTCTGTGCCTCCCTCTCTCTCTGCTCCTCCCCTGTTCATGCTCTGTCTCTCTCTGTCTCAAAAATAAATAACGTTAAAAAAAACCCCAAAATAAGAAGGTTGTTTCTATAGGGAAAAAAAAAGTTATCATAGCATAAGAAATACAAAGTATACATCTCTTAAAGGTAAAGCTCTGTGATTTTTTTTTACAGCAAATCTGTGACCCAGATCAGGATAGGAACATTTCCAACACCTCTGAAAGCTTCATCGTGCCCCTTTGCCATCAATACTTTTCTCCCTAGAGGTAACTGTTATCTCGGTTGCTAATACTGTAGACTTTGCCCCATCTGGAGCTTCGTATAAATGGGATGACAGACCATACATTCTTTTGCTTCTGGCATCTTCAGTTCAACACCGTGTTCTCAGATCCATCCGTGGCACTGTACATCTCCATGGGTCTACACTCAGCTTCGTACCCAGTTCTAAGTTACTTATGAATAAAGCTGCTGTGAGCGTTCTCACACTGGCCTCTTCAGGGATACATACGCTTATTTTTGTTGGCTGTATACCCAGCCGTGGAATTTCTGAGTCATAGGCAGGTGCATGTTTAACTTTAGTAGATGCCTGCCAGACATAATTCCAAAGTGGTTATTAGCAGATTACTTTTTGGTTTAAAAAAATTTTTTTTTAAGAGGAGGAGGTAAGTCTGGAAGAGATTTAATGCTGAATTTTTATATTGTATTTTTATTGAATTTTTAATTTCCTTTTTATGATAGGTTACTACTTATAATTCCCTGAGAATTGGCCATCTTCTATAGAAACAGCTGTGATTATCCCTAAATATGTCCCTGCGAAAATATTCACTGTTTACAAGGAGAAAAGAAAATAATCTAAATGTCTGTCCATAGAGGAACGATTAATAAATCGTAATATACCCGTAGTTTGCGGTGGCAGAATGTATGGATATGTACTGGCCTGGTAAGAATATAACAAGCATGTTGCAGAATATTATATAGAATATGGGCTAGATATGTTTCGTATATATCAGGCAATGTTTTATGGTGTGCTCATTTGAAATTTTTTTAAGACCCTCCATCTATATATCTATATTTACATCTATCTATCTATCTATCTATCTATTGAAATTGGGCAGGGGCGCCTGGGTGGCGCAGTCAGTTGGGCGTCCGACTTCAGCCAGGTCACGATCTCGCGGTCCGGGAGTTCGAGCCCCGCGTCAGGTTCTGGGCTGATGGCTCAGAGCCTGGAGCCTGTTTCCTATTCTGTGTTTCCCTCTCTCTCTGCCCCTCGCCCGTTCATGCTCTGTCTCTCTCTGTCCCAAAAATAAATAAACGTTGAAAAAAAAAAAAGAAATTGGGCAAAGAGTATGAACAGGCAATACTCTAGATAGATATCTAGAGTATCTATCTATAGATACTCTAGATATCTATCTATAGATATCTAGATATCTATCTATGTATCTATGTATCTATCTATCTATTGAAATTGGGCAAAGAGTATGAACAGGCAATTCACAGGGGAGGCAACTGGAAGGCCAGTAAACATATGAAAGACAATCAATCTCATTAGTCACCATGGGAATGCAATGGAAACAACCATGAAATATCAGTTTTCACTTCCTAGGTTGGTAAAAATTTGAATGTTAACACACCTTGTTGGCGAAGATGTGGGCAACAAGAACTTTCATCCACTGATGGATATTGCCAAACTGCTGTCTGAAGTGGTTCTCCTAATTCATATTTGATGGTGGGAATACAAATTAGTACAGCC
The DNA here is from genome assembly GCF_022837055.1 of Prionailurus viverrinus. NCBI lineage: Eukaryota > Metazoa > Chordata > Mammalia > Carnivora > Felidae > Prionailurus > Prionailurus viverrinus. Next base: position 30,914,917 of record NC_062575.1, on the reverse strand, counting down.
ATTTTGGTGAGCAATTTGGTAATGTTCAGTAAAATGGAAGATACTCATGTCACATGACACAGATATTCCATCATTAGGTCTATACTGTAGAGAAACTTATGCACATGTACACAAGGAGATGGGTATAAGAGTGTGGACTGCAGCATTGTGAAAAATTGGAAGCAACCCAATATTTCTCAACAGGGGAATGGATAAATGGAGTATCATGACACAATGAAATATGATACAAGGTTAAAATGAATGAAATAATGTTACCATGTAGCTACAGGGAGAATCTGAAAACAATTTAGAGGGGAACAGCCAGTCACAGAAGGCTACATGTACGATGATTCTATTTCTATAAAGGGTAACATTAAATAAAATGATGTAATCATTTCAGAAAAGGTATAGAAAAGATCATTTCTGGACAAAGATTACCTTTGAGGAAGGATGGACTAAAACAAGGAAAAGTTCAGGGACTTTCAATTTTGTAATGTTTTATTTCTTAAGATGGATGGTGCACTCTTGTGTATTCATTACATTAATCTCTGAAATACTTAATATCAAAGGCAAGATTTATCCATTCGTCCATCTGGAAGACTCTATATCAAAATGTTAATGGTGCTTATTTCTGAGAAAAACGATGGTGGAAGAGAGTATATTGCCTTTTCTAACCCTATTTCTGTTGAAATTTTAGTTAGCATATATTGTTCTGAGACCCATTAAAGAAGAAGAAGAAAAGAGAGAATTGGAAATCCACGCATGCTAGACGTAGTAATTCTCAGTTAGATAATACCCCATTCTCTGACCATTCTGGATAAGGCCCCACCTAGAAAGGGAGCTGGATTCCTCTGCTAGAGTGGGAATAATTCCTCTAGGAAGGGTCAGTGAGGTCAGTAAGAAGGGAGTGAGAGGCTATGGGTGGGTGTGGTCCTCTTGGGTCCTGGAGTGACCCCAAGTTCAGCAGGAAGACAGGTCGATGGTGGGGGGCACATATATTGCAGGTGCATGAATCCTGTAATCCTTAGCTATTTCCCCCATTATCACACAGTCTTGGTCACAGTGCACCATTTTCGGACCAAACCACGCCTTTTTCTTTTTTCCTCAAATATTTTATTTTTAAGCCATTTCTCTACCCAACGGGGGACTGGAAACCTCAATCCCAAGATCAAGAGTCGCATGCTCTGCTGACTGAGCCAGCCAGGTGCCCCAGGACCAAGCCGTTCCTGAAATGAAAATTCTTTAAAAAAAAAAATTTGTTTTAACATGTATTCATCTTTGAGAGACAGAGAGAGACAGAGGGTGAGTGGGGGAGGAGCAGAGAGAGAGGGAGACACAGAATCCGAAGCAGGCTCCGGGCTCTGAGCTGTCAGCAGAGACCCCGACACGGGGCTCGAACTCACGGACCGCGAGATCATGACCTGAGCCAAAGCTGGACGCTTAACTGACTGAGCCACCTAGGCGCCCCCTGAAATGAAAATTCTTAAGAAAAAAAAAAAAGCAGAGACAGACTGATAAATCCTTCTGGGTTATAGTCCATTCACTTGCAGCCAAATGGATTGCTCGTTAATATCTTCCCCCCATTTGCCTTATGACCAATTAGCAGCTATTAAGACCCAACTCATCCTGGCATGAAGTTTTTCCCTAGCAGTCGCTGCCACCGTTAAGAGCTTTGGGGACTTGGTGGCTTTTCTTCCTGTCCCCGTGGTGCCCCGAAGCTCACTCCCCAGATTAGGTATGGGGTGGGGGGAGTGCTGCGTTCTGGGCCACCAGCACTGTCTGATCCTATCAGGGAATCCACTGGAGTTGAGGAAAGGTTGCTTGACCGGTATCTACCGAGACCTCCTGCATTCTCTTTTCCCAGGGCAGGGGCCATCTTGAGGTGATGCTCCAAGTGACCCATCTGCAGACTGGCTGTCACAGAACCTGCAGATAAGATTCACATGCAGCATTTTCTCCCTTCCTTCCTTCCTTCCTTCCTTCCTTCCTTTCTTCCTCCCTCCTTCCTTCCCTCCCTCCCTCCCTCCCTCCCTCCCTGCCTCCTTCCCTCCCTCCCTCTTTCTTTCTCTTGCATTCTGCTACACGTAATGAACAAAGGCAGCTCCCTTATACTGAGGGCTTCCTGTGCAACAGACACCGTGCTGAATGCCAATGGGTCGCCTCGCGCCGTCCTCACAAGAACATCCTGAAGGCAATCATCCCAGTGTGAGAGTTAGGGCAACTGAGGCACCCAGAGAGAGGTTAAGTGACTTGCTCAAGGTCACATCATGACAAATGGGCAGAGCCGAGGTGAGAGATGAAAGTCTGCTTCTCTCACGGTGAATCTGAGAAAAGCACCTTCTCGCAGCCACAAGGTTCTCAGAAAGTCAAGGTAAGCATACAGATAATAATCCCTCCGCTCAAGGAGTGCTGCCTCTCATACAAGCCGTGAAGACAGCTACACCTCACACAGAGACAGGGTTTTGTTCCTTCTGTGCGTGTCCATTGAGCACCTGCTGGAGGCCAGGCCCCGTTCTAGGTGCTGGGGATTTGGCAGTGAATCAGACGCGTCTCCGTTTCTCAGAGTGTACATTCTAGGGGGGGAAATACCGAAACGGCGCTAGACAAGCAAAACACTGTATCAGAGCAGCCTACGTGCCATATAGAGAAATGCACAGACTGAGGCAGGGCGGGCCCGCGGAGGCCCCTCCAGAGCCCCGAGTGTTGACATGAGCTGGCGATGCCGAGATCTTGGGGTAAGAGTGTTGCTCCCGCTAGAAAGACCTACCAGGACAAAGGCCCTGGGCTAGGAAGGAGCTTTTCAGGCTGGAGAAGCTAACAGGCCAGGGAGGCTGCTGTGGGGTGGGAAAGGAGGGGCCTTGCACAAGGTGAAGTTGGAAAACAAGGCAGGATGCAGCCATGTACGACCTGGTGGGTCACTGTTGTGAGTTTGGGTTTTACCCCAGGTGCAGTGGGAAGAAGCGAGGGCTTTAGGCAAGGGGCTGACGTTCTCTTGGTCTGATGTTTATAAGATCCCTCCGGCTGCTGTGTAAATAAAAGCAACAGGTTGGTTCAAATTCGCTGAAGCATGTGTGGGAGGGAAGATAAGCCGGCTAGTGGGGGTGAGAGTTGGGGATGCACGGGGCACATCCTGGAAGGCTGCCTGGAACAGGAGGGCGGGGGGCCAGAATTTTAGAAACCTGTGCCCTTCCCGGAGGGGCAGAAGTGGGCAGAATTGAGGCAGTCTGGCCTCCGAGCCATTGGGAGCCAGTGGGTACCAAGTCAGGGCTGAAAAACGTTAAGAGTGTGGATTTTATGTTCACGGAGTACGCCCTCTGCTCTAGGCCCTGTACTGGGCCCTTTGTGTCCCTGGTGGGGTATTTTTACCCCTGCATTGGTATCCCTCCCCGTGCAGGGGATATTTTTATCCCCACCTGTGCCAGGCACTTTCCTTGCAGTGGCAATGACCTAAAGAAGTAGGCAGCGCCTTACAGTGAGGAAGGGTTAGAGCTCTGGGGCCAGATGGTCTGGGCTCAGATTCCAGGCGCACCAGCTGCGGGATATTCGACCGGGTTCTTGACCCCTCTGTGCCTGCGATTTCTCAGCGGTATTGGATATCTGTCAGCTAGGGTCCCGTTGGCTGCAAGTAAGGGCAAACCCCAGCTTAAAGAATCAGGACGTTTATGCTCTCCCACGACGACAGGTGCGGGCCCTGCATCATCGCCCATCTCTCTGCTCCGCCATCCCGTAAGAGCATGTGACCTCCAGCTGTGGCAACGTCCAGGGGACGAGGCGGGACCATCTCGTCCCGGAGAAGGGAAACCTGCGTCCGTGCCTCATTGGCTGAAACCAGGCTTCTTCGTGACGCTGTAGATAGCGAGGGGCGTGGGATTGCCAAGCCTGGTTTAGATGAACCGCCACCGGGGTGAGCAGGAGGGGGGGGAGGTGGGTTTTGGTGATGTGAAGTCAGCCGCTATGATTGACTTCCGTCCTACCTCCAAGGGCTGTCGTAGAGGTCCACGTTTGAGTGTTTGGTGCGGGGCATGATACGTGGGGGGAAGGAAAGGAGAGAAGAAGAGGAGAGGCGGGAGGAGGAGGGGGAGGAGGAGGAGGAGGAAAGGAAAGAGAAGATACACAATTTCTAGACTCCAGGAAGTCAGTGGCTATGACCTGAAAGCTAAGGCTCCTTTTACTCCCTTGTGTGGCCTTTGCTCTGACTGAGGTTTCCTCCACGAGGACTGGGGAGTGCGGGCAGGGGTTGGCTTGAAGGATCAAGGACAGTCTGCCATCCCAGATGTTTGGATTCCTGAGGGCAGGGCCTTGGCCACGCGAGCCTCCACCCCAGCCCCGGCACCCCCAAAGTTCTCCGATAGACCATGCTCGCTTAGACACCCCTCCTCTCGACAGGGGGCTTTTGAATCAGACGTGCTTGGAATCCCGGCAACCTGAGGCCGCATGGAACTCCCCCAGGCCCCTTGCCTGTCCCCTCGCCACCCAGGCCACCGGGGCCTGTCCCCAGCACCCTGCTGAGCCATCTTGCTCAACCCTGGGGAATTTCTGGGCAATTTTGAAACAGCCGAGCAGAGCACGAGCTATGAGGCCTTGGGCGAATTATATCGCCTCTCTGAGCCTCTCTTTTCTTATCAGTAGAATGGGATAATAAAACCTGGGCCTGTTCTGAGGATGTGATGAGATCATGTGGGTGGACCACATGGCCTTGCAGGAAGAAGTTTCACGGCTGTGGCTCACTTACTTTTACGGAAGTGAAATTTACACCGCAAAATCAGCCATTTTATCCTTAAAATTCAGCATCCTTTGGCGTATTCGCCTCTATGTAGCTCCCAAAACATTTTCATGACCCCAAAGGAAACCCCATATCGATTAAGCGGTCACTCCGGAGCTCCCACCCTACTCCGGTCCCTGGAAACTACTGATCTGCTTACTGTCTCTATGGATGTATTGATTCTGGATATTTCGTGTACGTGGAATTGTGCAGCATATGACCTTTTGTATCTGGCTTCGGTCACGTAGCATGACTCTTTGAGATTCATCAACGTTGTGGCGTAAGTCAGTACGTCCTTCCTTTGCGTGGCCGGATCGCTCTCTGTTTAATGGCATATACCGCGTTCCAAAAACTCTCTTTGTCCGTCGATGGACATTTGGGTTGTTTTTGCCATGTGGCTATTGCGTGACCCACGCTGCTGGGAACATGTATGTCCACGCACTTGTTTGAGGTCCTCTTTTCAGTTCTTTCGGGTATTTACTTCAGAGTGGAATTTCTGGGTCCAACGGACCATCTCTGTTTCACTTGTCCAGGGACCACCGAACCTGGGGTCGCACCGTATCATGTACCCCCCTCCCCGCCCCCAGCCGCGGGCGATGGTTCTAACTTTTCGCCGACTCCATTTATTCTGTCGTTTCCCATTTCCGGATTATAGCCGTTTTAGTGGGTGTGACGTGCTGTCTTACGACTCTTTTTTCAGGGCTGGCATAAGGGAAGGGGGCTTGGGGGTCTGACGGGTCCCCGTTCCTGACCAATGGCTTTCGGCACCCCTCCGCCTCCCTTATCAATAGCCCACTCCATCCCGTCCCCCCTCCCGCCCCCATGACTCAAGCCCATCCTTCACCTACATTCCTGGGGGAGGTGAGATGGGATGGGGGCGGGGGGGGGGGGTTCAGGGGAGGCACCAGGCACGCGTACCTTGTTTCCAAACGTCTGGGACCACCTCTCTCCTCTGCTTCTTCCAGACCCCTAGTCTTAGGTGCAGGTCCCTGGGAGCCTGCTCCCCTTTGCGCTCCCCTCTGGGCACCGGGATCTGTTAGAATGAGGTCCTTAGCCTCCCGTGCTGAGGTCACGGACCTGCCTCACCTGTCATTAGCCCCAGTTTCCCTCTTTAAAAGCAACAACTCCCACCCCACCTTCGCTAGTTTAAAATTCTTTTTGCTCATGATGCTAGCAGTGCCCTTTAGGAAACGGACAAGCCAAAGCAGCCCAAGATATCCCCGATTCTCCCTCCCAGCATTAACCATGTTCGCCTAGTAATAACGGTAGCAAGAATCCCCCCTTCTGAGCACTTGATTCGTACCAGACTTGGTGCCAAACACTTGACAGGTATCATTTTATTGCTTTTCCCGACAGCCCTATGAAGTAGGTATTTTTTTGCGTTTTACAGATAAAGACGCGGGAGCACGGACAGAGAGAGAGAGAGGTCATAAAACTTGCCCGGGGTCACAGAGCCTGTAAGATCCAGACCCCAAACCCGTGGGGCTGCCTGGGGAGCACACCCATCTTCCAAACAGTATTCAGAGACATATATTTATATAAGGCATTTTCGTGGAATCAGCTGTAGCTATTGCTTTGTGACTTGCTTCTGCTTCCCTCATTTAACAATAGATAATTAACAATTCTCCCCCCAACAGTCACTGCATTCTTTTGCAATATTATTTTAAATAACTGCTCCCAATGTCATTGTATGCATGTTCCAAGGTTTGTTTAACTAATCCCCTATTGTTGTGCACGTAGGTCCTCTCTAAAGTTTTTGTTATGATAAACAACAGACCTGGGCTGCTTCTTTTTTTTTGTTCTTTGCCCACATTCCCACAGTAATTTCCTTAAGGGTAAATTCCCAGAAGGCGAGGCTGGGAGGAGGCGAGGGCTTTTGTTTTCCAAATGTTTGTAACATCTTTGGATCAATTACATATAATTTGTAAACACAGGTTGTGCCATTGAGAGAGGGAAGGTTGACACCTTTCCCAACCTGTCGGGGCTTTGCCCAACCTAGAATTATAGGAGTTGTAAACAAGCCTTCTAATGGCCCCGGATTATCTGCGGCCATTGTCAGGTCATGTAGGGGCGGTAATTTATTGAACAGAGTTTTCAAATGTGCCCAAGTACACCTGGGTGGAACGGAAAACGGGCGGGGCTGCGGAGAGGAGGTGGGTGCGGTGGTTGGGGCAGCTCGTGGGCAGCGGGTGGTACTCGTGTTGGGGCTGGCTCTGAGCCTCCCATTCCAGCACCCCTTCTATCTGATGAGAAGCCCAGGGAGCTGTCCCAGGAGTGAGCTGTCCCCGGGGCTGCTTGGGGAAGACAGGGGTGGGGGGGTGAGGGTGGAGGCTGTGCGGGCATGTGGAGGTAACAAGTCGTGCCCTGTTCCTACAAGGCCGTGGGTGCCATTTCAACACGGTTATTATCTTGCTTCAGCTGCCAAGAAACACCAGCTGGTGACGGCGAAACGCCCCTGAAGAATTTCTTCAGGGAAGTTATGCACCAACGAAACCGTCTCTCATGCCACGAATGTTGTGAGGTAGGAGGATTTTCTCTGTGTGGGGCGCCCTGCCCCTCGCTGTCCCTCCAGACTCCCCTTACGGATCTGGTCACATTCTTCGGACGTCACTTGCTTGACCACATTACATGGCTTCCAGGCCACCTGCTCTCCCAGCAGCCCAGAGAGGCTGTGGGGTGGGGACTTTATGGGTCCACGCAGCGTATCAGTTGGGCAGAACCAGTCTGGACTTCAATCTGGGTGTTCGAGGAGAGGTATGGCCCAATTTCCTACGCAGGCAGGGCAAATGGAGTCAAGGAGACAGTCCCGGCCCGTGAGGGGCTGATCCTCAAACAGGACAACAAGCGTCATGGCCTGGGAGAGCCTCCCTCAGGTGGAGGTCAGCATGACAGGCCACATCTTGTCAGCTTCCGTGGGTAAGGACTGAACAAAGCGAGTGGCTTGGTGGGGGCTGTCCGGAAGGGACAGCCCCTTCACCAAGTCACAATTCTCCAAGGGCACTCGGCTTCGGGGTCTTTCTTGCGCACGTATCCGTTCCTCCTATACCCACCCGCCAACTTTGCCAGCCCTACGGTGAACATGTAGTCATCTTTCAAACGTCAGCGTGACATCAGTCTCCAGGCCCCACTTACCGAGCAGGGACTATGGATCAGGCACCTGCCTTAAACACTTGTCGTGTATCATTTATTTAATTCTTCCTGTAGCTCCGCGAGGTAGATGCTGCCGTCTTTTCTCTATTACCGACGGGTAAGAGGGGGGGGGGGGAGTTTAAACCACTTACTTGCTTCACCCCATCAGACAAGTTGTTATTAAAACCTAGATTGGTGTGGCCCCCGCGTTGGGTTTCTTGACAAAAGCAGGCTCACGCTTCTCTCTGAAGCTTTTCCTCACTCATGTCTCCGGGCTCCTAGCTGTGCCCGCCTGAACATCATTCTAGAGCCTCCACGACTGTGTAATTGTTCTTTTTTTTGTTTTGTTTTGTTTTTGTTTTTTTTACATTTATCTGTCCTGCCGGAAGGGGTCAGGGATTACGTGTGCCTCGTGTCTGTAGCCCAGCGTCTGGCTCGGAGCCCAGCATGCAATAGACACTTACTAAATAGTCAAGGGAAGAATAAGTCTTGAAAGTTGGGGTGCCTGCCTGGCTCAGCTGGTAGAGCATGTGAAACTTGATCTCAGGGTTGTGAGTTCGAACCCCACGGTGGGTGGGGAGATCACTTAAAAATTAAATCTTAACAAATATTGTAATAACTCAGCTGGAGGTCTGTGTTTCTGCAGACTTTATCTTGTCCTGGAACTCTCAGAAAGTAGAGTAAATTTAAGGGACACATAAACTCTCAGGCGGGACTGAGTTAACACCAAGGGTGTTTTTTTTTTTCCATTGTTGAAAAACTCTTTTTGACAAAAGTGTTTTTCTCACTTGATATTTCTCCTTTAGATTTTCATGGCATTCTGGAACATTACCTGTTTCTCATTTGTGATCTTTCCTGATCTTCACATCTGCCCTGGGAGGCGGGTTAATCAGGTGTAAAAATTGTCTATCCTAGAGGCGCCTGGGTGGCTCAGTCGGTTAAGGGTCTGACTTCGGCTCAGGTCATGATCTCGCGGGCTGGTACGTGAGTTCGAGCCCCACATCCGGTTCTGTGCTGACAGTTCAGAGCCTGGAGGCTGCTTTGGATTCTGGGTTTTCCCCGCTCTTTCTGTTCTTCCCCGCTCCAGCTCTGTCTCTCTCTGTCTCTCAAAAATGCATAAACGTAAAAAAAAAAAAAGTGTCTGTCTTATAAATGAGACTTGATGGTTGGAGCGTCTTTTCCAAGGCTGAAGTATAGCAAGAACTAACAGACTTAGTGAGGGCTTAGAGACACTCCTCCTCCAATCAGACCCTGTCTCTGGGTGCTGGAGATGTCAGCAGGTGCTGGCCAGGTTCAATGTTTCTCTTTTGGATGCTCAGTGGTGGCCTGGAAAGAATGGCACAGTCAACCTTCCTTTCTGGGGGCTGGAGCCCTTTCTGCTTGTGAACATCCTTTCTCTCATTTGGCTGAACCCCATCTGGGAACATCAGCCTTGGGCTTGGAGCCTCCATGGATCCCTGTTGGTCCATCCGACACCGTTTTCCAAGTCCAGAAACGACACATGCCAATATGGCACCCACCTATGTTGAGTCTCACCCTCATCAGACCGTGGTTCTGTTGTACTCGAGGCAAGTGGGCCGTCATCAGAGTTGTCCTCTTGTCCCCCAACCCTTCCCACAACATCAGACCTTCACAGTCTTTATAGGATAGGAGAGCTTTACACAAGCCTGAAGGCTGAGGGTTTGGGGCAGCGGAGTCTCAGAGAGGAGGACGAGCGGGTCTGTCGGGAAGCATAGAATCTTCAGCCACAGGAATGTGGGAATTGGGCTTTTTTTTTTTTAACCCCCTGGCTCCCATGACAGCTGGAGAATAAAAGGTAAAAGATAATGCCAGGCCCCTGGCACCTGGGTGGCTCCATCGGTGAAGCATCCGACTCTTGATTTTGGCTCAGGTCACGATCTCACGGTTGGCGAGTTCAAGCTCCACATTGAGCTCTGCGCCATCAGCTTCCTTCCCTCTCTCTCTCTCTCTCTCAAAATAAATAAATAAACTTAAAAAAAAAAACAGGTAAAGATAATGCATCTAACAGGAAGGGGGCATGTGTTACTTAGAAGCATTCAGGTCACCCAAAGAGGATAGGCCTGTTAACTGGCTTCTTAAACAGGTGATCTGGTTGAGGACTCTCTGGCATTTCCACCCCAGCTTTTTTGCTTGGAAGAAAATTCCACCTGGTTGCCTCCTTCACTACAGCGTGATTCGCTAGAATAATTACGAAAAGCAAAGGAACTGATCCTAACCGCCCCCCCCCCCCCCGGCGACTCTCCCAAGCAGGTGTGCTGGCTCTGATGGGGGCAAGGGTTGTGACAAAAGTCACCTCCAGTGGCACCGGTGGCTGCTTTGCGCTCCTCTTCTCCTTCCTGGAATCACGCAGTCAGGCAAAAGCTGGTGGGTGACAGGACACCGCTGGGGCCTCCGGTGTCCTTCCCAAGGACATGCCCAGTGTCTGCCACGGGTCCTTGTCAGGCAGCGAACTCAGGGAAGAGGAGAGCGGAGGGAGAGACGTTGGCTGCCAGCAGCAAGCCCTTGGCAGCAGGGTCTGCTGGAGGCCGGCGGGGCTTCAGCGTATGGCTCCTGTCGTCTGGAGGGGGACTGGGAGTCTGGGCCGTTGCCCCCGGAGACAGGGAGCCAACGGATCAGCCGCAGCTTCTCCAGCCAAGTATTGATTTACTTATGGCAGCCGGGGAGGGAGGCTTTGTCTGTGCCTTCAGATAGAATTCCCTTCTCATCATACAATTTACCCTTTCGAAATATACCATTCAGTGGCCTTAATGTATTCAGAAGGTCCTTCAAATATCACTGCTAATTCCCAAAGAATTTTCATCATCCCCCAAAGAATCCCCCGGCCCATTACCTGTCACTTTCTAGTTCCTCCTCCCCTCAGCCCGCGTCCACCACTAATTTACGTGCTGTCTCCATGGATTTGTCTACCCTGCGTGTTTCACGTAGCTGGAATCCTCCATTATGTGACCTCTTGTGTCTGGCTTCTTTCAACCTGGCACCGTGTTTTTCCAGGTTCATCCGTGTCTCAGCACGCCTCAGTCTTCCCGCCTTTCCAGTTGACGGATATTTGGATTGTTTGGGACCCTTATGAATAATGTTGCCATTAGCATTTATGTCGATGTTTTTAAGTGACACAGGCTTTCGATCCCCCCCGGGTGTGTACCTAGGTGTGACATCACAGGATGACCTTTTTCCATTCCCGCCAGCAACGAGTGAGGGTTCCAGTGTGTCCCCAGCCTCGCCAACACTTGTTACTGTCCGTCTTTTTTATTACAGCCATTGCAGTGGACGTCTGGGGGGTGTGGGCAGGCAAGGACATGCTTGTGACTAGGAAGATCTCAGCGTGAATGGAGGGAGGAAGAATTGGGATGTTGGGAAGGTCTCAGGTAACATCCCTAGGAGGTCTGGGGACTTCTCCCGGGGGAAGGTGAGGCCAGCTGATTTTTTTAATTTATTTATTTTTATTAAAAAATTTTTTTACGTTTATTTATTTTTGAGACAGAGAGAGACAGAGCATGAAGCGGGGAGAGTCAGAGAGAGAGGGAGACACAGACTCTGAAACAGGCTCCAGGCTCTGAGCTGTCAGCACAGAGCCCGATGCGGGGCTTGAACTCACGGACCGCGAGATCATGACCTGAGCCGAAGTCGGACGCTTAACCGACTGAGCCACCCAGGCGCCCCAAGGCCAGCTGATTGAAAGCACCATAGGCAGTTTACTTACTGGCTTATAACGCCAGCACTGAGCCGCGAGGGGGGGGGGGGGGGGGGGGCTCAAAACTATTGGATATCCGAGTGACTGAATTAATGAATGAAAGCCCCAGCCGTCGGGGACCCAGGGAGCGTGGAGGGACTTGGCGACAGGCCACTAACCTGTGCGCTCCAGGAAAGAATGACTCCCCTTAGTGTCACGCCCTCATAGATGGGGGAAGGTCAGCTATCCTCTCTCTTACAAACAAGGCGGAGGGGCCGGTGAGGAATGGGCGCGAAGGGGCCAGGGCTTGCGCTGCAGCAGCGGCAGGCCGTGAACAGCGGCTTAAACAACCCTGAGGACGGCAGTTCCGGACAGACTTCAGCACCCGCGGAGCCGTTCTCCTGTCGAACCCGACTTCCCAAATCCGTGTCCTACGAATCGTTCAGGTTCAGATCCCTCTCTGCAGAGGCTGCCAGCTAGCCGTCTGTTGCCGGTGGCTGTGTGGGTGCAGGAGGGGAGGCAGCGTTGAAAGCCCGCAGGGGCTGTGCTTCCTCAAGCCTGGCACTGAGAAGGGAGACGGTGGCGAGAAGGCCACTTTCTGTGAGATTGGCAGAGCATTCAGCGTAATCACCATACTCACCGTCATCATCCTTCCAGTTACAAAATATTCTATGTATGCCAGATTCTTCCCAGAGTGCTCCATATAACCTGGTGACTGCCCTTGATTGTCTCCTCGGACGTCACCTTCCTCCTTCCTCCTTCCTCCTGTCTACGGGCGACCACAGGACGGTGAACGATGGGCAGAGCCACCCACAGACACCTCATACCTTTTTCCCAAGCGGTTGTCTTCCCGGCATCCCTTGCAGCTAGGCAGATCCAGCTCTGGCCAATGGGGTGTCAGGGAAAGTTTGACAGGCAGCAAGGGCGGTCACGTGATCCAGCTCTGGCCAATGAGGTGTCAGGGAAAGTTTGACGGGCAGCAAGGGCGGTCACGTGACCCAGCTCTGGCCAATGAGGTGCTGCGTGCTGTCTTTAAGAGGAGGATGTGCAGCCTTCTGTCCTGCGAGTTCTGCCCGGATGGCAGCGGCAGCCACCTTGCGACCGTAAAGGGAAAGAAAGCCAAGTGGATTGTAGAGCCCTTGAGCTGATCAGGTAACTGTCGACTCCTGATGTCTTGTTGGGCGAGAAAAATACACCCTTCTTTCTCTAAGTCACAGTAAATGGGTTTTGCTGTTCCTTGCAGCCAAAAGCATAATAGACACGGATATTTTTTGTGATTAATCCTCGTAATCACCAGAAGGGGGAGGTATACTTCTTTTTTTTTTTTAATTTTTTTTTTAATGTTTATTTCTGAGACAGAGAGAGACAGAGCATGAGTGGGGGAGGGGCAGAGAGAGAAAGGGAGACACAGAATCTGAACCAGGCTCCAGGCTCTGAGCTGTCAGCACAGAGCCCGATGCGGGGCTCAAACTCACAAACCGTGAGATCATGACCTCAGCTGAAGTCGGTCATTTAACCGACTGAGCCACCCAGGTGCCCGGGAGGTATACTTATTTCCATTTCACAGATGGGGTGGGGGGAGTGATCAGCTATTCTCTTTCCTGTGAACAAAGCAAAGAGCCGGGCGAGGCATGGGTGGGAAGGGGCCAGGGCTTGTGTTGCAGAAGCAGCAGGCTGTGAATCGTGGTTGAAAACAACCCCGAGCACAACAGTTCCAGAAAGGCTTGAGGAATTGATGTGAGAGAGGCTAAAGAGACTGGTCCAAAGTCACTTAGCCAGAATAAACTAGCGTGTCACAATTTGAACTTAGGTCTGTTTGTCTCCAAAGTTCTTGCTAGTTTCGTCCTTCAGAACCTGTCGACTGTAGCCCCAGAGGGGGAAAGAATGTGAGCGATGGCCAGACAGATTTTGGCAGAAAGGGAAAACGTATCGTGGCTTTCTTCACCCCAGAATGTGTCCCAAGTCTCCCAGGCTGCTGGTTTTTTCTTCCCTCGTGGTATATCAGAGAGTCTGGGCCCTTCCATGAGGCAGGGCCACAGCTATCTCCTGGAGATGGACAATATATGGGAAAGCATGCAGGGCTTGGGTCAAAAAGGCTTGGGGCCAAATCCCAGCTCTGCCACTTATTAGCGATGTGACCTTGAGTAGGTGGCCCGACCTACTGTGAGCTTCGATTCCTCATTTGTAAGATGTACGTGAATTCACCTGGACAGAAAAACCAGGTGAAGTTATCTGGAGCCAAAAGGGGTGCTTACTGGCTTGTATTTGCGAAAAATTCAGTGGGTGGACTTGACCTTGTTCCTTGAGGCAGAGGTGTTAGTCGAAAGAGAAAACATGGCCCCAGCCTTCCAAGTTCCACTGCCCACCTACATCTCCCCTGGTGGTTGCTTTTCCTGCTTCCCACCGATTCATGTCCTGCCAGTTTACCGGCCCCCTGGAAGGAACATGCATGTTATCCGGGGCCACTGGCAACCCAGTTCTACAATGAACACCAGGGTCTTTGATTAGCTGGGTCACATGACCTCTCTGGGAGCTGGAGGTGGAGTTAGTCCCACCAGAACCTTCCTCTGAAAGTGGGGATGGTTTGGTTTCTCATGAAAAGGAAGGAGGGTCTTGTATCCAGAAGCGGGGAATAGATGTTGGTGGGAAAACCCCCCAAAGACGCCCCCTCCCACGCGTCAGGGAGCAGTTTTGAGCATTCAGTAAGGTAGAGATGTTCTGTGCAGGTGCCCAGCCCGGCCACTGACCCCGGGGGACTCTTGCTAAATGCCAGCCGGCTTTTTCCCAGGACTTGGCCCCGTCCTTCCTGACGCCCTTGGCCTGTCCCTCCACGTCAGTGGGCACGTTTGGGGGAACAGGCCCAACTCCACTGCAGCCCCGATCCATCACCCCAGGCTTTGTCCCTGTACCCAACCTGACAATTATCATGTGGCTCGAGATGACACTCTAATCCTATTACTCATTCATCAACTAGCGACTGAGAACATGAGCTGGCTCGAACACTGCCAAGGAAGCTGGGAGAAGCCTTCTCCACCACTGTGAAACTAGGCTTAGCTCAAGCACAATAGGTGTGTAATTTAAGGTTTTGTTGAGCCGAAATCCAATCACATACTTGACTGGTGGATCACAGAGACTCACAGGCTAAGAGAATGAGATAATCCAACCTCACACAAACACTGGGATTCGGCTTTGACTTAATGACAAATGTGTGACCAACCTTACACTGTTTCATTCTTTCTCCCTCTCTTTTTTTGTTTCAATGTATTTCCACCTCCTTCCTCTCTCTCCTCCCTTCTCTCCCCTCCTCTGTACTATCCAGAGACGGGATGGGACTCAGCGAAGTCCTGGAGCCAGAAAACAAAGGTAGAGAAGCAGGTGAACACCAGGTGAGATGCACTCACGTCCGTTGTCTGCATTTGATTGCGTGACGTCGTGGAGGTGAGAGATGGCTTCTGGGGGTGGATCCGTTCGAATTCCTAGCGGTCTCGGTTCTTCTGTTCCAAGAATGGCTTAGAACAAGAAAGAGCAGCAGGCAAGACACAAGGTCCTGCTCATGAACTATTCCCTCTATTCATCCAGTGCTTTTTGTCCAGTGAGGGCTGCTCAGTGGGGGTGGGGAAAGGTTGCAAGAAGAAATACGTATATAGTTTTGGACCCCTGTTAAGTGATAGTGTAGCTGTTTACGTAGTTAGAGATAACAGCATGGATGAGCCCACTCAACTTTATGAGTTCACTGGACTTACACTTATTCACTCCACAAACATTTATGGGATGGCCACCATGTGCCGTGAACTCTGGCAGGCGCTGCCTGATGCTCTGGTGGATAGAGGCATTAAACCAATGGACAGTAAAGAGTAGGTAGCTAGGAACAATGGAGAGTGCTGTTTTGGAAATGAAAAGGGGGCAGCAGGAGAGAATGAATTGGGACGATCTCTTGGAGAAGGGGACGTGTGTGCTGAGACCTGAATGGCAACAAAGAGCCATTTATTTCAAGATGCAAGATGCGGGGGGAACCTTCGGAGTCCATGGGCAGGCCCCAGATGGTGAGCCAGAAGTCCCGGGTTCAAGCTCTGCCCTCCAGGTAGGTGCACTGTTTCCTAGGCAAGCCATTCATCCTTCGGAGTCCTGATTCTTAACCCGCTCTGCTAACTTTGCCAAGTCTCTGTGACATCTCACTGTGATCACAGTGTGTCACTTTGAAGGGTGACGAGAAGAATGCAATTCGCAAGGGCGATTATTAGATTCATGGGCAAATTGGGTGTGGGTGTGTAGGGAGTGTTGTCCCCACAAATGGAAGTGGCCTGGGACTGGTCTGTGGAATGGATTGCCATTACATTTTCCTTCTTGAAGCTTCTGCATATGTCTGCCCTTAGCTGGCATTTTCCAGATCAATGCTTTCTATTGGTAGAGAGCTAACTTGGGCTTTCAACTGAGAATCCTGGGGTAGTAGCCTCTTGAAGTAATTTGCGATGAACTTGACTGTCATCACTCCTGCTCTGGCTCAACAGAGGATGGGTTTTGGAGCCAACATTATTTTCACATTAATTATGTGCCAAATACTTGGCTTATATTATCTCATTTCAGCTTTACCCAAACCCTATTTCTAAGACAAGGAAATCAAGGCTCTTAGAAGTCAGATGACTTAACTTCAGGCAATACAATTAAGACTGTGGCAGAGCTGAGATTCGAATAGTTCCACTACTGGTAATTACTGTTACCAGCACTAATAATGATAGCTTCCATTTATTCAATGATCATGATGTGCCATGATTGTATCGTTGTTGATAAGTCAGTTATTGTTCTAGTTGCTGGGACTTAGTAGGTAATATTCCTTTTATTTCCAGATGCTTTTAAGACCGTCTCTTTGTCTTCACTAATATATGTCCAGGCACGGATGTTTATTTATTTATATGGGTTGGGACTTTTGAATATGCGGTGTTAAACAGGTGAGGAACTGTTTTCATTTCCACAGAATTTACGTGTTGAGACCTAATGCGATGGTACGAAGAGGTGGGGTTTTTAGGAGGTAATTAGACCATGAGGGTGGGAGCTCTCACAAATAGGGTTACCAATCCTACAAAAGAGATCCCAGAGAGATACCTCACCACTTCCTCCATGTGAGGCCACAGCGAGAAGACAGAGGTCTAGGAACCAGGAAGTGAGCTCTTACCAGACACAGAGTCTGCCAGCAACTTGATCTTGGACTTCCGCCTCCAGAACTGTGAGCAACACGTGTTTGTTGATAAGCCCCCCCAGTCTCTGATGTTGTGTTATGACAGCCCAGACAAAGACATGAGGATTGGTGACTTCCGTTAATTCTGGCAAATTCTCAACTGCTCCTGTATGAATATTGCCTCCCCACTACTTTCTCATCCTTTCTTACCGGAACTCAGATTAGATATATGCCAGACCTTTTCCCTCTCTTCTCCCTGGTTTTTAAGTCTCCTCTTCCAAATTTCCCACTTCTGTTTCTCACTGTCCTGCGGTCTGAATAATTCCTTCAGACCTGTTGTCCAGTTCACTAATTTCCCCTCACGCCGCGTCTAATTTCTTTAAGTGACTCCTTTCCTTGTTTAAATGGAAGTATAACTTATAGAGAGAAGTGCAGAAATCATAGGTTTATAGCCTGATGAATTTTCACAGAGTGAATATAATATACAACCACCAGCCAGGTGAATAATCAGAGCATGACCCGCACCCCCGAGGCTCCTCCCTCCCTTCCCGTCTCCCCACCTTCTTCTCCACAGAAACCACTCTTTGACTTCTACCATCATAGATGGCTTTGGTCGTTTTAAACTTCCCCTAAATGGAATAACACAACATGAACCCTTTTGTGGGTGACTTCTTTTACTCCGTCATAAGGCTTTGAGACTCGTCGATGTCGTCGTGTGTCTGGTCTACTTTTGAAAGTTTCATTTCATTCTAAAAACCTACTAGACATGCGTGGCTTCACGTTCTGTTTCTGTTTGTTCATATATGTACAGATTCGCAGGGCTTAATCTCATGGTGGTTTGCTTCCTTGTGATTTTGTGGGGTTTTCTTACGAAGTCATGTCATTTAGATCTTTTACCTGTAGGAATGGTTTGAAGCCTAGTATGTCAGGCATTACTCTAGAGGAAATTTGCATTTGCTTTTGCCAGACTTCCTGATTAGCTACCAACAGGGGACCACTTAAAAAAAAATAGTTGGGGGGGGGGGGCGCCTGGGTGGTTCAGTCGGTTAAGCGTCCGACTTCAGCTCAGGTCACGATCTCGCGGTTCCTAAGTTCGGGCTCCGTATCAGTCTCTGTGCTGACAGCGCAGAGCCTGGAGCCTGCTTTGGATTCTGAGCCTCCTTCTCTCTCTGCACCTTTCCCTCCCCTCTCAAAAATAGATAAACATTAAAAAAATAAGTAAAAATAGTTGGCACAGGGGTTTTTGTGCCGTACGTATTGATTTGGCGAACGGATTCTGAGCCGAGACCCACGTTAGGCTCACGACTAAGCTCCCGGCGGAGTCTGGTAAAAGCTCCGTGGTCTCTCCTCTGTGGGGTGGCAGCAAGGTGCTGCTCCTGTTTTTGGTAACAGCTTTATTGAGATATGAGATGATATTTGTTTACCCTAATTCGCTCACCGAGGGAGTCACCTTTCGGGGGTCACCAATCTAAACAGCCACCTTGCTTAGGTCCCAAGCCTTTTCTTGGCTTCTCCACATACCGGAGTCCCTTAACCACAAAGGCTTAGGTCCACCAGGTGTTAGCAGCTGCCCTTCTAGCAAACACTCGCCCAGGCTTACTTTCTGTCTGCTTTTGACCATTCTGATTGTGTCTGGTCTCCAAGGAGTTCGTTTGCTCTCCTTGCCAGCTCCCTCATGCATCAGAAGAAAAAGTGCCTTCTGACAAAATACTTCATCCACGTTTTTTTTTTTTTTTTCCTTCTAGTGGATGTGTGTTACGTAGCAGGCAGGTTTTTCCTAAACCTGTATTCTGCCATCATCCGGGACCAAGCAAACGAGCACTTGATATGCAGTATCTCACTTAGTCCCGGAAACACTGCCTGGAGATCAGTGAACAGACATCCTTTGTTTACCGATGAGGAAACAAATGGGGGCCTCAGAGAGGGTGAGCGACACATTCAGTGTTGCCCCGCTTCCATGTGGGCGAGGCAGGATTCGAGCCCAGGTCCCGGTGGCTCTGGCGCCCACGTCTGTCACAGGTAGACCTGCTGAAGTCCGCGCCTAGGGTGACTTAGGGGTCACTCTGGGTCGCGGGCCTGTAGAGCCATCACACGGTGGGGAGGAACCGCTCAGTGGCTGAGGGCGATGCTTGCAGTGCTGCTCTGGCTCCGGCACCCAGGCTGGACGCAGAAGTAGACAGGCTCGTCGGCATCTTTGGGAGGTCGGCAGGGCCACACAGAAAAAGCGCCATTTGCTGAATCAAGCATCTTCGGTTCTTACAAATGTGCCGGTTCAGACTCAGGAAGCGTGCCAGGGGAAGAAAACTTGGCCGATGGAACAGCTCAGGCCATTAGGCGATTACAAAGGGAGGCTCTTTGAGGGTGGCTCGTAACTAGGCCTCCAGAGTCACCCAGGGAACGTTCCCATGGTGGGCCTCCCCCCCTCGGAGTGTCCTCTGTCCCGTTTCTTTTCTCTCCCAGCCCTACGGCCCAATCTAGTCTGGTCCCTGGGCCCCAGGGCACAGCCCCTTCTAGCTCCTCCTGGCCTCGGATCTGGACTCCCTGGGGTCCTGGGCTGGGTGGACAGAGGTTGAATCTGTACCCGGGAAGCCTCCCTCTCTTCCGTAGCTGTCCTGGCTGCTGGGAAGGAGCGTGCCAGTCTCTGAGTCCTCTGAGCGCCTGCCTTTTTCTCCAAAGGGAGACTGTTTGTGTGCTTGTCAGAAGAGAGGCTCAGACAGTTGGGAACATAGACACAAGCCCCTGCTGAGCATTTGCCGGGCACCAAGCTCTTGTTTCACGGTAACGAGCGGCAGTCATTTTTATTTCAATGCAGTTTTTCTGGTGTGTGTGTGACTACCCTTGGTGTTCACTTGTATTTCCTACCAGTTGCGTTGCACCCCTCTCCAACTGACACGGGATGGACGGACGGACGGCACAGCCTGGTGGGTCGGGGCGCAGGCTTTGAAGTCCGCCGGGACCGGGTTCCGGTTGTAGCTCTGCGGCTTTCTACCTGTGTGCCTGGGATCTATCTGAGTCTCAGGTTCTCCACCTGCAAAATGGGGTAATAATGGTAGCTACCGCGGAGATCGAGCTGGAGTGCGTGCGGCAGACATCGGAGAGGTCACGAGCAGGCAGCTTTCACAGTCACCAGTGGCTCAGTGTCTCTGCCCGAGTGTCTTCACGGCCCGCGAGGGGGGACAGTCCCAAGAGGCGAAAGCCCTAAGGAACACCCTCATGGGCCTTGGCGGGTAAACACCCCAACTTCTGGGCCCTCCGGGCAACCATGTTGAGCCTTCCCAGGCTCTCGAGGGTGCCCCCAGATGGAGACCCAGTTGCCCACACTGGCATCCCGCTCAGGAATGCACTCTGCATAGACTTTCCTCCCTTCCTTGTCTCTGCTCCCCAACCCTCACGGCGCTTCCCGAGACCCCCTTCCAAATAAACACGCTCACCCCTTCTTTCCTTGTTAAGTTGGCTTCCCCACTGCACATTTTCGCTGTGTCCTGAGATGTCGTTTTGTTGCTTGGGGATGACACGATCCCGGGCTCGCTGGGGGAGAGCACAGTGCTTACCGTTTTTAAACGGCAGAATCTTTTGTCTGGTGACATCCCCCTGTGTGCCGCGAGGAAGCTGCCAGCTGGGTGGCAGTGTGCTCTTGGCCTGGGGACCCTGCTCATTGAAATTGGAAATACTTGTGATGTTTTCTCCACTAAAACGTGAAAACCTGATGCCAGTGTGCCGGTGCCCCCAGATGGCAGGCTTTGGCAAGCGTAAAGGGGTGGGAGCCTCCCTTCTCCCTGTCAACACAGACATCTGAATTGGCCAGTGGTTCTGTGACCTGCCCCCGAAACGGATAGAGGTGCTCCCAGCTCGGCGAGCTGTGCTCAGGACTTTTGGCCACTGGTGTGTGGCTGGGCTGCAGGAGCCTGTCCTACACAGCAGGGGTTCGTTACGTGGGGGCCTTGACCCCTTCTCTGTGATTTGCCACCAGCTCCTTTCTCCCACAAGGGGCTCGAGACATGGGTGGGCTTTCTACGTCCATGGTACAGATGAAAAAACTGAGGCTCAGAGCGGGAACGTGACGGGCCCCGGTGCTCCCAGGGGGTAAGTAGAGAGCCCTGGTTTGAATCCAGGATGGCTCCGAGGCCAAGGAAGAGGTGGGAGCCTCAGGACTGGAGCGCGGGTGACCTTGGTGTCAGCACCTCGCTTTCCAGTGGAAACACCGCTTTATCCAGGTCCCTGGGGGTACAGCGGGCATCCGAGGAGCTTTCGGGGTGGTGGCTGGGTGGGCGTCGTGCCCCCTTCCTGAGGGCGGGTGTTTCCTTCAATCCTGGGAGAGGAGAAGGAAAGGTGGCCGTTGAAGGGGCCTCCCAGCACGCAGGAATCTGGTCCCAGCTGCACGAGGCTGTGCCAAGAGCCTGGGATTTACTGCACCCCCAGCCAGCTGAGGAAAGGGTGTTGAGGGAGAAGGCATTCCAAAGCAAAAAGGCACCGGGGCCACCCCCGCCTTCCCCAGTGCCGGGGTCATGCGGCTGGTCTGTGGAGCCAGAGACAATCACCTGGGATGGATCACCCCAGAGCCCGACCCCCCGTGGGACAGCTGTTAACAGTGGGGTCTTCAAACGAGTGAAGGCAGCGCTGAAGCCGTTCCCCCAGTAGAAGAAACGTATCAGCGGTTGTGACACTTCGTTGTTGATTCTTTACCATCATCAACGAGCTGACATTCTTAGGACGTTTCCTACCTGCTAGATGCCACTCTGGTTAGCTTAGCCTACGTCCTTTCGTTTTAAAGCTCATCACCTCCCGGCAAGGCTGGGGGTGGGCAGGGGGGCTGTTGGCCATCCAGCGCCTGTGTGTGCACTGAAAAAGGTGTTCCGTCCCCGGAGGATGCAGACATCACTGGCTCGCCAAGCAGACAGGAGTTGGATTTCAAGGGGCACCGAGCAGATGAGTGCCCTTCGGCCCTGGCGATCCCGGATAACAACCCTCATGATCCCCACTTTACAGATGGAGAAACTAAGAGGTACCTGCTCAAAGCCACATGGCCAGCAAGTGGCCAAGTCAGGATTCCAAACTGCCTGAGTCCCAAACCACCAGGATTCACCATGACGTCACATTTGACAACCACCCCGTTTCGTAAGCACGCGTCACGGTGTCGTTGGGGGCGAGAGATGGGGTCCATCCGTAGAGATGCCTTTCATTAAAACCTTGTAATTACCCGACTTGTGTAAAAAGAAGATAATTTGCTACAGGTTTAAAGTCATCAGTGGAGTGGGGGAAAAAAAAAAGAAAAAAAAAAAAAAAAAACAACCCAAACTTGTAAATACTATTAGCTGCTCTCCAACTTTGTTGAATTTAGCTGATGTTTTCGATGTTGACTTTTCCCAGCTATCAGCTTAACTATATAAATCCAGTTGACGTGTCTTTATTCAGATAAAACTCTAATACTGCAAGTGTAGCAAATTAGATGCAAATGCCCCCTTTTTATTTTAAGTATACTTAAAGCTGCCTTTCCAATGCAAATTTCATAGGAAATCTCAACCAGCTAGGACAGACATCATAGCCGTCAGCAGGCAAATGCTTTCATTTTGGTCTCAGCCAAGGGAGCTGCCTGCTTTTTTTCTTTTTGCCCCTGCAGACTGAGATAATTAAAACTACAGAGAAATAGTTTTAAATATACATGATACACACAGTTCCTTAAATTATGGGATAATGCATAAATTCACCCATTACCATATTTGATAGTGGTCTCGCTGACCAAAGTTGGGAGGTGGCGGGCGCGGGGGGGGGGGGGGGGGGGGGGGCGGGGGGGGCAGGGGGAGCGGGGTGTGATTTTCTCCAGCAACTTGCTTCCTCTGTCAACAGCCACACAGCTTCTGTGGCTTCACCTGGTGTCCTAAGGAGCCCTGGTAAGGGTTCAAAAAGAGGTTGTGAACACACTCATTAAAAAGGGGCCGCAATGTGTTTTTTTTTTTTTTTTTTTTGAAAGAAATAAAAATGTTAATGGTAACTTTTTTTTTTTTTCCCCCGGCTGTCTCAGTCTCTTTGGAATACATATCCATTTCGGCTTTGATTTGTTGAGCTCCCTGAATGAGTTTATCCAAACAATGTGAATTTACTTAGATCTCTCTCAAATCCCACATCTCTTGTGGTTGATAAAGCTGACTTTAGCTAAGAAGGGCTGGATCAGTGTGATTTGAAATTCACATTGAAAATGATAAGGGCTTTGCTGGAAATAATAAGCACAGTCAAACGCTGTCAGGAGGAAACAGTCGAGCATGCAGGGAGAAATTTGGTAAGGCCGCGTCCTACCCTCCTCCTTCTCTCCAGAATCCAGTAGGGAAGGAGGGGGAAAGGTGAATGGAGCTTTTCTTAGACACACACTGTAGCTTTGTAGGTGATGGGGGTGATAATTCTAAAGAGCCTTGTGCATGAGCTTTATTCTTTATGGTTAGAAGGTGGCAGCCATCCCTCGATGGCTGATGGACACCCGTGGGCGTTCGGGGTGGCAGCCATCTTTGCCAGCATGGAGCCCAACACCAGCAGGAATCCAGCCCCCACCCCAGCCGTTTCTATCTCCATCTCTCTCTCTATCTCCCTTCTCCCCACCTCGCTTTCTATCTCTCTCTCCTCGATTCCTTTCTCAGCACCTAATCCACGTCTGGTCCTGAACTAAACATTTTCCTCCTCACAACCCCAGAAGACAGCACATGTCTTCCGTCCGTTGACAGGAGGTGCCGTGGAGGTGTGAGCTGGTGGAACCATGGGGGACACCTACGTCCCTCATCCTCTTTCCCTTCAGCTGCCAGGTGGAGACCAACCCCTTACGAAAGTAGTGTTTGGAAATGGTTCTTGAGAAACTCTGAAGGGAGGGACTTTTCTGGAACCCGTTAAGCAGCGAAATGGAAGGGGAGGAAGGGGGAGTGTGGGGCCAGAGGCAGGCATTCTGGGGGGAGGGCAGAGTAAACTGGAGGGTTGGGGTCTCCTCAGTGAGCACGATCTGAGCAGACCAGCCCTCCCCCATCTTGGTGCTGCTGACATTTAGGGCTGGATGGTTCTCTGTCGTGTGGGCAGGTGGCGGGTGGAGAGCGGGGTGGGTCCTGGGCACGGCAGGATGTTCAGCATCATCTCTGATCTCTACCCCCTAGACGCCAGCAGGGCCTCGGCCCCAGTCATGACAGCCCCAAATGTCCCCTGACATTGCCACGTGTCCCCTGGGAGGCAAAACTGCCCCAGTGGAGACCACTGATGGAGACTCGGCTCCTTCAGAGCCCAGATTCCTCCTTTTCCTTAAAAGGCAGGTTGCACACAGGTTCTATCCCCACCTCCCAGTTTCCCTTTGTCTCAGAAGACCCCACTTTCACACGCCCTCCTAAGCAGCTGAGCAACCTTCCTTGGAAATAGGTGGATCAGAGGAGCTTTGCCACTGAAACCTTATTTCTAATTATAGTAATCACTCCCCGTTGTCTTCACATCCAGGGCAGTCAGATCAGGCGCGGGGCTTCTCCTCACTGCCTTGATCTATACAATTCTAGTTCTGCCTTGATGAATGACTTTGCTGACTGCTTCTGCCCTGCCTGTGTGTGTGTGTGTGTGTGTGTGTGTGCGCGCGCGCTTGCACGTGTGTGTGTCGGGGGAGCACAGTGGCCAGGCTGAGGCTGGGAGGGTGGGGGGGGGAGAGGGAATTAATTCTTCCAAGGCCTTGTCTCTGGGCCGCTGCAGCAATCCGTTTCCCACCAACCCTGCAAGGCTGCCGAGCTCCGAGCTGACCTCTCTCTTCCCCTGCGCTCGGGGCCTCGTCTCCCCCCTTCCATCCTCAACCTGGGCCGCCCCTCCTGACCCCACGACTCGCTATTTCCTAACTAACGCCGCTAATAGCCACTGATCACCGAAGGGCAGCTTAAATTCTATTTAGACTTAAAAAAAAAAAAATAGAGGAAAAAAAAAAAAAAAGAAAAGCGAAACTTCAAAAGCTCTCTCCTGCTAGCAGGGCGGAAGCCAAGCCCAGCCATTACCAGCAGAAGCCGGATCAATATTTCAGCACCATCCCCTGGCTGGGTTTTCGAGGAACTTTTATTATTATTGCGGTTAAGCTGTTCTAAAGTGGAGCATCATTTATAAAACAAACGGATCCCTTCCAAATAGGTTATTTTCCTGGTTAATGACCGATCGTCTGCCCTGGGGTCTGTCTGTGTTGAGATTCCAGATGGGAACAGGCACTACCAGCCCAATTATCTTTATTAAGTGTTTTGCCTCCCCCTTTCTGAAAAATGAAATGGCAGCCGGCTCAAATGTCTCCTCCTTCCCCTTGCTCTCACCCCTGCGCGGTTTCCTGCGTTCGCCTCATTATGGACAAGTATGTCCTTTAAGACACGGAGACTAATGAGGCGGTTTTATGAGACTAATACATTTTAAATTTTAACACAGGAGCTAGCATCTTTAATTGTACAATTATACATTCATTTAGCACACTCTCGCACACGCGCTCTCTTTTGCTTTAAAAGATAACAAACCACAGGTGACTGCAAGTGTGTGAAAAGGCAGAATTTATGGTATTCTGTAGGGTGCTAAATCAGGCCGGACTAGAAATTGTTTTTCTCCTGACCGGCTTCTTGAGCTAAATTAGTTACTATGTTGAAGAAAAAAAATTTTTTTTTTAATGTTTATATTTTATTTTTGAAGGAGAGACAGACAGAGCATGAGCAGGGGAGGAGCAGAGAAAGAGGGAGACGTAGAATCCGAAGCAGGCTCCAGGCTCTGAGCTGTCAGCACGGAGCCCGAGGCGGGGCTCGAACTCACGAACTGTGAGATCATGACCTGAGGCAAAGTCGGACGCTTAACCGACTGAGCCACCCGGGCGCCCCTCGAAGAAAAATTTAAAACAAAAAAAATTTTTTTTTGGTTTTGCTTTGAGTGGGGGAGGATGGGCGACGGATGGATGGTGCCCCATCGTGAACTTCTGTCTTCTGTCCCCCGTTTCTACCTAGAGAGAGAGGGTGGCAGGAAAGTCTTTTGAGAATTAGAGAAACCTTGGGGCGCCTGGGTGGCTCAGTCGGTTAAGTGTCCGACTTCAACCAGGTCACGATCTCGCGGTCCGTGAGTTCGAGCCCCGCGTCGGGCTCTGGGCTGATGGCTCGGAGCCTGGAGCCTGGAGCCTGTTTCCGATTCTGTGTCTCCCTCTCTCTCTGCCCCTCCCCCGTTCATGCTCTGTCTCTCTCTGTCCCAAAAATAAATAAACGTTGAAAAAAAAAATTAAAAAAAAAATAATAAAATTTAAAAAAAAAAAAAAAAAAAAAAAAGAGAATTAGAGAAACCTTGATGTTCTGAGGCCTAGCTATAGCCGGACAGAGAAGGAGAGAGACAGAGAAAGAGAGAGAGAGAGAGAGAGGGTGGGGGACAGAGATCCCCCCCCACCCAGCCCAGTATTCTGTCTCTAACAAAAGCCTCCTACGTTCCCCACCTGACAGGACTTTATCGGGTAGTAATAAATAAGGCTGAATTATTGATGATAAGAACTGCTAATATTATTATGACCTCAATTAAGTGCTTTTTCCAGACACATTAGTAACAAAGGGTCTTCCCTCTCCTGGTTGCTGTTTTTCTCCCCCAGGCCCCACTTTACATTAAAATCTAATTGATCAAACCTATTTGCCATTCGCACAAGAGCGATCACCATAATGGGTCATCTATCAGCATGGGCTCCGCATCAGGCTATTAACACCTTTTGTTGCTGGCCCCAGTTCTGTACCAGGCGAGAGGATCAGAAAGGCAGGGCCTCCTCCGATCTGGAAGGATCGTGTGTGAGGTCTGACTTGTGGTACCCTTTAATTGCCCTCTTTAACATCCTTGCAAACCACGGAAGACGTTCTTACTTCTGAGAAAGTGACTCCTGGCAGCTGTGGAGTAACAAGATGGCCGCCTCCTTATGAGAACAGAAGGCGTTGTGGGGGGCCCTTGGCCACCTCCACTGCTGCTCA
This sequence comes from Prionailurus viverrinus, assembly GCF_022837055.1. Lineage (NCBI taxonomy): Eukaryota > Metazoa > Chordata > Mammalia > Carnivora > Felidae > Prionailurus > Prionailurus viverrinus. The sequence goes on along the minus strand of NC_062575.1, from coordinate 30,888,227 downwards.
CTGCCTTCCCGTCATTCCCCCCCCCCCCCCCCCGCCCCGCGTTGGCCCTTACATAGCCCGCTCTGGGGAGGCCCCAATGTCCTGTCTTTATGGAGTCTGGAACTTGGCGGACGTGACAGTGTGTGAGTGTGCAGGCAAGCGCTCATTATCAGAACTGGAGACTGGTGCTGGCTTAAAATGGAGACCAGTCCCCACTGAGCAGAGCCTCCCCAAGACTTCTTGGCCCGTAGTCACTCACAGAAGGCCCATGGTGGCCCATGAGCTCCCCCTGAACTGTGTGCAGAATTGTGTTTATGTGTCTTTTCCTGGAGAAGGTTACCGCTTCCATCAGATTACCGAATTTGTCCCTGACCCCCAAGGGGGTTAGAAATGTCTTCTTGGGAGCTTCTTAGATGGGGACGTCTTTTATGAGTCTGGCTGTCACTCAGGATAGGATATCTGGCTTTGGGAATATGATTAAGCCACGGAGGTGAGCACTGTTCCTTGTACACTGTGGTGTTGGGTCAGACTCTCTCTCTCTCTCTCTCTCTCTCTCTCTCTCTCTCTCTCTCGCTCTCTGCGCCTCTGTCTTCTCTGCCTATTTGGTCCAAAGGAAGAACTCTCATCAACCTCCTACTGTCCAATGACTGTGGGAACGGGCTTTCTAAATTAGTCTAACTGGTGTAGGGCCTCCCACTGGGTGCTGGAAGATACGAGAAAATAGGAAGTGTCCTGGTTGGCTGGATTGCTGTTGTTTGAGAAGCGAGAGCTCCAAATATGACATGACAGGAACTCTCTTTGGGTGACGTTAGGCAGCTTGGAGCACTATTCCGGGCCATCTTTTTGGCCTGTACAGCCCCACCTACTCATCATGAAAATAGCTGTATCATTTTTTTCCTGATTGTAAATGAATCCATCCACAAATCAGTCAGGAGGGAATCAAAACCTCCTCAAATCTTTACATTCTGTCTTGTCTCATTTCTCCATTTTTTTTTTTTTTTTTGGTCTGTGCAAATAACAGGAAGATTTCTAGGAAGGTTCCCTCCCCCCCACCCCACCAAGAATGGGGCTATACGCATTTAGGCCATTCATTTGTTAATTTTCTCATTTACTTGGCAATATATATTGTAAAGGTTTTCCCATGCAATACTGTTCATCATCATTACATTTTATTAATTATTATTATTATTTTTTAAAGTTTATTTATTTTGAGAGAGTGAGAGCAGGGGAGGGGCAGAGAGAGAGGGAGAGAAAGAATCCCAAGCAGGCTCCGCCGTGACAGTGCAGAGCCCGATGCGGGCCTTGAACTCACTAACCCTGAGATCATGCCCTGAGCTGAAATCAAGACTCGGAGTCTTTGCTGGGTGAGCCCCCCAGGTGCCCCTCTTCATCTTCATTTGAAATGACTGCATAGCATTTAATCGAATAGCTTTATGAAAAGGTACTTACCGATCTGGTCTCGTTAGACATTTAGATGTTTTTGCCCCTTGTCTGTTATAAACCGTGCCGCGGTAAATGTCCTTATGTAAAAGTGTATGCACTTAATCAGTGATGTTCTTAAAATGGATTTGTAAAACCAGGATTTCTGGGTTAAAGGGTTTGTTACCTTCTTTTTTTTCCTTTTCCTTTTTTTTTTTTTTTTTTTTTTTTCAGTTTACAGTACAGATTAAGGGATTGGGTATGTCATCTGTGCAACTTTTCAGGTGTCACTGACTGGCATTTCTGTCCAAAGGCTGTCCGAGGTGAGCAGCCTTGAGGGGGAGGTGGACTCAGTCACTTAAAGCTGCCTTGGTGGGTTGGCTCTCTCCAAGGGTGAGTCTGGAGGAACCGGAACAGTCAGGCTTAGTTTCCCTGCCCAGCGCAGGCAGAGGCAGGGCCGAATCTTTGGCCTCTTCTGGAACTCCCGTTTAATACACAGCCCCTTCAGCGAACAGGCCACCTCTGTCCATAAAGAGGCTGCGAGGCGGGCAGCTGGGAGGTGATGCTAAGCTCTCCCCCCACCTCAGAACCCTGTCCTTGCTCAACTGCTCCCCGTGCCAGATAGCCAGGCAGTGTGTGTGTGGGGGGGGTGGGGGGGGGGGCTCTGGAGTCTGGGGCTGGCCAGGAGGCTGTATGGTTGTGACACATTCCGCCAGGAAGCACAGGGTATCTTTGGGCACGGCCTAGTGGCTTCTCAGCCTGTGTTGTCTTAATTCAACTTGTCATTCACAGACCAGTAGAAAACTAAAATCAATAAATGGTGAAAATGGGCTTTAAAGACAAACTGAAGTCACAGAGGAGGGAGGAAGACAGTGCGTGCTGCCTCGATGGGTTACCTTTCCCCTTCCTACTGAGATGGTTGGCTCTGTGGCCCGTGCTTTAAAAAAGGGGGCTGGGGGCCGAAAATGAGTGTCTTTCCCCTTTAAAATACGCAGGGTGTCCATCGGACAAGACCTCGGGGGCAGAGGGACCGTGATCTGATGGGGCCGCAGAGTACGATGAGGAGGATGGTCTCTGGGATGGGTCTGTATTTTACCCGAGGGCCCCTGCACGTATGTTTTGAGATGTCTGTCTGCTGATCGCTGTGCTACTTTCTACCAGCCGATGTGCTTCTCTGGGCCACATCTTACCAACCGCAAAGTGAGCCAGAGAAGGTGCAATGATTTTCAGCCTGTTCTCTGATGAAAGACCACAGCAGGTGTGCTCTGGAGGGTAGGGTTGGGGCGGGGGGGGGGGGGGGGGGCAGCATCGTGGGATTCAGGGCTCTGCTCCTTCTGTTTTGGTAACAGCTCTGCAAAAGACTTCATCGGAAGTTAGAATTTCAGAGCAGAAGGCAAAAGTTTGGCAAAAAATCAGCGATGGAGAGGGTGTCCGGATTTCCTTCCACTTCTGAGGGACTACAAACATCTGTTGCATGCCTGCAAGAGATTGCTGAAAACTCAGCCACCTTCTTTCAGAGACCAGGGTAGCCTCAGTAGGAGTGGAGGGGGTGCCAGGGCCTAGGAGGGCGATGGGCGGGCTCGGGCTGTCCCTGGAAGGGCGAAGGACTCCTCGGCCACCAATGGGATGTCTCGGCCTCGTCGTTCCCCAACGCCGTGTGTCATGGGCGCGCTTGTGGGACCCGGAACAGGAGGAAGGACATGTCGGGCCAGGAACGATCTCAAACCAAGAGATGCACCGGTCCTGCCTTCGTGGGGATGCGACTCCGTCACCCAGCCTCTGTGGCCAAGTGAGGGAAGAATTTCTTGGGCTTCTTTGGGAGAAACCTGACTTTTGCAGATCGGCACCAAAAGGGTAGCCCGGTGGGGCAGTGGAGGGAGGAGGAGGCTTCTCTGGTACACCCCACCCCCAAGCCATTTGTTGGTCCCAAAGCCGTTTCGGGCAGGTCCCCCCAGAGCCCCCTTTCAGTGAGTGTGTCACCACTCACAGTTAGATATTCCGGGGTCTCGGAGAAGCACACAAATACAGAAAACCATTTTGTGTTAAGAAAAAGAAAAAAGAAAGAAAAAGAAAAAAAAAAACACCAGCAAGAGGGTTTTGGAAATAGAAATGTGAGGTTATCTGTATTAAAAAAAATTTTTTTTTCGTGTTTATTTTTGAGAGAGAGAGAGAGAGCGTGAGCAGGGCAGGGGCAGAGAGAGAGAGGGAGACACAGAATCTGAAGCAGGCTCCGGGCTCCCAGCTGTCAGCACAGAGCCCCATGTGGGTCTTGAACCTGAGCCGAAGTCAGCCACCCAACCGACTGAGCCACCCAGGCGCCCCGAGGTTATCTGTATGTAGAACATGAAATGAGCCAACATGTTGGGGAATCTTTCTCAGAAATGCAGTCCTGCAGACTTGACTTGGAGCTAGAGGGCTGGTTTTGACACGGAGCTGGCTTTCTGAGGCGACAACTTCCTTACACCGCTTGTGGGGACTGAGCCCCCGGCGTTCTGAATGGCGTGGAAGGACAGCCTGGCCAGGCAGGCACGGAGCCGCGTGCACCTTCCTGTCACAGCGCTGGTGTCCGCAGGGTCTGGCGCTGCCCTGTGGACTGGGCTGTGGCGAGGGGTGGACCAGGGAGGCGGAGGAAAAGCCTTAGTGCACACACACACACACACACACACACACACACACAGACACACAGACACGGGCCTGCCTGCTCAGCAGCCTGGGGCTCAGGGTGATCCAGACACGACGACGGCGGCTCTGCTCTCCTTGTGCTGTTCCTACGCGTCAGCTTCCTTAGGCCTTGTTAGAAGGGGCACCTGTTAGGGGCACCTGGGTGGCTCAGTCGGTTAAGCGTCCGACTTCGGCTCAGGTCATGATCTCACGGTCCGTGGGTTCGAGCCCCGCCTCGGGCTCTGTGCGGACAGCCGGGAGCCCGGAGGCTGCTTCGGATCCTGTGTCTCCCTCTCTCTCTGCCCCTCCCCCACTTGTGCTCTGCCTCTCTCTGTCTCTCAAAAATAAGTAACTGTATATAAAAAAAGAAGGGGCACCTGTCACACACCTATCTTCATAGCTTCCGGCATTCAGTGGGCGCTTACTCTGAGCCACTCACCGTTCAAAACCCCTTACTGATGGATTCAGTCCTCTCCGCCACACAGTTAGTACCCCCATTTCACAGATGAGGAAATAGAGGCTTAGGTGTTAAGTGGCAGAGCCTGGATTTGACCCTGACTTCGGAGTCTGGGTGCGACGCCATGAGACTCTATTGTCTTTGAAACCACACGCTCGCACGCTCAAAGGAAGAGAAGCGGAAAACCGGGTGCCTTTGCGACTCCACCTTGGCCGTGAGCAGCCCCCGTTTCTGTGAGGTCCTTGAGGAACACGTCCTGAGAGAGGCCAAAGGCTCTGATGTCCGCAGCTGAGGCTCCCCCCACCCCCAGCAGACCCCAGTTTAGGGTTCTGGCAACGGGCTGGGCCGCACGGCGTATTCCTTTGTTCGGGTTGCAAACGAGAATAAAGTTCCCGGCGGCCGAGTTACCTGCTGCTGGCCTTCCCGGGTGGGGACAGTTAAAGGGGCCGAGAGAGACACCATGCTCCTCTCAGGAGAGCACGGTCCTGAGCCCCTGTGAGCCTCCAGACCTTCCCAGGATGTCTCCAACCTGACCGAGGTGGATGGGGAGAAAGACAGAGACAACCTGACCTGCGTCCTTCTCCTTCCCAAGGCCAAGGGCTTTAGTCCCTGGGTTCGCACCGGCAGGGAGCAACCCTCTGCCTCACACGGTGATGGCCACGCTCAATTTCCAAGGTGCCGGGGACGATTGCCGTTAACACATCGGGAAGGTGCAGCGTCCTCGCCGTGTAATTCTTAATTTTTTAAAGTTGTGGAGCCCTATTTATTTTATGTGATAGTCTCTTCCTTCCCCCTACCGTGACGGAATGTTCTGTGGCGTATGTTATGATCTTTAATTAAAGGGAACTTAATTTGCTTTTGAGGCATCCTTTGTTCGTCGGAGACACCCTAGGGTGTTTTAAAACCAGGTTTGGAATCATTGTCATTGAAGCCTGGAGTCGAAGGCGGACTCACCGCCCTGGACGGACGCCGGTTGCCTGGATAGGAGGGGGCGTCTGCCCCCTCTCGCCCCCGCTCTGTGCTTCGGTGTAGACGCTGGAACTTTTCCAGGCCCACCCCACTGGCCTCGGGATTTTTCCGCCCACCTTCCCGAGAACACAGACCCCGCGGGCCCCGCGAACGGACCGTGGGCCAAAATTAGGTTTGAGAACGGGATGGACCATTTAGATGACAAATGGCCTTCAAGACACTGTCAGAAAGTCCGGGGCGGGGGAGACTATTAACGGTCACATGGAGGCAGCCGCATCTGTGATGCCAGAGCCGGCCGGCGGGTCCCCACTGCTGTGTTTACTGCTCCTTAATGCGGTATTGTTTACTCACAATTAAACCCTTTACCATTAATTTAACTTTCAGATGCTGAAATTGGTCACACAGCCTCGAGTCTCAAGGCCCGGACAGATGTGTTCTATACACTTGTTTAAACACGGCGCTCATTAGGAGGTAATGCATGTATAGCAAGTTGATTACACCACAAAGCAGGCCGCTTTATCATGGGGGCCTCTCAGGAGGCGGCGGGAGGGGCCGTCAGCTGCCGCTGTCACTCTCCCCCCCTCGGATCTTGAGTGACGGCTGGGCCCGCCACCTCCTCGCAGGCCTGCTCGGAAGTACACAGCTTCCCGTCAGAGAGCCGCCGAGCTGCCTGGGAGGAGGTATTAATTGTTGTCAGCCTCCATTTCACACCCCAGATAACAAACGAGAGCCACCCTGGCAGTGTTTAAGGAAGATAAACAAGTTGCCTGAGCCCCGGCAATTAAACACGCTTGCATATTTAACCGAGATGCTTCCTGTAAGAAAAGGCAGCGTGGCCCAAGTCGGGGGGGAGGTGGGGGCGCAGAGTGGTCCCCTGTCCTATGACCTGGGAGCTGCCCACCCTGCGGGGCTCGGAAGTGCCCCCCCCCCCCCACTCATCTGCCGGCTCTCTTGGTTTCTGCATCTCGAGCCAGACGACCATCCAGAGTTGGGTGTGATGTGGAAGGACTAGCGTCTCTTTTATTTCCCATCTCCTGGGAGAAGGGGTCAAGGGACAGATTTTGAGGCCAGACTACGAGGGCATAGATTCCGGACCTGCTTTTGTAAGCGGCATGGCTTATTCGAGCCTTAGTTTTCCCATCCATAAAATGGGCCTGCTCACACTCTACATGTCAGGTTTCGCGAGGAGGGACTGGGGCCGAAGCGTGTGGCCCCGTGCCTGATCCGTGGTCAACGGTGAGGACGTGGGTGCTCAGCAGTCGAGGTAGTGCACTTTACGTTCACCTTAGCAGGAGATGGTTAGAAGCAAGAATTCTAGGTTGTCCCTAAGCTGATAAGGTGACGCCGTGTCTGGTTGTGATGCTCCTTTCCTTCCCAGCCCAGAGTGGGTGAGATGGGTTGAACTCCATCAGGCCAGAAGCTCCCGGTGGCTGTTTTGCCTCAGGGCACATTTAGCAGGCCCGGGAATGAGATAGATCGCCACCTTCCAGATGTTTCCAGATACTTCTGCCCCAAGCTCTATGAGGATCGAATCTGCCAAACAACCCAGTTTGCTTCTCTATTCCTTCTCCCCTTCCTCTTCCTCTTCACCTTCCTTCTCTTCTCCAGCCCCCCACCCCCAACCTTCTTCTTTAACTTGACTCTATAGTGACGTTGTGCATCCTCCAGCCTCTATTACCTTGTCCCTTCATTCCCTGCCCAGGGGTGCCCTTCTCTGCACCCTGATGTTTAAACTACAAGACGAACCGGAGGCGGCTGGGATGGAAGTTCTCTGTGTCTCTGTGTCGCTGTCCTTTTGTCCTGGTTGTGCAAGTCCCAGCCGTCTCCTCCCTCTTGTCATGGCGCCTTTGCATATGCTGTTCCCTCAGCCTGAACGGCTCCTACTCAGACCCTCATCCCGCCAGACATCCCAGCTACCACTGGCCCTTTTCCAACCCGCCAGACTGGGCACGTGCCTCTATTTTGGGTTCTCGGAGCACTGGTGCTTTTCCTTCGTAGCATCTCTCAGAATATTCATTATTCGAGAAACTATCTGCTTCCTGTCCCTCTTCCAGTGAAGCCGGGGTCTGTGTCTGTGTCAGCCACCCTTAACCCCAACACCTAGGGTGCTGCTTGTAGGTGCTCGAAAGGGGTGTGGCCCACTACAGTGACCCACTGGGATGAACCAGACCATTTTTCCAGGGGATCTGGAGAGAGAGAAAGTCCTTATGATTTCTCACGGCCTCTTTTGTCTTTTCTTTCTGTGACTCCGCGAGGCTCCTCCTTCTCCTTTGTGTCCATTTCGTTATCGCAGAAGGAGGGATGGAGGGGTAAAGTGGACCTCCCTCAGCTAGATGCTTCTGGGGCCCCTTCCGGGGACCGGTGAGTCACAGCTTTTCGCCTCTGTCTTGCTGACACCAACTGCTGGAGAACCCACAACGATTTGTCCTTGGACAATGCAAAAAGGATGTGGCTCTGCCTTGTGGGTGCCTTTGAGGGAGGCGGGACCTCCATTTATTTGTCTCCACAGCTGCTTCCTCTGGGCTTTGTGGTTGCCTGTGTGTCGCCTTCTCATCCGATCGCGTTACCCTTAATAAGCATCGCCCTGGCAGGAGAGGGGTGCCGAATTCGGTATCCTGAGAGCATGTGTGTGTAATGTGCCGGGCAAGTGACCCTAATGATGCGTTCAGCAACACCGCTCCCCTCCCCCCCACCCCAGACCCGGCTTCCAGTTTGCCCAAATCCATTTATATTCCCGCTCAGACCTTTGGGATCAAAATTCCTGACCCTTGTGCGAAAAGCAAAAACACCTTTCAAAAAAAAAAAAAAAAGGAAAGAAAGAAAGAAGAGGGAGGTGAAATTTCCTGAGCTTTCATTTCCCTTCATGGTTGAACTTGGATGACTCAAGTCATGTGCAGTCAATCTATTTAGCTGACTTGTCCTGCAGTCTGCCAGGAGGTCAACATTTCTGGATCTGCCCCTCCAGGGGCAGCATGTGGTCCCAGCTGGTTGTGCCGTGGTGGGAACGAGGCTTGGAGGGGCCGTGTCGTCTGGAAGCTGTGTTGGGGGCTCTTCTGTGCTCCACGAAGATGAGACTTCGCGGGCAAGTGCTTTTGTTTGCTGTTTGTTTGGGCTGGGTGGGATTAGCTCCGATTACATATTAATAACCCAGAGCGCTATCTAGTAATTAGATGTTATCTTCCAGATGTTTAAAAGAAACCTTTAATATTTTAAGCTGCTTGGAGATCTCTAGGCACGTTATTAAAATGGATGGAATTTAAAATGGGCGTCGGTGGTGTTCCCTTTCTGTGGATTCTCCTGCCAGTGTAAGACCTGGGAGCCCCGGGTACCCATGAAAGGACTCCAAGCATTTATTGTGGTGGCCCCTGTTTGGGAACAATTGGGGCAGCCACCCAATCAATGGGTGGTAGAGGGAATGTCGCGGCACTTCTGGCCCCTGTCAATCGGCCAGAGCGCCTCATTGATTTCTTTGAACCACTTGAGTGAATCTCTCAGAAGTTCCCCTTCTCTGAGTCCCACACAATTGCCTGTTCTCTCTTTATTAGGCGCTTTGAGGGACAGCCTGGTCTACACCTGCCTTTGATGGGGCCCCCACCACGGTTTTAATGACCTCCATCCGTCAAAGGAAAAGTTCAGAGTTCACTCTTTTGTCCAAGTCCCAGCAACTGAGGAGTCCAGGGTGCTGGCTGGTCCGGCCTCCTTAAATCACCCGCCCGAAAACTTTCCCTGTGACCCCGCTCATGTCAAAACAGCGAGCTGGCCACTCTGGCCATTGTCATCGGAATAAGGGCTAAGTGATGCTGCTTGGTCATTACGTGTGCCCTGATTGGCAATCAGGGTACAATAGGGGGTCATTAAAGGCCATAAAACTGCCAAAGCTCTGAAAGGAGGATTTTGAATGGAGCCAGAGGGCTCTGGGAGCCTGCCTGAGCAGCGCCTCCAAGGAGAAGGGGTTTGAGCCGACCTGGGAGGGGAAAAGTCAGCGCGGTGTGGATTAAGAAGTTTCTCCCCTGTGACACCAGAAAACACTGATCTCCTGACGTCACCTTCCCAGAATGCCTGTCCCTGCATTCCCAAAGGAGATTCACTCGGAGCAACAACCCGGATCACGCTCCATGAAAAGAATCCCGGAGGCACAAGTCTTTATATAAGGAGCTAAAAGTGACTCATAAATATATAAATGCTAATTGAATGAAAGCACCAGTGGGTAAAGAGGGTCGCCTACATGGTGACGGATGGTGGCTGGGCACGTGGTGGTGATCGCTGTGCAACGTAGGCAACACGTCAAGTTATACAGCTGGACAGCTGAAACTTACACGATAAGAAAATAGTCAACACACATATGCGTAAATGCGAAGGCTCCGGGTAGTGAAACGGGCGGCTGTTAACTTGCACCAGGGCCTGTACCAGGCGCTCCACAGGTGTTAACTTGGTTAAGCCCCACACCCACCCAGGGAGGCAGGTTAACACGATTATAGCTGTAAAAGGCTTCCATGGAAAGGAACCGCAAAATAACCAGGGGAGTCCTTCCTCTTAGGATGGTGGCAGGCTTACGGGTTACATTTGCTGAGTCCCTCACTATGTGCCAGGCATGGGTGGCTTCTCGCTGAATTGTTAAGTCAAAACCACGGAGTTCGCACTGTCGCCTTTCCTGTTTCGTAAGAATTAACAACTCAGGAACGGGAGCGCAAAGAAGGGTGCCGTGGAGGGGGTCGCCCATTCCGTCAGGATGGCCGCCCCGCCGATGCGCCTGTCCACAGCCACAGGGGGACGCTTCCCCAGCACTGCCGGCTCCTCTGGGCTCAGCCGCTGGGTCAGTCGTGGTGCAGGAATCTTGGGGTAGGCCTCCGCGGATGCGGGGCCGACACTCTGCCCTGCTGTGCAGCCTTGGGCAAATCACTCCACCTCTCTGAGCCTCAGTCTTCTCAGCTGAAACGTGGCTGAGCTGGAGTAGCTCCGAGCTTCTCAAACTAGGCCCTTCCCCACTCTGGGAGAAAGCCAGGAGCCACATGGGGGCCGTCACTTGAGATCATCTGTTTTATTCCAAGGCAAGTAATTAAAAACATTATTTTTCTGTTTTCTCAGAAACAGATATATTCTGCAGTAGAATGCAACCCCCCATGAACCTAAGAAAAAAATTTTTTAATGTTTATTTTTGACAGAGAGACAGGGTGCGGGTGGAGGAGGGGCAGAGAGAGAGGGAGACACAGAATCCGAAGCAGGCTCCAGGCTCCGAGCTGTCAGCACAGAGCCCGACGCGGGGCTCGAACCCACGAACCGCGAGATCATGACCTGAGCCACCCAGGCAACGGCCCCCGCCCCCCCGCCCCCCATGAACTTTTTAGATTAAAAAGGAACTTTTATACAAGTCTGGGTCTTGCCTTCCATGCCTTTGGGCTCTGTCCACTCGCCCCACGTCTACCCCCAAGGTCTCTCAGGGCTCCCTGCTTCCTCTCCTCTGACTGTAGGGGAGCTTGGAAGAAAAGTGTAGGATCTACCCCCCCCCCCCCCCCCCCGGGCGTGGGGACAGCCTGAAGCTCTCTTGAGGTAACCTAGTTGGTCTGCATCATGCCCTCATGCCCTCATGGGAACATCACTGAGATTGAGGGTGAGGACGGCACCGTAGGCCAAGGCTCTAAAGGCCAGTGGTCCACGGGCTGGTGAGCCCACTTTCAGACGACTGGGGATTCCCAAGGCTGTGGCTCCGAGTGCCAGCGAGGGCTAGGAGGAGGAGCATAGGGGACGGCGAGAAGGACCTCCGGGTGGATCCCAGCCCTGCCCAGGACTAGCCCTGCGGCTCTGGACAGGTGACAACTACTCCGTACCTTAGTGTCCTCACCTGTGAGGGGAAAGGGGGGGATAATCCCAGCACCCAGGGCCTGGGGTGGGGGGGATTCAGTGAGGAAATCAATGCCTGCCCTCAGAACGGGAGCGTCTGTCATAAAGTCTCCATAAATATCAGTGGCCGTCACTACCGTCATCAGGGTGTGACTAAAACCATCCCTGCAGAGGACGACTCATCTGGGGGCCCCACGAGCTCTGCCATCTGACCACCTGACTCGGAAGGAAGGAGGGGAGACAAAGAAGAAAGGGAAAGTGGGAGAGGGCGAGAGGGAGAGACAGAGACAGAGACAGAGAAAGGCAGAGACAGATACACAGAGACACGGAGAGACACAGAGAGAGACGCACGGAAATAGTGTTTTTATGTTGTCTTTCCCTTTGCAAGGTTCTCTCAGGGTGACTTTTTCCTTCTCTATTTGCATATTTGAAGCCATTGAGATGTTGTCTCGCTTTCCATCTACGCCTTCCCTTTGGGTTCCTGTCTCTCTTGGAACGTCGCTTTCCCCTCTGAATCTCCCTCGCTCGTGGCTGGGGAGTGGGTGATCTACTTGGAGCCTCTGAAAGTAGCCTTTCCTCCCCCTCGCTAGAGGGAGCGGGGCCTCCAGGTAAAGGGCAGAAGAGACATCGTGGGATGAACCCCTTCTCTGGAGACCTGAAGCCCCTACTATCGTTCCCCCACGCTGACTTGTCCCAGGAAACTTCTGGAATGTGAAGGAATCACCCGGGACCCCCTTTCTCTTGTCTGATTTAGGCCATACTTGCCCGTGTGATGGAGATTCCCCGTGATGCCCTTCTTCCCTCCGGGAATTTTCCAGAGCACATTTGTCTCCCTCTGTGAGACAAGCAGGATTTCCTGCACTCCAGTCCAAATCATAATGCCCGGAATATGACACCGTTTAAAAATCTCATCAATCTCGAAGCCTATTCTTGAGAATAAACGGTAGTGGGACCGGGCATGGGAGTTCGTCTAAGTTCGCGCGATCCCAATGACGCCTTTGGAAAAAGGACCCATCGACTGTCTACTCAGATCGTCTGCAAATGGACCGAGGTGGGCTGGGTGTTCCCGGTCCCCTTCGATCTATAGATTCGAGCCTGGCCTGGCCACCGTCTCGCCCTGTCCCCTCGGGCCATTCCCTTCTGTTGGCTGAGCGCTAGTCTGTTCACCTACAAAAGGAGATGCTCCCTGAGCCCTCCGCCAGTCCTGGCACTCATTTCAAACTTTCCTTCCTTTATTCAATACGTGTTTACTTGGCACCTGCCATGTGCCAGGTGTTGTGGGCACTGGAAATTCAGCCGTGAGTAACGTCCTTTCCACTCCCGTGGAGCTAAGAAAATCTGACAGGCTGGAGAGGCTGTGGGGGACAAGGAAGAGGGACGAAGACCAGCGGGGAGAGTTTTTGAGAGGGGATGATTTCAGTTGTAAGACAGACTTGCCAGCGGAGGGGCTAGGGGGGCCGAGGCCCCCATCCTGGGACGTGTTCAAGGCCGTCGGAATGACAGCCGCCAGACTTGTGCACGCAGTGCCCTCCCTGGGAGGCCTGGAAGAACTATTTTCGGCACAAGGAAAAGCATGCGCGCCACCGGGAAGGCTGAAGCTGGGCGCTGCGGGGTCTGCACGTGCTGTCAGAGTCCATCTGAGGGGGCTGGGGGTCCACCGATGAGTTTCAAGCAGGCAGCAAAGTGCTCGGAGTCTTAGAAAAGTTATGTCCACCGGCAGGAGGCGGGAGGGAGGAAGCCTGGAGGAGGAAGGCCGGTCTTAGGGGGGGCTGCCGGTGCGGTAGGGGGCGACACGTTGCTCTCCGAGCTACGGAGGCGTCAAGAGCAGGTGTGCCCCGGGGGCCTGGGTGACCGACCTACGGGCCAACCTGATCAGGGAAGAGAGAGGGGTCAAGAGGACACCGGGCACCCAAAGTCCGCACGGGCAGATGGGTGTGAACTCATTTTGATTCTGAACCAGGCACCTTGGGAAGGCAGCTAAGGGGAAGCGGCTATCTTCGTTTTACGGGGAAGGGTGCTAGCAGACGATAATAATAGTATTTATCCCAGGGTATGGGGCGTGAGGACCAAATCGTGAGAACACTCTGTGTATCGGTCAGCTTGGGCTGCCACAGCACGCCCCAGATGGGGTGGCCTCAGAAGCAATGTATCTTCTCAAAGTCCTGCAGCCTGGAAGTCCAAGATCAAGGCGCTGGCCCGGGCAGGTTCTGGCGAGACCTCTCTCCCTCCTTCTCACCGTGTCCCCACAAGGCCTTTTCTCTGTGTGTGTTCATGGAGAGCGACCTCGGGCGTCTCTTCCTCTTCTTACAAGGACACGAGCCCTATCAGGTTAGAGCTCCACCCTTAGGACCTTATCTACCCTTAATGAACTCCCTCAACGGCCCTATCTCAAGTGTAGTCACATTGGAAACGTGAACTTCAACATAAGAATCGCGGGGAGGGGTACAGAAGTCAATTCGTTGCAGCCTACCTGTGTCCTCTGGAGTGACAGACATTAACTTTTCATTGCTGGGTCATGAGGACATCTGGGGATCCCGGGGGAAGGGTTAGGGTGTTCAGGCCATGGGCATAGGCGCTCAGAAACTGAGGCCATTTGCCGGCCGGCCCGGAAGTATTTTTTCTAACAACTGGTGAGGCGTCACCCGCACGGCCCAGATGAATGCCAGCCCTGTGTGGCCGCAAGGGACAGGGTGGAACAGCGTGTGACAAGTTGTGCCGAGTCACCAGGAGCGGGACCTTCCAGAACACAAAAACCGAGTAGGGGTCCGTGGCAACGGGAGGGGCTTTGAAATCGGAAGGTTAAATATTTGCTTATAAGAGTAGTGGAGCTCAGTGCATGGTCCGCAGCTGCCTCGTCAGAGAGTAACTCGGTTCTTTATTTATTTTTGCCCTTGGACTAAATAGCTGCCTTGATGGGCATAAAGGGAGTAGCTGCATCGAACATCAAAGTCCGCATTACTAACCAGAGGGAGGCTCTTCCCTCCTCTCTCTTAAGCCCAACCTTATCTGGAGGGACCTCTGTCCCCAGAGCTGTAAAACAAGCTCTTTTTCTAAGCTAACGGTCCACAATAGTGTCAAATTATGTATAATGATTTTGTAATGTGAACTAATGCCACCAGGGACCTCGTGCAAAGTACCACTTTCATTAAACTTATCCAGCAACGGGGTCTGAATACGAATTTCGAGGCGGCGGCGGGCAATTGCCAGGCACGTTTGTTTTAAGCCTGTGCTGGCTCTTCCTGTGGGCAAACACCCGCCGGGCAGAAATCAAGAGCACCGGCCCCTGTGGGTTTCTTGGCGTGACTGCGGGAGGAGGTGACAGGGACGGATTCCCCCACCCCCCCCCCCCCACCCCGGCCCATCTCTCCACCCCGGCACCTCAGGCCCTTTGTGGGCTTGCTCGCCAGCAGGTGCGGGCGCTGCCTGCCCCTCTTTGTTTCCGACTTGGTCGCCACGCCATTCTGATGCACCAGCGAGGGCACCCGGGCATCGCCTGAGAATTAATGAGACCTCCAATTACATTTATTTGCTCCAAGGAATCGTACCCAGCAATGACCCCCCACCTTTCAGAGTTTCCCCACCTCCTCCGTGCTCCTCTTGGAACAAGCAGCTAATTATAAGAAAAATCACACCCGAGGAGGACACGTGGAAGAGACCTCAGGAGCAGATAGCAGGGAAACGCCACCTCTCCCACCCAGCGTCTGGGCCACGAACCCCACTTCGAGAGCCTGCCTCGCCTTCTCCGTGACCCGAGAGAGCGACACTCTGCGTGTGTCCGGGCCCCCGCCGCCAAGAGATGAGAGGAAAGACATGACTAATCAAAACTAACCCATGCCATTTTTTCCGACTCTGCTAATCTTAATTGAATCAATCTCCCAGCGCCTCTTGACAGTGAGCGATGGCTCAAATCTGGGAGGCCAGGCTGGACACGACTCCTGGAAGAAAAAAAATCTTCCTTAATCATTAATTTGTCCATTCCCTCCCATTTGGCCCCATTCTTCACTGTCTCCGCGGCGCGCCCCCCTCCCAACCCCGCAACCTTCCTGTGTTAGTAATCACCCGTAAGTGGTCTTCCCAATCCGCTCCCAGGACTGGGAAACCAATTTGCTGGAAGAGAATACGGCAGAACAGCCCCCACCCTCCCTCTCTTTGCTGTGGGCTCTCTCCCTTCCTTCTATGAAGTCTAGTGGAGCTTTAATTAAGTCCAATGAGGTCACTAGGACGATTTTCTAGGCCCATTGGTAAACAGGTGTAGAGCAGACTTTTCCCAGAAGCTGAAACTATTGCACAAGACCTTGGTTTTAGGGAAATCACCCGAAGGCGACGCCATAATCCTAGGATGCGTCCCCATCCTAGTGGGATCAGACAACAGACAGAACTGTGGTATCTGCGACGTGTCTCAAAAGAAAAAGGACTCCTTAGTCCTCTGGACTTAAAACTTAGTTTTCAGAAACTGCTCTCTCTCTCTCTCTTTCTCTTTTTATTTTATTTTTTCCAAATTATCCAGAGTCCCCAGGCTCAGTGAAGTCTAGACTTAACTGTGATTTTTGTCCTTCTTAAAACGCGTTTAATGGCTAGTGCGAAATATGCATGAGGTGCAAGATGAGATTAAAGGAGAGCAAGGGAATTTGTCACCTACTGCCGTCACCTCCGGCTTGGACTGTTGCAGGAGTATGCTAACCAGTCTCTTGGCTTCTATCCTTGCCTCCCCCACACTCTGTCCTCCGAGAGGAGAGTGATACTTAAAAAAAAAAAAAAAAAAAGTTCACAATGTTCTGCTCCTCGGCTTAAATTTTCTGAAGCTTTCCACCTCCCTCAGAGTTCAAGCCCAAATCTTTCCATGGGTCTGGCTCCCCAGTGACTTCTCTGGTCTCACCTCCTATTACTGTCTTTCTTACCCCTTCCACTCCAGCCTCCGTAGTCTTCCTGGTGTTCCTGGGAGATGTCACCCATGTCCCGCCTCCCGTCTTTGCCCTGGCTGGATGTTCTCACCTCTGTTATCTGCGGGGCCCTCTCCCTGACTTCATTCAGGCCTCTAATTAAATGGCCACTTATGGAGGACACATTCCCTGACCATCCTGGTTGATAAATTGCCCCCTCGCTCTCCTTTATTTTTCTGCGTAGCAATCGTTCTCATCTGATCCATTACTCTTGTATTTTCTGTCTCCCCCACTAGAGAGGAAACCCCACGAGAGGATGTACCCACCACATAGTAGATGTTCATTAAATATTCGTGTCATAAATGACTGTTATCCCAGAGACAGGATTCACCGAGACGCGACTTTAATGACTTGGGTCTGCTTAAGGCAAATGATCATCATTTCAAAATTCCTAAGATGTCCTTGAAAACGTTTCATATTGATCTTGAGTTTCCCATGAACAAAGATGGGAAAAGTCCACAAAGGACTCTCTCTGGTGATAAGAATAATTAGCAGTGTTCAAAGCCGGACAAGACATGGCAGTTGTCACACTGGCCTTTCCACCCAACGCCGTCCCCGCTCAGGAGTAAGCATCTTCCACCAGACAGCCTATCTTCGTAGTCGAGTCCAGGTTCTTAACCCAAGATGGGTTGCTCATCGAAGGTGGATTTATTGTAGCCTTGTGGACCGTTCTCTGGCCCGTACAGGCCAGCTCCCCCAAGGGTCCTCTGCGTGTAAATGCCAGGTGGTAAAACAAATAAAACACACCATTCTTCTCTTGTGCCTCGCCGTAAATCGGTCCCAGCCTCACTCATGGGGCTGGAGTCAAGTCTGATTTATGCGGTTCGTGAGATTTATAGTATAGTCCCTTAACATAAAAAATGAAACCTCTCAAACATGAGCTCTTACGCATAAATTCCAGAGCCAGCAAATGCTCGGACACTTGTGTTTTCTTTAGATGATGCTGAACATGCCTGCCCCACCTGAGGGATCACGGTGGAAGGCGGGAAGCCTTCGCTACGGCATTCCCAGTAGAAAAGAACAGCGGCTGTTGGGGGAGGCCAACGTCATGCTTCCGGTAGAGGAGGTGATGGGGGCGGTCCATGGATCTCTTGTTAAAATTGGGGTCCGCTGGGGCGCCTGGGTGGCACAGTCGGTTAAGCGTCCGACTTCAGCCAGGTCACGATCTCAAGGTCTGTGTGTTCGAGCCCCGTGTCGGGCTCTGGGCTGACGGCTCAGAGCCTGGAGCCTGTTTCCGATTCTGTGTCTCCCTCTCTCTCTGCCCCTCCCCCGTTCATGCTCTGTCTCTCTCTGTCCCAAAAATAAATAAACGTTGAAAAAAAAGTTTAAAAAAAAAATTGGGGTCCGTGCTCCATGCGGTGAAGGGCGACTTCAGTCTGACCCCTCCTCAGGGGAGGAGGTACAGATTTTGTATGGGAACCGTTGACATGATTGGCGGACCCCGCCTCTTCCTCAGTTGCCCTGATGAACTAGGGGCATATGGGTGGGGGAGGGGTGTAGCTTTGCATGAGTTTGCCATTTTTTGGCCTCAGTTTCCCGATCTGTAAAATAAGGCACGAGACTACTAGACAGCCAATTATTGAGATACCCTTTCGTATTCTCTTTCATGATTCTGTGCTCTAGAAGGAAAGGAATATTCGCGAATATTTCTTTTCTCTCTTTCCTCCCGCCTTCCAACCGGGTTTGGTGCAAGGAGGAATGCCCATATATTTGTTGAATCGAATTTGATTTTTTATTCCACAAGTCTGGCGTGAGGGTGGAGGTGGAAAGGAGCTTCTGTTACATTTTATAAGGTCTTCAGTGGCTCACGAGAATGGAAATAATTCTTTATTTGACTTAGTTTGTATATGCCATTTGAGTAATTCCCCAGGATTCCTAAAAATAAAACGGTAAAATGAAGCGACACTCCTTTTGCCGAAAATTTAGTAGATTTTTGTGATATTTGGCTATTGAAAAATTCATATTTACTTCTTCAGGGCTGAGAGTTGTCATTTTGAAAGCAGTTGGGTGTTTGGGTATTTCCCGCCACTCAAAGAATGATAAATCTCACCGTATGGATGCTTATATGAAATATATATATATATATATATATATATATATATATATATACACATATATATATATATATATATTTTTCCTGTTTAGGTGACAGTTTTAGGATCCTTCTAAGCAGTGATAAAAAAACTCGCAGTTATAATGTGTGATCATTTTGCCTTTCATTATAATGCAGAATTTCTCCATGCAAAATCAGGCCAAGATATAAGCCTAAACCCAGGGGCAAAATTCATTCATTATGCATGTACATTATTCCCCCAAATATTGATAATACTTTTCATAATAATTATTTTACATATATTAGCTCTTGCTGCTATATTAGTATTAAAGATACCTTTATTAATGTCGAATATTTTGCTGAATAATAAATAGGATCTCAGAGGCTTGAGTTAAAAGCTGCTCTTAGCAAGAATGCTGTAAATCAGTTGCTTTATGAATAAAATTGGCTCCCATATTTTTTTCCTCAGGATTGCTTATTTAAATAATTTTCCCATTTATTGAATGTGTGTGTGTGTGTGTGTGTGTGTGTGTGTGTGTTTGCTAGAGACCCATCCCCCTCCTGCCACCCTCCCTCCTGGCTCTCTCTCCCAGTTGGAGAAAAATGCAAAATCACATAAACCTTTTTCTAAACCCTCACAGTCAGAAAGGGCAAACACTGCATTATTTAGCAGGTAATCGGCATTTTCATCCCAGAGACACTCTTTTGCAGCTTGGTTTCTTTTTCTCTTCTCTTCCCTTCCCTTCCCTTCCCTTCCCTTACCCTTTCTTTCTTTCTTTCTTTCTTTCTTTCTTTCTTTCTTTCTTTCTTCCTTGTTAACAGATAGACGACAAATATTGAGAGCTAACTATTCACAAGGCTTTCAAAATACTAGCTCACTAATGCTCACCCCGTTAGTTGCATTTCCCCATTTTCCTTAGAATGAAACTTAAGGTTTAGAGAGATTGAGGTCACTTAGCTGGCAAGGGGTGGAGTCAGGAGTTAGACTCTGGTTGGTCTAACTCCAGAGCCCGTCCATGGCTTCCTCAGAGATGAACATTCAGAGAAGGGTGTTTGTGTGGCCCTGAGGAAGGGGCCAGGCCACAGCGTCCAGTCTTGCAGGTGGGGAGCCCTGTGCTGCCTTTGGTGGGTAAAGGGAGACATGGAAAGGGACAAAAGTGGCTGTTTGTAAGGACAAGCTTGGGTATGATGCACATCACCATAGAGCGGTCTCTCTTGTGTGGTTCGGGAAATACATCTTCTGATTGCGTCAGTGAGCAAGGAAAGCCTGTATCTTCTTAGATTTTCACACTGTTTCCTTGTGCAGAGGCCAGAGGCCGAGCCACTAAGCCCACTCGGACTGAGTGACAGAGTCTGCCTGGAAGTCGACTGTGTCTGAGGGCCACATAATGGTGGATTGGGGGTGCCTGCCAGGGGCTCGGAACGGGGACCCAGCAGCAGACATATCGGGTGTTGGCCCAACCTGGGCTAGATTGTCTAATGGGTGCCAGCTGCCTTTCTAAGGATTCACATCGAACGCTTGGAATTGTGGGTGTCACGTTCTAAAGAGAAGAAGATTCCAGTGAGGGCGTGATTTTTCCGAAGTCACACAGGACAGGCAGTGGAGAGTGGAACGCAGGCTCCTCAAAGGTCTGTGAGCTGCTTCTCTGTGGCGCGTGTCTTCATTGCCCTGAGAGGGAGAAACAAGTTGGCCTCCATTTTGCTTACAGCCCTATGCTTGGTTGACATGACCTTTGTCACGCGTGTCCTGTCTGTTCTCTCTGCTGGGATGTAAACCTCATGAGAGCAGAGACTTGGTGTGACCTGTTTCCTACATTATCCCAATACCTAGAACTGTACCTGGCATTTGCTAAATCTTTGTTGAATGAATGAATGAACGCATGGTTCCAATGAATTTCCCGGGACCTACTACACTTTCCTTTGGGAAATTCCCACCACTCTCAACTCTCGCTCATCCTCTCTAAATTTTTTTTTTTCAACGTTTATTTATTTTTGGGACAGAGTGAGACAGAGCATGAACGGGGGAGGGGCAGAGAGAGAGGGAGACACAGAATCGGAAACAGGCTCCAGGCTCTGAGCCGTCAGCCCAGAGCCCGACGCGGGGCTAGAACTCATGGACCTCGAGATCGTGACCTGGCTGAAGTCGGACGCTTCACCGACTGCGCCACCCAGGCGCCCCTCGCTCATCCTCTCTGAACTCCGACTTCTGGATTTGGCCACCTTATGTGGTTCTGGATTTTCTTTCTTAATTCCTCTAACATCTTCCAGTTTTGCCATTTAATCATGACCCACGTGTGTTCCTTGGGAACGGTCCAGGGCACAGAAACATATTCCAGAAGTAATTTGTATTCCTAAATATGGCCTCCTCAGCTCCCACAGCTAGGGGCAGCCTGGCTTAGTCAGGTTTGAGATATGCATATTATTATGTAAATGCACTTGAATTGAATATAATTTCCTTAAAAATATTTTCCAATGGAAAATAGATCTCCTTGCAGGAGGAACCTAGCCAGGCAGTACCTGAAGAAAGCCTCATTGTTTGCGTGAAGTGCACACGAGACACGCCTGAGCGTGAGACATTTCAACAAGCTATTTTTAGAATTAATCACGACACTAACAACAGCTGGAATTTATTGAATTCTTGCTAAGTGCCAAGCATTGAGCTGAGCACTTTAAAGATGGGTTCTTACTTAACAACCCTACGAACACTGACAGTTGCGTCCTGCAGGTTGCAGACGAGTAAACTGAGTCACAAGAGGGCTTGGGACGTGCCCCAAAGTCACCCACCTTGCGGAAGAGCGGGCATTTGATGCAGTTCGGGCTGCCTCCGGACTCCGTACTTAACCCCTCTGCCATCCCGACTCCAAGCACTGGTACCTCAACTCTGAATAATCTTGAAAGGCATCTCAAGAGGAAATGTTTAAGTAAATCTGAAGGATTAAGAAAACAATGCACAATATCTAACTCCTCTCCATGCCTTTTGTTCCATGATTCTAGCTGGCCCCGGTGCCTCTCTAAGGGATAACTTGGCGAAGCCAGATATTTCTGGCTAACAAATGTGTGAAATAAATCAGACGGCAGCCCAACTTTAACACGACACACAGAATCAGACCGATGAGCCTCTGGAGGAGTGGGTCCGGAGAAGATTCTGTTTCTTTCTTTAAGGGGATGTTTGCAATCCCACGCACACATGCGCCCCACAGACTTTTTCTCCACATGACTAATCCAGTCTCCTGTGACCTCTCTTTAGTGTGACGGGGACGCGGGGAACAGAGCTTGCAGCTTCTGCCGACCCCAAACATTTAGTTACATAAATCACAGCACGTTTTCGGACTTGGAGCATCCAGAATGAAAGACACTTTCTTGGGGAGACATTGATCAAACAGTCTACAGGTATCTGTACATCGAGGGACATTAATCATCTCTGCATTATCTCGCCCACCAGTAGAATATGTAAATGTGATTCCTGTCAATGATAAGGGCAAGTGAAATTATTCTTAGAGATTGGTCCATCTGGAGCTGTTGATACGATCTTACCTAAGACAATAGGTTGTAAAGATAAATTTTTTAGCATTACTAATCCAGGGTTGCCAATAGCCATAGAGAATGGAGAAATTTAAAAGCGAACCAAGGGCGTACAGTCAAGAGAAGAGAGGAAAACGAACCCCAGCTTTGCTTTGGTTCCTGCAATATTATTTGGCAACCCGGCAAGAAAGATGCTTTCTGCATAATTAAGGAGGGCATTTGGAAGGGTCTTGCCAGGCAGTCGGGGATTGTGTGCTGGAACGCTCTGCACCGGCCAAAGGTTTAACTCTTAACATACACGAGACAAAGGGCCTCGAAACCCAAAATAGGCTTTCCACTGTTTCTCTGGACTAGAAATTCAGGAATTTGATCTTCACCAAGAAATCTTCGTAGGCCCTTCTCACCCATCAACCGCCCCCTGGAGGGTTGGCACCGAATGTTCGGTGTAGAGAGGACCAAAAGGACATGGGGAGAGCCATCTGCAGAAGGAGATCCAGGGTTCCGACTCTTGCCATGTTTCTCACTAACTGCACCTTTGGGCAAATTCCTTCGTCTCACTGGTTCCTTTGCATGTAGAGTGCATCCATAATGTGAAATGGATTGGATATGATGATGTCTTCTCCATGACAGGGTGGTAGTCCTTCCTAGACGCTCCGTCTTCTTTGTCAAGGTTGAGACAGTTAACAAGTTCACTAGGGGACCTTGAGATCCTCACCTACAGAGGAGTCTCTTGAGTTTTCTATCGTGTGGCCACAGTGCCCGGAAACTTGGGGCTTTTGGTGCTGGTGATCTTGAGACGTGCCTTGTTATGAAAGAGGCCTCTGGAGAGGGGACGTAGAAATGGTAATGAATACTATCCTTATAGAATTTGCATCACTCAGGAATCCCTGAAAGCAAGAGGTTACCTGCAGGTGACAGATGAGTAAACTGAGGTTTCCTATTCCTTTTTGATGTGTGAATGCTAAACGTATTTTGCTAAAACGCTCAGAATTCCAAGTTACTCTGGGAAGATTGCTGAAAATCAATGGAAAGGATGAGTTTCTCAAGTCTTCCCCACATTTTAACTGTTCTCTTCTCCTTTTATATTGCTAAATAAAAGAAGGAATTGTTATTTTTCAGCCCCTGGCTGCAAGGGAGATGAAACGTTTTGGTGGGCACGTGGATCATCTTTCCTAACAATTAAATTAATGATGGAATAGCATGAGACGGGGTGTTAAGGGATGCGAGAAACTCTCCCTTTGGGGACGTTGAAGAAAAGTCGTACTAAATCGTGGCTGGTTGACTCCAAGAAAAGAACACAGTGATCTCCTTCTGTGATGGCAGCGTCCGAAAGGTCAGAGATACTGTCTTCCCCCAAATCCTTAGCTCTCCTCAAATAACCCATTATGAACCTGACATCCACCAATTCGCCTAAATGTCCCTTGAACTTGATGGGGTGACGAGTTTCTCCGCACTGTCCTCCCTGTGAAGGTGAACCGACGTCCCTCATGCTCTGTGGGCTGCCTACCTCATATCTCAGGATATGGCAAGCACCTTTCCAACTCATGGATGTTATGTCCCCTCGCACCATCCCTTGTTCCAGAATTAGTAGTCTTTTTGTTTTGTTTTGTGTTTTAGCTTGTCCTCACATAAAAGGTTTTCTAGTACTTGCCAATAACCTTAATTTCTTGCTGTGTTGCGTCTACCACCCCGTCTAGGGGAGAGATTATTGGGAGGGAACACCACAATATTGTATGATGATAAAATCATCCCTTTTGCCCACACGTGAGACCAGATTCCCCAGATTTGTTCAGAAGAACTAGTTGTTCAAGCCCACAGAGGTATTACTTGAAGAAAGTGTTTTGTTTAGGAAATTCGAGATTGAAGATGTAAATGGTTCTAACTGTGGTGCAGATCTTCTCCATGCTTTTAGCGGGCTAGCGATCTCTGGGACTCTCAAAGAATGGGACGACAGGCCTTCGCATCTCCTGTATTTATTTAAACACGGGTCCCTCTTTTCTAAGCATACCTCTTGCGAGGGGTGTCCGTGGAGCATATGCTGGGGAAAAGCTAAGTTGAAAGTTACATGCCTGGGATGTGTCAAGAGAGTTTATGCAGTGTTTTTGAGCGGGAGAATAGATTACGTTCGTGCTGGATACTAATCAGAACCGATGGCCCCTGTACAGCTTTGGTGTCCCCGGACTCACACACAGCAACGAAATACTAGCCTGATTCTTTACAGGAGAGATGAAAATTACGAACAAAATCTTGTAGGGGCGCCTGGGGGGCTCAGTCAGTTAAGCGTCTGCCTCTTGGTTTCTGCTCACGTCGTGATCCCACGGCTCATGGGTTTGAGCCCTGAGTCGAACTCTATGCTCACAGCACAGAGCCTGCTTGATGCTCTCTCTGTGCCTCTCTTTCTGCCCCTCTGCCGCTTGCTCACTCTCTCCGTCTCTCTCAAAATAAATGGATAAACATTAAAAAAAATTTTTTTTTAAACGTTTAATAGAAGAGAAACTAGATAATGCTGAGAAAATCTTTCAGAAGACCAAATTAGGAAAAAAAAAGCGACAAAAAGAGAGCTATTAGGAGAAAAGATCTCTTTTTTAAAAGTTGTTTTTTTAATGTTTATTTATTTTTGAGAGAGATACAGAACAGGAGTGGGGGAGAGGCAGAGAGAGAGGGAGACACAGAATTGGAAGCAGGCTCCAGGCTCTGAGCTGTCAGCACAGAGCCTGACATGGGGCTTGAACCCACGAACCGCAAGCTCATGACCCGAGCCAAAGTCGAATGCTTAACCGACGGAGCCGCCCAGGTGCCCCGGGAGAAAAGATTTCTTTAAAAAAGGCCAAATTCATGTATCTTCATTCTATAGGCAAGAAGTTCAAAAAGAATTTACATAATAAGTAGAGACCAAGAAATTTTCAAAGGAAAAAAAAATGCAAAAAAAACTGCCCACAGTTCTTCAGATTCAATGACCCATTGGCTTTTCAGGGCAATGAATGAGGAAAGATTGACACTAAGGCCTGTTAGAGTGACAATTCAGAACAACAAAGATAAAGAGAGGATCTTAAAAGGTTTCAGGGAGAAAAAAAAATATCACCCTTAATGGACTGGGGATAAGAAGATCATGAGATTTCTCAACAGCAACAGTGGAAGTTAGAAGAAAATGGAGGACTGCCTTCAAACTCTGAGAAAAGATTCTTCTCATCCTAAAATTCTATATCCAGAAAATTCTTTGTCCAAAATATTTTTCAGTGATGAAAAGCAAAAAACAAGAACAAAACGAAACAAAACAAAAACCACTGCCCATTCCCCCAAAGCTCCCAGCTGGCTATTGAAAGGTGTATTTTAATGAGATGAGGGTATATGGGTTGCCATACAAAATACCATAGCCTGGATGGCTTAAACCACAGAAATCCTTTTTTCCCTCACAGTTATGGAGGCTGGAAATCCCAGACCAAGGTCTCGCAGGGTAGAGTTCAGGTGAGAGCCCTCTTCCTGGTCTGCAGATGGCCACCTTCTCACTGCGTTCTCACACAGCGTGTTGTAGGGGGAAGTTCGCTGTCTCTTCCTCTCCTTAGAAGGGCACCAGCCCTAATATAGCATCCTACCCTTATAACCTCATTTGTCCTTTATCACTTCCTTACGGGCCCCCCGTCTAGTCACATTGGGTGTTCGATCTTCAACTGAGGAGTTTTGTGGGGACGCAAAGTCCAGTCCATACCAAGGGTGTAGACCACAAGAGAGGAAGATAAGGAATCCAGGAAACCACAAGGAGAGGCAAGCGAGAAGCCACAGGAACAGAGCTTTGCACAGGTCTGGAGAGCACCCGGCCTGGCTTACGCCCAAAGAGGAGAGGCTCTAGGAGGGAGGTATTCAAGAAAAAAACAACAGCAAAACCGTATTTGAGACCAGAAATCTCTACTGAGAGGCTGATGGGATTGGGGAAGCACAGTGAAGAGCCGGGCGTGGAGTTCCTGTGAGCTGGTGGCTTTGCCTGTGCTGTTCCTTCTTCTGGAATGCCAGTCCCCAACTTGCCCCCAGCTGATTCTCGCTCTGCCTTTACGAGTCACTTACGTTACCTTCTCAGAGAGACCTTCTCTGAAGGAGGCTCCCTGACCATCACATTCTTCTGTGGCTCTGTTCCTTGCCAGTTTCCTTCCTCACTAACTCCCCTCCTAATAAATAATTGTTGGGTATTCCCCGCTCTTCCCTCTTTCCTCTTCCAAATGGGCATCCTGGAAATTGAAGGACCTCCCCTCTACGTAGGATCAAATGGCATCTGCTCCGGGCCCCGGCGCCCTCTCTTTCCACCCCAACTTGCACTTCAACAGATCACAGAGCCTCTGCCTCTGGTCTGGTATCCAGAGTCAGCCCAGGGCCTTGGATTTTCTCTGCGAAGCCCCTGTCCTCGATCTCCCAGGGAGCCGAGAAGAGTTAAATTCTTCAGACTCCGATGGAGGCTCCCAGTATGGGACTGATGGACATTCAAATCCAAGGGCTGAGTTTTAATTCTAGGGCATCACTTCCTAGCTGACTCACTTAGCCTTTCTGAGCCTCCATGGCTTCTTCTGTAAAATGGGCGTGATAATAGAATGTGTCTCATTAAGATCATTCCTAGAATTAAATAAGGTAACAGCTATCAGCCACTTAATACGCATTCTGGCCGGTGGAGCTCATTAAATGTTCGTTACAGTTGTTATGGCTGTTGATGGTGGAGCAAGAGCATGCTGGGAAGGCACCTGCTTAGCCAGGCTCTTCAGTGTTGGGTAGTCCGGGAAGGAAAGAGAAAGTTGCCCCGGGAAAGGAGAACAATCTGGTGTTTACTGAACATTCGCACGGTGCCAGACCCTGGGCTTTCAACTTCTCGTGGCACCGCTGCTGTCCGCATTTTACAGATGAGAAAACTGAGCCTCAGGAAGGTGGCATCACTTGCACAGACAGGAGGTGGCAGAGGCAGTTTTGGAAGCCAGATTTTCTGCCTCCAGGGCGCTTGTCCCATGCTCTGGGTGGGGGGGTGGGGATCCTGTGGGCTTCTGTCCTGTCCTTTCCCACCCCCCTCGTGCCTGGTTCTCATCCATACAGCCCTTTGGAGCCAAGCTGGAGAACTCTGAGGCCAAGCTGAGGGCGGGAAGTTAGATCCTCAACCATCCTTTAAGGGGGTAATTAGCTGACTACGAAAACAGATTCTTTAACCGCAGCAATTCGCCCCACCAGGGGAGAGGGGAAGTCAATGTTTTTATTATAAACGGAATCATAGAGGGGTTTAAGGCTTAGTAGTGTTTGCTTTGGTTTTGTTTTTTAAAGGCCTGAGGTGGATCTTGGCATCTACTGCCCCAGCCCAGAAGAAAGGAAGTTTATTTTCTGGGTCAGATTAAAAGACTTTGGCTTTCTTGATTTTTATTTTCATGGAAAAGAGCTGCCTTTGCTGAGTCTCCCAGACCCTCTTTGCTCCTCTTATCCAGGTCTTCTGATGCTTTTCCAGCCTAGCGATGGGGAGGCAGTTCAGGCAGTTAAAGGCAGGGGAGGGGGGAGAGTAGGGGGAAGGGGGAGAGAGAGAGAGAGGGAGAAGGAGGGAGAGAGATACTTGTAAAGCGGCTCCAGGGTGATGGGGGAGGGGCTGCCGAGAAGCCAGAGGGCAGCCGTGGGGGCCTTGGGATCCAATGGGGACAGGGTAGAGTCCAAGGGAAGTGCTTTAGAGGCCACTTAATTGCTTGATGACCTTGACCAAGTTACTTAACCTCACTGAGCCTAATTTTCGCATCGCTATGGGGAGAAGGGCGCCTGGATCTTGCCCCGGGGACAAATCTACCCAGCATGACGTCATGTCTCAGGGTATAGCCTGCCTGGCTTTGAACCTTAGCCCCAGCCTTCGCTAGCTGTGTGGGCACGTGACCTA
The DNA here is from genome assembly GCF_022837055.1 of Prionailurus viverrinus. Classification (NCBI taxonomy): domain Eukaryota; kingdom Metazoa; phylum Chordata; class Mammalia; order Carnivora; family Felidae; genus Prionailurus; species Prionailurus viverrinus. Next base: position 30,860,508 of record NC_062575.1, on the reverse strand, counting down.
AGCCCTTGTTTCCTCATCTGTAAAATTGGAATGATATTGTTAGTGCCGTCTGAGGATCAGATGGAAAAAGTGCTTAAAGTAAATGCCTGGCCCACTGTGAGTTCTCAAGAAACACCAAGACACCGGCAATTTTATGAGATTACTAATAGCATTGTTTATATGGTCTGTCTGGTTTCTGTAGGGGGAGTAATGGATAATAAATTTGAGTTTAGGGTAGCATTATGGGAAGATGTAAATGTCTAGCTAAGAAATTTGGATTCCAAGAGTCAACTTCTGAATTAAAGGGACCTAAGAGGCCACTTTATTCCACCCACTTAGTAACAGATGGAAAATCAGGGCTCAGGAAGAGGCTGTCGCTTGTTCAAGGTCCTGCTGTGGCTGAACCATAACCAGGAAGGGCAACTTGGAAGGTAAGTCAATAGATCATCAGTGGGAAGGAGTCCCTTCTAGAAATCTCCCAGATTGTATAGCTCCATAGGTGGTGTTTAGAATCCTTCCGCAAGGGCTTAGATTTGAAGGCCCCTTTCATATTCACGTGGAGACACATTGAGCCCATGTAGGACTAGTCACACTATAGTCAGAGTTAGTGTATCAGAAGATGTCCAGTGTGTTAGATTTCCAGTGTGAGAGCAGGATCCTGCTGGGTAGTTCCAGAGGCAGATACGTTGCGATCCAGGGTAAAGGTAGAGCCTGGAGTCCTTCTAAGTCAGCTTCAGTGTGGTCAGGGGGTGCGACTGTTGAGAAGCCAGAGGGCAGCCTGAAGATCCCCCTTCCCCCTTCCCAGGGACACCAAATATATACATCTTTATGGTTGACCCAAGGCTGTTACAGTTTGGAACCTACTCAGTTTTGGGCAGAGATTCCTCATCCTTCCTGACCACTCAGAACCCAAAAATGCTCAAAACGTTTGGCCGTTGGCATCTTAACCTCAGGGGCCCCATTTGCAAATAAGCCCAGTGCAGCGGGTTCAACCATCTCCCCAACCCACAGTATTTCTGGGTTACATTTTTTTTTTTTTTTTTTTATTGCATTCATTTGTTCAGATCTGTCTCCAACTGGAAAGGACTTTGGGCAACTTATAAGGATATGTGAAATAAAACAAGATAGTTTCCAGGCTGACCCCCCCCCCCCCCCCCGCCTTAAGGAGCAGGGGAAGGAAAGAAAATGAGGGTTGGGCAGAGCGTTCAATTAGGACCGAGGCCACAGAGTGAGGTCCATTAGTCCGTGAAGGTCATCTAACCGAACTGCATCGGACTTGGTCCAGGGGCCAATTTTGGCGTTTCTGGAAGCTGGAGTGGAATCTGTTTCTTTAGCCCTCTAAACGCCACCATCGGTGGTTATTTCTAGTAATAAACAGCTGAGACAGAAGTGTAACTGTTTCCTCAGTGAACTCACCAATGGTCACAGAACCCCTCCCGGCAAAGGGGGCTGCCATTCAGGGGGTCCTCGTATCATTAGTTTATCCATTTGTGGGTATGTCTGCTATATGTCGGCACTTCTGTGGGCTTCGGGAACGCAAAGCGTTACCCAGATAGTCCCCGCGCCCTTCGAGCTTACCGTCGGGAGGGTGCATCTTGGCCCATCTGTTAAAAGTCCAAATCCTGAGAAATTCTCCAGGACCTTGCCCTCCCTGAATGCAACAGAGACACGTTGGAGAGGGGCGTGAATGGGTTGGGGTCCAGCCAGGACCTCAAGTGTTCTCAACAAGGCCAGAGGATTGATTCCAGGTAGACCTAGAGGGGAGGCGCTGAACACAGGGAGCAGAGGGATGATTTGACCGGGTGAAGTACTCCGGCTTTTCCCTTTCCGCACCTCCCAGACTCCCACCGGGGCGTCCCTCCCAGCTAACGCCTTAGAAGCCAGTTTTTATAGGAGCCTGAGATCCACAGACCTCCTGCGGAGTCGGCACCGCCCCCCCCCCCCCCAAGCTCTACTGTGGGGTAGAGCAGAAGAAGAGCAAAGGACAGGTGTGTTTGCAAAGCAGGTCGCTGGCCGTGGAAGGGACCCTTTGGCAACATTTTCTACGACAGCCCACAATCAGAAGCTCCCTGTTACGGTCAGGGCTAATGACAAAATTCCATGGCAGTTTCTTCCGGAATGTTATCATAAATGGCCACCACTACCATAGAGTGCCTTCCATGTGTGTTAAATTCTTCCCCAACTAGGAATATGTATATATACTTCCCTCCGAGAGTCTGTTACGGGGCCATTTTGTACATGAGGAAACTGAGGCTGACAGAAGGCAACTCACTTGCTCAAGGTCGTTCAGGGAGCCAGAGGCAGGGGCCAGGGTCTGACTTGCAGGCTGTCTGACTCCCAAGTCCTGTGCCCTCGACCACAGAGCCTCGAACCACCGAGGCCCCTGGGGCAGCAGGCTCCGGAGTGACACCCGCTGTCTCTCTCTGAGAGGTAGGACTAGTCACACTATAGTCAGAGTTAGTGTATCAGAAGATGTGTACCCAGTGTATCAGAAGTGTACCCAGGTCTAGAAGAAGAGCCTCCTCCAGACACCCTTTTCCCCACCCATACACCAGGTGGCATCTAAATGTCCGGGGCCAGGGGCGCCTGGGTGGTGCAGTCGGTTAAGCGTCCGACTTCAGCCAGGTCACGATCTCGCGGTCCGCGAGTTCGAGCCCCGCGTCAGGCTCTGGGCGGATGGCTCAGAGCCTGGAGCCTGTTTCCGATTCTGTGTCTCCCTCTCTCTCTGCCCCTCCCCCGCTCATGCTCTGTCTCTCTCTGTCCCAAAAATAAATAAACGTTGAAAAAAAAAATTAAAAAAAAAAATAAATGTCCGGGGCCAGCCAAAGATCTGGAGAATGGGTCAATGGGCTGTTAGTAAGACCATGGCCCAGTTGCCCAGAGGGCTCAAGCCAGTGACTCGAAGGGCCGTGCGTGCTTCTTTCAAGGTGTGTGGGGTACGCTCAGTGCCAGGATATCCTCCCCTGATCTTACGGTCTGTCCAGTTGGTGGCATGTGGGGTTGGCCCACACTGGGGTTTTCCTGGCCAGGCCGCGTCTATGCGGCCTCCAGTTGCTGCTCCGAGGCTCCCTGGTACCTACAGTGTGCCTGAGACCTTCTCCCTGTGTCCGGAGCTCCAGGCGCACCCCACGTCGTGTATCATCCAAATGGGGAAGCGACTTGGAGGAGGCAGAGAGCATCCGAACACCACAGGTCGGAAGGTCAGACGCTGCTCAGAGGACCTGTTCCCCTGGGCCTCCCTGGCAGTCCCCAATCATTCCTGGAGGCTGGGCATGGGCTATGTCTTCTTGAGAATGCCAGAAGGTTGGAGGTCGAAGAGTCACATAAAGGTGGGGTGCTGGCGTCCTGGGGCTATTGGGTGAGTTTTCCTGGAGGGCCAGGCCACTGAGTTTGTGATGTGGCTTTCACACTTTGTAAGAGGCGTCCGTATGTTACAGGGCTTGCGGCCTGGGACCCTGGCTTTATCACTCCCTAATCTCGGTTTAATTGCTGTGGTCAGTTTGCCCTGCACTTAATAACCCACAGCTTGGGATATTGTTTAATATGGTTGACACACACGTTGCTTTAAATGTCAGCACTGGCTGGGCCTGGGGACTTGGCAGGCTCCCTGGGAGAAATGGCAAAGGGGCAGCGTCATCTGCTTGGCGTCTGGGACGCTGGTATGTCGGCTGCGACTCGCTTGGCTCGAAGGCTCAGCCCCGGCCCAGCGCTGAGCTGTTGCACTGGAATCGCCATCTCCCGCCTGTATCTGAGGCCCGCCCGGCCCGGGTCGGGGCTCCTCTTGCCGAGTCCCCCCTGGGGGCCCCGTGGAGCTGTCTACGAGGCGGCATTGTCAGCGGGGCAAGTGCACTGTGTCCAGGCACAGATGCAAGTCCTATGGCTCTTAGCGCCGTGTGCAGTCTGGTCCTGGTTGTGTGTTTGTGAGCGAGTCTCGGGGGGCGGCGGCTGGGTAAATATCACACTCTGGTTTGAAGGATTGTAAGCAACATCAGTGATGACAGCTGTCTCAAGATGGCTCTGCCCACCACTCTCCCGTGGTTGCACTCAACCAGCAGACGGGATGCATTTTGGCCGCCCGACTGGACTCCTTCTGCTTCTGATGAGCTGTGGGATTACACCGGATGGACCAAGCTAAGGGAGCCTCCCGGGGCCTTGGGGACCAGCCACTGCAACTCTCGGTGGAAATCGCTCTTTCATCGACAGGACAAAGGCACCCAGAAGTGCCGTTTGCCCTGGGGGTCCCTCTCTTCCTGGAGGGATCCTTGACCCCAGCTGGGCCGATCGGCTTCTATTGGCTGGGGATCAGGAATTCAAGATGGAGGGATGGCACTGCGGTGTCTCAGCTCATCCCAAATGGGAACTCGTAACCTTGGGAGGCACAGGACAGTCACAGTTCGCCACTGGCCCAGGTTGCTGGGGAAGAAGAATGTCATGTACAGACACAGAGATGAGAGGGAGGGAGCCCTCCTCCAGATGTTTCTCTAGCTCCTGGTTCCAGTCTCCCCTAATGGAGCCCTTGGCTTCCCTGAGAAACCCTGATGCCTTGCGATGAATCTTCCTTTTTAACTGAAGCAACCTGGGTCCGATTTGCCATTTTGCACCAAGAGCTCTGCCTCAAACAATCAGGAAAGTGTTCTACACAGAGCTGGCCAGGCTGAAGGCTCATCCTGCTATTTTGAACTTGTTTTGGGGATACAGTTTGGGGGGTGGGGAAGGTAAAGTTGGGGAAGGTGGGGGAAAATTGGGTCCTGGGGCTGGAGGGCCCATCAAGCTCCTGTCCTTGGTTGGGTTTCTTCTTCCACCTTTGACATTTGGGGAGTAGCTGGAATCTGGTATCTGAAGCCCAGGGGCATTCGCTCTAGTCTCTGGTCTGGCCCCACCGTCCAGGTGAGGACAGCCCCTTGTAGACTGTTTAGAAAACTCAAGTTTACCCTGGAGTTCTGGAGAGTCAATTTGGGAGCTACATCTCCATCGGTGTCCCTTCCGGGCCCAACCCTGGGGAACACCTCTGGGGTGCTATCAGGCTGTATACCCCGAGACAGGCTTCCAGGTACAGTAGGCACTGTGGCTAGGTCCACAGTACTTCTAGGGGTGCATGAGAAGCTCTTGATGTTTATTTCTCTCTTTTTTTTAATGTTTAGTTTTGAGAGAGAGAGAGAGTCAAAGCATGAGTAGGGGAGGGACACAAAGAGAGGGAGACACAGAATCCGAAGCAGGCTCCAGACTCTGAGCCGTCAGCACAGAGCCTGACTTGGGGCTCGAACTCATGAACCGTGAGATGGCCACCCTAAGCCAAGGTCAGACGCTTAACCGACGTAGTCACCCAGGCGCCCCTCTTCTTCTGATTTTAAAGGAAATTAACGGGACACCTGGGTGGCTCAGTCGGTTAAGCGCCTGACCTTGGCTTAGGGTCGCCATCTCACGGTTCATGAGTTCGAGCCCCGCGTCGGGCTCTGTGCTGATGGCTCAGAGCCTGGAACCTGCCTCGGATTCTGTGTTTCGTGCTCTTTCTCCCTGCCCTTCCCCTGCTCATGCTCCGTCTCTCTCTGTCTCAAAAATAAATAAAACATTAAAAAAAAATTTTTTTTAAATCAGAAGAAGAAAATGAATATGATAGTAATAAATTCATAATCATGAATCCGGCCTGGATTCAATTTGTCTTTATACCAATGCAGTTGTAAAATAGAAGTTCTAATTATATATATATAATTCCCTGGAGGAAGAGGCCCACAAAGTAAAAGTGCCCAACCCTACAAACAATGTGGCCCTGCCCGCACCCCACTCCTAAGCATATGTGGGGGTCCCAGCTTCCTGGGAACCTCAGGAACCCACCACCAGGGCAGATCGATGTGCCCTGGGTTGTTTAGTGCGGTCTGTGGAGACATCCACTGCTCTCCCATCTCCCAGCCTTGCCTGCCCCGTACGACTGGGTGGGGGGACCAACCGGGTGCTCGGGGGCCCTGACTCTTCCTGTCTGGATGGAACTCGATGTGTAGCCGAATGGGGGGCTGAGCTCACAGCAGAAGCTCACCATTGCCGGAAGACTCTGCATTCTTAACCTGGAGCAGCAGTCAGCCCAGAGGTATGAACACTCGCCATCAGGCACTTGAACTCCGCCCAGAGCTCTTGGAGGCGGGAACCAAGCCACGCCCTGCTTCCTTTCCTTCCCAGACACCAAAGAGCTACCAAGGGCCACGCTCCTCGCAGGCATCGGTTAATTTCATCATCCCAGCGGCCCAAAAGGAGGGCACTATCGCTAGCTCCATTTTGAGGACACAGAAAGCGAGACCCAGAGCGACTAAGAAGTTTGCTCAAGTTCAGAAAGATGGTTAAGGAGCAAGGTGAGGGTTTGTTCAGGCCGACCCCAGAGTTCATACACCCTCATAACCCCAGCCCCCCAACCGGAGAGCTGGCTTCTAGGGGGAGGGGTACCTTCCCCAAAGAAGCAGTGGGCTAGCAGGCCAATGAGGCACAAAGGTGGCATCCTGGCCACATACAGGACACTTCGGGGTGATACGCAAAATGAGCTTTTTCTGTTCATTCCGTGGTTACGTGGGCATATAAGCAAACATATGCAGTTTGTACCTCAAAGTCATGACTTCCCGAGTATTCCTGCTAGAGTGAGGTAGAGAAGTTTTCAGAAGCGAGGTGACTTAAAGAAAAACATTAAGGGTGCCCCTGACATCCAGGTAAAGCCCACCCAAAATAAAAGAAGATGAAAAACGTTAAATACGGGTGTATGGAAGAGACCTCTAGGCCTTCAGTCATCGTCTCTGAGCTTGCGTTACCTGGAGTGCCCTCGCATAAGAGTCTTCAGCTTTCCCAGACTCAGTCTCCGCATCTGGGAAATGGGGAGGGTCCTCACAAGGTGGCTGTAAAGACGCAAAGGGGAGGACGCCCAGGAGACGTGCTGCCCAAGTTCTGGGTAGATTTTCAGGGGAGTGGAACAGGGAGCCCCTGGGTCGGGCACTTCTCTGGCCGTAAGCTCCTGGACAGGGCACAGAAAAGATATTCTTGGACAGGAAGACTGGGGAGGGGCTGGGCTTGGAACTTGGAGTTCTCCGTGCTTAATTCCACTTGGGACCCGCCCCAGATTGCTAGGCGTCCCGAGTAACATGATATAAATCCATTTAATTGAACATGAGTCTTAATTGCCAAAATTACCTGTAACATTAGCTTCTTCCACAGCTGTGCCCTCTCCTGGGGCTGGTGCCAGTTCTCCAGGGATGACTGGGTCCCAGCAGGGCCAGGCCCTAATGAGGGAGGCTGTCCACGGGCTTGATGGCTCAGCGCGGGGCCTAGGAGCGGTGGACAGGGGCCAGGACTGGAAACACACACTTGGGAGCCAAGGCCTCTCGGCTTGCTCTTCCCTAGACGGTCTCAGACCCTGGACACAGCCTGCCCAGTTTCTCCTCCAAAATGGAGGAGATTCTGGAATTTCCTCCATTCCTGGAAGTCAGGGCCCGTGTTCAGGGTTCCCAGGACAGCCCCCGGCCACAGAGCTCCCGGTGCTCAACCAGTGGGACCACACTCAGCATCACTGAGGGTTTCTAGCAACGAGAGGGGCCGGGAGATATGAAATAAATCCTGTTGGCAGCTCCCACAGGCCACGTGACTTTGCCCCACATGACCTTACCTTCCTTAAGTAATGTGAGAAAACAAAAATGGCCAAAAGAAAGAAAGGACATACAGCTCAGGCTTACCAGTGATTAGTGAAATGCAAATTAAAGTTTAAATTATATGCATTTGTTCGCCGGCCAGACTGCACATAATTTTAAAGTATAACGATTTCAGTATCGCAAAATAGGGGGAAGTGAACTTTTGTTAGTCCTAGGGGCAGTATGACTTGCTTGAGAGACTTTGGCAGATTTATTAAAATTAAAACTGCACGGGGGCGCCTGGGTGGCTCAGCTGGTTAAGCGTCCCACTGACTCTTGGTTTCGGCTCATCGAGTGATCCCGGGGTTCGTGGGATTGAGCCCTGCATCGGGCTCTATGCGGACAGTGTGGAGCCTGCTTGGGATTCTCTCTCCCTCTCTCTCTCTCTCTCTCTCTCTCTGCTCCTCCCCTGCCAGCTCTCTCTCCCTCCCCCTCTCTCTGCCTTGCTCAGAAATAAGTAAATAAACTTAAAAAAAAACTGCATGAACAAAAATAAACCGTGTGGACAGGCCCGCTGACCCAGCAACTCCACCTGTAGATAGCCATCTCCCCGAGGAAAGTACTTGCGTATGAACTAAGGATACTCTGTGCAAAGATGTTATTGCAGTAAGCAGCCGGGAACAACTGAAATGTCCATCCTAGGGCAGTGGTTAAATGACGTACTGTGGCAGCCATCACCTCCCCGCGATTTACTTCATGTCTTAGTCCTGTCTCATTAGCGTGAGCTCTACATGAGAGCAAAGGGTAAAACTCTACGTACAGACTTGGAAAACTCTCTAAGATGTTCTGTTGGTGGGGAAAAAAAAAAAAAAAATGAAGGGTAGGAAGCTCCAAACAGTAGAGAATAAAATATACCAAAACAGCGCATGGGGCACCTGGGTGAGGCCTCTGACTTCAGCTCAGGTCATGGTGTCACGGTTCGTGGGTTCGAGCCCCGCGTCAGGCTCCGCGCTGACAGCTCGGAGCCTGGAGCCTGCCTCGGATTCTGTGCTTCCCTCTCTCTCTCTCTCTCAGTCTCTCTCTCTCTCTCTGCCCTTACCCTGCTTGTGCTCACTCACTCTCTCTCTTTCAAAAATAAATAAACATTAAAAACATGCATAAATGCAACACTTAACAAACAAACAAACTTACAGAACAAAGTCAGAGCAATACCATGTATTTTTAGAGGTACATGGATGCATGAAAGTCTGTAGAAAGAGGGGAGGAGGGGGACTCCCCAAACTAATGACAGTAGTCACCTCTGGCAAGGGGCATGGGATTGGGGGAAGAGATCTCAAGCTTGATTATCAACTGTTTGAGCACCGTTTTTACAAATGAATGGATTCGTGTTCTCTTTATGTAAGTAACAGTACGTATATTGGTGGGCTTGGGTGAAGGATATGTGCAGGTTCATTACATCCGGTCGACTTTTGTATTTGTCCAACGTCTCCTTGATAAAAATTTAAGAATTAAAAAATAAAGGTGGCGTTGCTTCCCAGAGATCTGTTTGGCATGCTCAGCTCTGCCCCCTAGGTTGATATAGCTGACTGTGACCCCTCTGCGTCAGAGGACTGTTGACGGATGATCTGACTCACTGAATGAATGAATGAGTGAATGAACGAATGGATTGTTCCACTGAAAGGGAGTAAGACTACCAAAATGGAGGCATGTCTCTTGATGATCCGTTTCTGGTGTTTCTTGGTCTTGCCGCTTTGTGACCTAGGCGGGCAAGTGTGGGAAACGTGGCTCACGCTCTTCCTGAGGACTGGAGGGGTGAGTATCTTGGGGCTGTGGGTATTTCTAAAGGAGAAAAAAAAAAGGCTTCATTACCCCACCCCCACTCTGGTCAGCAGCGAGTGGCCCAAGCTGCTCCTTCATCAGAGGTCTGGGCTAAGCTCTGGCATACAGAAGAGGTTCTGTTGATGGTTCGTGGACTATAGAACGCGGTGAGAGAGGGCACTTTCCATACAGAGCCCACGGGTCTAAAATCCACCCTGGACCAGCTTTGGAATCCCACCACACATTCCCACCACCCTCCCGTTGGGCTCAGGGGAGACTCTACAATGGTGGTCTTTCCCACCACGGTACTTGGCCTCAGACCCTTGACCCGGTGCTCTGGGGCAGCCACATTAATTGATAAGACGTAGCATCGTAATTGAAATATGTGTGCCATTCCTGCCTGATGTAATCTATGAGAACTGCCTTTTTCCACATCAAGAGCTTGGAAATGGAAACGAGAGAAAGAAGGAGAGGCTGTGTGTGTAGTTGCCTGTGGGTGGGGTGGTGGGGAACTTGGGACAGGAGAGAGGAGTGGGGAGAGCAGGTGCAGAAAGGGAGATAGGGGGTCCCGAAGGCACATCTCGTGTGCGCCCCCGTGTACAATATTCCAGTTATAACCCAGGAGATGGTAAGAGGTAGAAAAGAGAGACCAAGGTCCTTGGTCTCTTAACCTTGGTCCTTAAACCATCCGAGGACTAAGCTTTGGAGACCCTGACGTCTCAGGCTGTGGAGAGAAGCAGGTGTCCTCAGAACACCTCTCCAGGCTCTGCATACATCTGTCTTGGGCCTCTTCTTCGTTTTCCGGCGTTGGAAGCATCATAGAACCCACAGCTAATACCACTCAAATTAACCGCGATCTGAAATCCCCGGTCTTGCAGAAGACGCAGGGTTTCAGGACGCTGACAAGGGGGCTCCTGGAGAAGTACTCGGAGCCGTGCTCAAAGCCACTGTTCAAAGAGAACCTGGACGAGGTAAAGCAAGAGCATCCGCGGTGATGAGACACTAAGCGCCTTGAAGAACGGACGCGTTCTTAACTTAACTTAAGTTGCCCTTTGTTGGGTCCCCACCCGAACTTGGTCGTTAACGGTCGCCCCAGGGTTGCTAAACGTCAGATAAATGGACCTGAGGTAATTTCCCTTTCATTTTTCAAGATAAACTCGGAACCAAACCCTTTCAGCCCTATTGATACGTGATGCCATTTGTGATTTCAAAAATAGATGTTTCGGCTTTGCGTAAGTTTGGCTTTTGTCTGTGATGCTAAACGGAGTCACTTTGGGCAACGTGGTTGTTGTCGTTGGTGTCGTGGTTTGCTGTTTCAGAGAGCCTGACCCTGTCCGGGGAGGAGGGATAAGGAAGATCCCCCAACCAACTGGTATTTGAAACGAGTCTTGAAACACGAGGAGGGGTTTGCCCACCGGACAAGACGAGAGAAAGGCGCGGCTGGCGGAAGGCACCCGCGGGCCAGCGCACGGCGGGATGAGTGTCGGAGGTGTATTTGTGGTGCGTTAGGGAGTTTGGCATGGCAGCACCAGGGCAAGGAGACGTAGAAATCGGCCGGGAACAGATCTGGAAAGCCCCGGGGGCCACTGTGAGAGGTTCAGACTCCGTCCTACCAGCGACGGGAAGGGTTTTGGGTAGGGGTGCGGCGTGATCAGGTTCAGCTTTTAGAAACATTACTCTGGAAGCACAGAGAGGCGCCTGGGTGGCCCGGAGCTCCCCCCGTGGGGCAACACTGTAGGGCCCTCACCTTTCGTAGAACACCGGTAACTCACTTCATCCTCACTGCAACCCTGGGAGGGGCAGAGAGGTCGGGGAACTCGCCCAAGGTCACACAGTAAGGAGACTGCAGAGCTGGGTTTCGGGCTCAGGGGTGTGCCCCCACCCAGACTGTCCCACCTGCACGCCAGGTAGCCTGGCTCTCTTACTTACCTTTTCAAAGTGTATACGGACTCACTTCTATCTTTATTTTATTTTATTTTATTTTATTTTATTTTATTTTATTTTTATTTAATTTTATTTTATTTTTAAAATTTATTTTGAAAATGAGAGAGACGCAGGTTGGGAGGGGCAGAGAAAGCGGGGGGGAGGGGGGAGAGAGAGAGAGAGAGAGAGGGAGAGAGAGAATCCCGAGCAGGCTCCTACGTGTCAGTGCAGAGCCCGATGAGGGACTTGAACCCACGAACCGTAGATCGTGACCTGACCCGAAGCCAAGAGTCGAGGCGCTCAATCAGTGGAGCCACCCGGGTGCCCCCCCCCCCCCCCCCCGTGGACTCACTTCTATATTTAGATACATTTGTTCCGAAGGAGAGCTTTATGGAGCCATTATCAATGGAAAAATCCACTATAGTTTTCTGTTCCACGTTAATAAACCTCTATGAAAAAGCAAGCATCTGCCCATGCTGGGCCCTTAACAGACATGTGTGTGTGAGCTCAGGCAGGGGTCGTAGCCAGAGAAGGAGGGGTGTGCGGGGACACAGTTAGGACGTTTTGGCCACAGGGTGATGTTTCGAATGTCTGGAATGGGGTGGGGGTCTCCTGGGACCCGCCTGAGGTCTGGGTGACTGGTGACAAGGTTCAGACACCTGGGGGTGGGGTGTGAGCCTCCCAGGAGACTCTACAAGTGCAAGTTAAAACCCTAAGTAAAGTGCTTCGGTGCTTAGGTGACATCTGAGATAGTGGGATGGGGCGGGGCAGGGGACTGGCTCACGGTTGGTGGGTGGGTGAAGGTCCTTCCCAGGCAAGGTGGGAAGGGCCACGGCTCGGGACACCAGGCCCTGGACAAGGGGATGTGCAGTCACCATCACAGACAGATGGAAATACCCAGGGAGTGAGGTGGCAGGGGCAGAGGGTCCGGAGGGCAGCTCTCCAGGGGGCCATGTGCACAGGCCCAGCCCGGCCTATGACCGGAGCCCTGGAAGGTCATGAGGAACGTGACATCAGGGTGCCATGAGCGGCCGTGCCCGACAGGTGTGGTGGAGCATTTATTACTTGAACGCCGCTCGGCTGGGGCTGCAGGGTGAGCTGGGTCAGCAAAGGTCCCCCGCGTTGACTCTCCCAGGGCACCTGCACCTCTGCATCTCCCTCCCAGCCTTACTGGGGGCAAAGCATGCCCTCTCTCCCCCTCCCCTCGTCTTTGTTTCTGTGGCGGAAAATTTGAAAGCCCAGCATATTGGATTTCTTTTCAGTGCACCGATAAGGCAGAGGAAACATCTGTGGCTTGAGACAAAATGTGTGAAAGATGGGGCTGGGGGCGGGGTGGGGACAGAAGCGTTCTGTCTCGCAGGAGGTTTTGTCTCCTGGCTAGACACATCCTTTATTAAACTGAAATTTATAGGGCAAAGTGGGAACCCGGGCCCCGAGAAGACAGAAGGTTGAAATCTCCGAAAGGCGGGAATTCTAAATCAATAAAAAGGAAATCTTGAGAAGTCACACTTCCAGAACTAAATGTGGACATGTTGGCTTCAGTTTCCCTCGCTTTCCCTGGCCATCCGGCCCCAAGGGTTCTCTGCCAAGGTGGTACCCGCCTCGGATTGGTGTCCAGGGACCGAGATAGAAGTTTCCTACCTTCCTTTTAATAAATCAGAGGCTGAAAGTGGTTCAGAGGACAACACGACGGAAGAGGCCGGGACCCCGGAGGGATGGGGCACTTGAGCCCCCGAGTGTGGCCATTGGCCCTGCTGCATAAATCCCCAAGGGAGAGAGGACAACACAGAGGGCATGTCAGCTGTGATGTGGCATCCTTCCTCCTCACCCCTGCCCAGCCTGCCCTGCCCCAGGCTCTGCGATCTGCGGGTGAATCCGAAGGTATCGGCCACCTGATTGTGCCAGGGCGTCGGCCGGGCAGGGGTGGGGTGGGGGGGACCTCCAGCCTCAGGAGGGAGAAGCCCTGCTTCAAAATAGCCACGGCGCACTCTGTAAGTGGGCCATTTGTTGTTTGATGTGTTAGAAGTTTCATCAGACCTCTGGGCATGTTTATACAATTAGAGCAGCAAGCGAAAGAAAACAGCACGGTGACAAATTGGGCTCGTGCACTCTGATTAACTTGCTAAAGCTAAATAAATTGCGTAGGAAGCGTGCCCCGTTTGAATTTATCAAATTGCTTCTCATCTAGATAGATGGCTGCTGGACCAGTCCGGGGCGGGCAGCCGGGTATATACGCTCCGGCTGGAATTAGATGTGAGCACAGAAGGAGAGCGGAAACCAGCCCCCTGCGCTGAACAGAAGGACGAATCCCCTTTGCCGGGGCCAAGCAGGGCTGCGGTTCTGTCCAGAGCCGGTGGTAGTGTTGACGGGCTCCGGCGTCGTCAATTTCTGTTGACCCAGAACCCAGACGGCGAGCGGACTCCCCGTCACCCGGTGTCGTCTGGGTTCTTGGCCTTGATGAATGAGATGACTGGCGGGAAAATAAGAGGGCGGAGGGTTTCGGTTTAAACACCCTACAGATCAGCTTACATCGTTTACGCCTTCGACCCCCGCGGGTCGACCCCGTGCCTTGCCGTGTTGAACTTGTCCCATCCTACAGATGGAAGCAAACCTTTATCAGGGACTTCACTCTGCGTTGGGACATACGCTCAATGCTTTTGAGTCAGTTGTCTTATTAAAGCCTCACAGCGGCCCCCTGACAAGACCGCCCGTATTATTCCCATCTTCCAAACGCGCGCAGGAAAAGTTCCGTGGGCGAGTGCAGGGAAACTGGCAAACGGCGGTGCCGGGACTTGAACCCAGGGGAGGCCGGTTCCCGAGCCTGCAACGTTCGCTTCCCTCCATGCTGCCTGCCCCAGGGCCACAGGGACCCTCGGGCTCTTCAAAGGGATCCCTGAGCCCTGAGCCCTGAGCCCTGTAGGGTCTGAAACGTCCTTTTGACACACCGAAGAGGCTGACGTTCCATTCCATCCACCTTCCGTGTTCTTTAGAAAACATTACATGTTTGAAAAATAGGGCATTATTTGAAAATTGGTATGTGCGGGGATTGTCCCCCAGCCTAGAACTAGATTAATGAATTCGTCATATGCCACGACCATTCTGATGCTAAAGGGGAGATGATATTTACAGTTTGTGCCAACTCACAAACAGTAATAGCTAATAATAATAATAATAATAATAATGACAGTAATAGCTGGCCCTGTTTTAAGTACTTTGCCTGTATCAACTCATTTCACTTTCCCATGTCCTTTTAAGGAAGGTAATTTTTTTTAAATTTCTTTTTTAATGTTTATTTTTGAGAGAGAGACAGAGCATGAGCGGGGGAGGGGCAGAGACAGAGAGGGAGACACGGAATCCGAAGCAGGCTCGGGGCTCTGAGCCATCAGCACAGAGCCCAACACGGGGCTCCAACTCACTAGCCGTGAATCACGACCTGAGCCGAAGTCGGACGCTCAACCGACTGAGTCACCCAGGCGCCCCAAGATAGGTATTTCTAATTTAAAAGCCCGTTTTCCAGATGAGGAAAACTAAGGCACTGGAGGCTGAATAAATGCCAAAGCTCACACCGTTGCATTGGGATCTGGGCAGCCATGCTCTGGAGTTCGAGTCCCGACAACTGCTGATGTGGGCAAAGCCACGCAAGTCTCATGTCCCCCACAGCTGGACCATCCTATGCACAAGGCCAAGCCCTCCCCCTCGTTGCTGGTATGAGATGGTGCTTGGGGCCTGATCCGGCTGTGCCCAGCACTCTGGGAAGGCAACTCCTCGGCTGCTGGAGGAAGTCACTTCCGGAGAGCCAGTGGCCACACTGCCCATGCTTTTTCCGCTGCTGGGCGATCAGGGATGGTGTTTGTGGTTCCTCTTTGACTCCTGTCCCCTTTGGAGCATGGCTGGAAGACCAGGTCGTGTCAGACAGCACGGGGATTTACTGGGGCTGGTGCCCTGCTCATATAAGAGGCCAAGAGTCAGATCATTTTCTTGCAGAATGACAGACATGGGCCTTCCCAGGTCGTAGGAGACCAATTTGGAGAGGGGGTGGGGCCCAGTTTTGCCTAGAAACAGATTTTTTTATTTTTTTATTATTTTTTTTTATTTTTTATTTTTAAAATTTTTTTTAATGTTTATTTATTATTGAGAGAGACCGAGACAGAATGTGAGTGGGTTAGGGGCAGAGAGAGAGGGAGACACAGAAGCAGAAGCAGGCTCCAGGCTCTGAGCGGTCAGCACAGAGCCCGACGCGGGGCTCGAACTCATGAGCTGTGAGATCATGACCTGAGCCGAAGTCGGACGCTCAACCGACTGAGCCACCCAGGCGCCCCTAGAAACAGATTTTTGAAGAGAAGGTGGTTCATCTTCTCTTAAAGTAGGTAATGGCAATGCTCTTGGAGGTCGTTCTTTGCGGCTGGTGATCGGGGACTTTAGTGGGACTTGGATTTCTTCCTCATTCACTCATTCACCAGGTTTGCAGCAGCAACAGTGTGATATATGGGGGACGCGGTGGTGAACAGGACAAATGCAGTCCCTCGGGAGCGAGTGACGAGGCCACGGGGGGGGGGGGGAGATCGTTATCTTATCACAGAAATAAGGGCAAGTTTGTGCCTCCGTGATGAGAGCAACAGGGGGGAGCCACCCAGCGCTTTGGGAACCTCCGGGGGCAAAAACCATCTGGACGCCAGAGTCAGGAGCAGCTTCCCTAAGAAACGGACAATGGGGCTGAGACGTGAAGCATGAGAAGAGCTCACCAGACAGGGGAGAGATGGGGAAAGAAGGAAACTTCTGGAAGAGGGAAGTGTAGGTGCAAAGGCCCAGTGCAGGCAGTAGCACGGCAGATATAAGGGACTACGGAGGCTGGGGGTTCTGGTGAAGTCAGCAGAGCCACCCTGGGCTGCGCCTTATGGCCATGTGAAGGCCATGGGAGTGGCTGGTCATCATAAAGGCAGTGAGAAACCATTGACTGATTTTAACATGGCAACAGGGCAGTGACGTATCTATTTATGTCTGGTGAAGATCACAGCGGCCCCAGATCACCTCTTCACGGCATAATTTCCAACAAAGGCTGGGTATTTCCAACATAGAGGTCATGGGAGTAAGAGCCTGGTGCATGGAGCATAGGAGAAAACCCAGTGGAAAAAGAATCAGTCATCTGTGCAATTTTGGGAGACCTCTCCTTGCAGGCACAAAATGTAGCAGATTGGGAACATTTAGTGTGGGGGTCCCCAGGAGCACACTAAGTAGCCTCTAGGGTAGGGGCGTCTGGGTGGCCCCGTCAGTGAAGCATCTGACTCTTGATTTTGGCTCAAATCATGATCTCATGGTTCATGGGATCAAGCCCCTCATTGGGCTCCGGGGCTGACAGTGTGAAGCCGGCTTGCGATTCTCTCTCTCTCCCCACCCCCCACCCCCACTCTCTCTCTCAAAATAAATAAAAATTTTAAAAAATAGCCTTTAAGGCAGAGATTTGCTGTCTTGCCTCAATAGAAGTTCATCCTAATGACTCCAGGCCGTCAACAGTACAGATAAAATTGTAGTGGGTATTACTTGTTTTGGAAAATACCGAACAGCATAATACACTGCAGGTGTATTCCCAAACAAAATGGTTCAAGTGAAAAAAGAAATTGGTGTTAAAGGAATACATCACGAGGCCTCTGAAATGTTCCATCACGACGAGCCTCTGAGCTGGCCAGATGGTGCTACAAACATCTTGATGAACTCAAGAGATTTTTAGCTTGCAACAAGGAAGTAGAATGCTCTCATAACAAAGGCCTCAGAATATGGAGGTGGCCTTAGAATTGAACAATGGGTAACAGCTGGAAGAATTTTGAGGCCCAGGAGAGAAAAAAAATGCTGCATTTTCTTTTTTTTTTTTTTAATGTTTTTATTTATTTTTGAGACACAGAGAGACGGAGCATGAGCAGGGGAGCGGCAGAGAGAGAGGGAGACACAGAATCTGAAGCAGCCTCCAGGCTCTGAGCTGTCAGCACAGAGCCTGACGCGGGGCTCGAACTCACGGACCGCGAGATCGTGACCTGAGCTGAAGTCGGCCGCTCAACCTACTGAGCCACCCAGGCACCCCAAAATGCTGCATTTTCTTAATTAGACTGTTGGCAGAATTGTGGACATTCAGGTCGCTTCTGGTGAGGGTTCAGAGGGGAGAAACACACACACACACACACACACACACACACAGAAGGCAACGAGGAGACAGGGGCGAAGGTTGGAGGGAGGGATTCGGCCACAAGACAAGGAACGCGGGGTGACCTCCAGGGACGGAGAGATGAGGAACGGTGTCTCCCCTGGAGCCTCCGGAGGGAACGTGGTCTGTGGACACCTTAATCTCTGCCGAGTTGTAGACGTGTGGCCTCCAAAACTTGAGAGAATAAATTTCCCTTGTTTGAAGCCACTGAGTTTGAGGGAATTTGTTACGGCAGCCACAGGCAACGAGTGCATTCTGAGTAACCTTTCCTTTGTGTTCCAGAAACCTCCACGGTTTCCTACGGCTGGTGCATTCTCATACTTCAGGGCTCAGACTAAATGACACCTCCTCAAAGTGGCCTTCCAGGCCTCGCTACCTAGAGCCAGCTGACCCCTTCCTAACCTCCATCACAGCACTCGGTGTTAAACCTAAACGTCCTTTCTCAGTTCGTGTGCTTGTATTTGGTGGGTCTTCTTCTTATTAGAATATGAGCTCCGGGTCGTCCCGGCCTGTGGGATCCTGCTCCCTTGCAGAAAGCCAGGGAGCAGAATGGACAGTCCATGAAGGTTTGTTGAATGAATGAATGACCTTTCGCAGTGTCCCGAACGTCAGTCGAGTTTGGTAATTTTTTTTTTTTTAATTTAAATCCAGGTTAGTTAGCATATAGTGTATTAATGGTTCCAGGAATAGAATTTAGTGGTTCATCACTTACATATAAAACCCGGTGCCCATCCCAACAAGTGCCCTCCTTAATGCCCATCACCCGTTTAGCCCATCCTTCCCCCTCAACGCCCCTCCAGCAACCCTCAGTTTGTTCTCTATATTTAAGTCTTCTAAGATTTGCCTCCCTGAGTCTGATGGGTATCAATAAGACTAGCTAGGCTTCTAGCTCGCCTTGATCAACAGGTATCATTGGCCCTTTGCATTCTTATTTTGGATCCTTAGCCTGTCCCAGGATGTAAGGCTGTTGAATATTCATTCACTCATTCACTCATTCAATAAATATTTATTTATTCGGGACTTATTATGTGCGAGGCAGTCCACTGATGATTCCTAATTGGGCTATTTTTTTCCCCTGTTGAATTTCAATTGAGAGAGAAAAAAGCAATTGTAGCAGTTTTCAAGGCAAAACAATCAGTGTTACAACCACAGACCACAAACAACAAAACAATTTTTCCGTGAGGCTAATTAGTGCTGAGCCTTAAAAAAAAAAAAAATTGCCAATTCTGGAGCAGTCTTTGAAGCCTTTTTGAACTGAATGGTAATCAGGAAACTTCAGCCTTCATGAGGCAAGGGCTCAGAGAAAAATGAGGCACTCTGGAGTTGTGGACTTTCTGCAACTCTGATTTGGCTGAATTTTCTTCTGATAAGGAAATTTCCAGGACATTGACGGGCAAAGCGCATTCATGGCACACACGGATTCTTTCAACAGGCTTCATGATACACAAGCAGTCTCCTAATCAGAAGTGTTTCTTTCTGCTTAAAACCCAGAAGGGTAGCTGACATCTTTTATCAAAAAGACAGACAATTCTTATCCCCTGACAATTCCAGATTATGGGTCCCAGGAGGCTCTCCTTACACTGGTATTTTATCACCGGAATCAGAGCGACTGCTGTTTATTTTCTGAACCTCCACGTAGTTTTCAAGGTGTTTCCAGCAGGGCTTGGGCTGACAGTGACACGTGTTATTGTCACATTGCTAGATCTGAAAGAAAACACCAGATAAATAAATATCAGTGTTTTCTTGGATCTCTTTTTGCTATCATGGGCACCGGAGGTACTGGCATTTGTTAATTCACATCTCTTCTCTGTTTGGGGAGGCTCGTTCCCCTTTCATCTCTCGTCTGGTGGAGCGGGGGAGGCAAGGGGAGGCTGGCAGCCTGGCATGGACGAGGACAGCCATTTAATCCGGTTCTGAGTCTGGGCAAGGGACGCGGGACAGAGGGCGGAGGCGGCCTCTGGATGAAGTTGCATCCACAGGGTTGGGGCCTGGGAGCGGGAGGGGGTGGGGTGGGGAGAGGGGAGGAGGAGTCTGGCTGCAGGTTATCTGCGTGGTGAAGTCAGCGCTGCTTCAGAGTCAGGTGACACGGGCTGGGGTCTCCGTGGGGCAGGTTGCCTAACCTCTGAGCCTCTGCTTCTCTGTCTGCAGAGCGGGATCCTGGGACCTCCCTCCCTCTCCCAGGTTGACAGGGAGGTGCCCCCCTCCAGGCAGAGCAGCTCCTCACTTTCTCCCAGACACCTGCTGCCCATTTTCCCTGCTTATTCCCCCCCCCCCCCTTTTCTCTTCTACGGATCACACCTCTCTCTGCCTTTTTGCCTTCTTTAGATCTCCATATCTCAGATCAGGGGATGACGTCAACAAACCGCGGCCCATGGGCCACATCTGGCCTGCTGCCTGGTTTGGGAAATAACAGTTTCACTGGCACACAGCCATGCCCGCTCATTTGCATATAGTCTGCGACTGCTTTTGGGCCGCAGCGGCAGAGCTGAATGGTGGCAACAGAGACCATATGGCCCGCAGAGCCTGAAATCTGTACTATGCGGCCCTTCGCGCAGGAAGTTTGCCGATCCCTGTACGTGATGCTCTCCTAGACATAAATGACCCTGATTCCACCCATCCTCGAAGACCCGGCTTGAGTTCTTCGTGTGCTTGGCGCTCCACGGCGTGTTTATCGGTTTCCCGTGTATTTCTCGACGGGGCCACTAAGTGTTGAAGAGCTTGACCCCACTTCTCTAACCACTCTTTCTCTTCGGGGGACGTCGTCTGCTCCCATAGCTCCGGAATATTTTCCGCTGAAATTTTCATTTCTAGTCTGGGTCTCTCCTCTGGGCTCCAGAAACCAGTCTCCCTTTACTCTGAAGTTATCTAGCAGGTGCCTCCAGCTTAAAATGTTCCAAATGTGCTTGTTCCCCTCCCGTCTTTATATCCATGTTAGGAAGCGGCAACACTGTTCACCAGTGGCTGACGTCGAAAACCTAGGACTTTCTTGACTCTCTTCTTCCTCTTACGCCCTTTATCAAATCCATCAACATGTCTGTCATCTCTCACTACAAACTGCATCCTGCACAGGGTCACTTCTCACCACTGTGCAGCGACCGGCCAAGTCTAAGCCAGCAGTATCTCTCCTGGATTCTTGCGACAGCCTCCAGGTTGGGCGTCCTGCTTCTGCTCTTGCCCTGTGGTTCATCCTCTGCACAGCGGACAGAGCGGTGTTTCTGAAACTTAAATCCAATCACGTCACAGCTTTCCCCGGCTTCACATACTTTAAAGAAAAGGTTTCTGTTCCAGCCAGAATGCAATACGAAATTTTTGAATGGCTTTCCAGGCTCTGGCTAATCGGGACTTCATCTACCTCTTACCTCTGACCTATCCTGCCCTTAAACCCGGTAACCCCAGGGCCTTTGCACATACTAATGTTGCATCTTGGAAAGCTCACCATCGTTCTGGTTTCCTCCCCGCTCTTTTCAAGTCCTCTTCTGACTCTTCATTGTCATTTAGGTCTTAACTTCATAGATCTTTAGAGAGGCCCTGGCTCACCAACCCAAAGTGGGTATTATTCTAGAGTGTTCTAGAGTGTTCTAGAGTGTCATCCTTATGGCTCTTACTGGAACCCCAACTTATCTTCTTCATCTATTGTTTTCATGCTTATTTTCAGTCTCCCGTTGAGTAAAAGCTTCATGGGGGGAAGAACCCGGTCTGTTTTTCTTTTCCCATCACTAGGGATCCAGAGCCTGAGACAGTGCCGGGCACACTGTGGTCTTTCTGACAAGAGGCCATTCTCGACGGGCCGACCCCCAGCCTCCTTTATCCACAGAACCCCCTGTGTATCAGCATTTTATATTATTATTATAACAACAACACGAGCTGACATTCATTGAGGGCTACTTGTCAGACCTCATGCTAAACGCTTTTCATTTGTTAATGTGTGCCGGTCTTCCAATTAACCTATGGAGCCTATGAGCAGGTGCCATTCTTGTACCGGCGTCACAGATGGGGAAACCGAGGCACCGAGAGACCAAGTTCCTTGCCTAAGATCGCACATCTGATTCTCTCAATCTGATTCCAGATCCACAACTGTGGGCAGTGTTGGGGTTACAGCTGCCGTATTATGGCGCTCAGCATTTGAGCCTCTGGAAGTAAGGTTAACAGGCGCCTGACAGCACTGTGACCGGGCTCATCTCTGACCTTGGCTTCTGATTTGAGGAGAGGCTCTGCTATGTCATGTGGGCTCACCTGCACGTTATTCGGAGCGCTACTCAGCTGCGTCAAAAACCTTACTCTCATCAGGAACCCCCGTGTGTACTTTTCACAGTCTCGACGGCTCATAAAAAGTGTATCTACCCTATTATTAAATGAGGTAACCTCTGTAAAGTGCTTAGGACAGTTCCCGGCCTGTAAGAAGGGCTTTGCAATTTTTTTTTTTCGGTCAACAAGTGAATATATGTAGCTGGAAGAGCTTTCACCTTGACCACAGAGGTGAGCAAAATCAGAGGTGGCTAAAGCCGAGTTCCCTGTGCCGTCCGGGTACCACGCCTGCTGGACAGGAAGTAACATTGAATCCATAAGTCATTTCCTTCCTCAAAGACAACCTGGCCCAATCTTCAACATCTCTCAACACCTGCTAATCTCCCCCTTTAGCCGGGAGAGTCCCTGGGACCAACCTAAAGCTCAGAGCCTTTGGCAAGCAATAGTGTCTCTTAGGCAAGCGAGAACACTGTTTTGCCTAAAAGGTTGCCTCCTCCTTGCATTTACAGACAAAGTCCGGTACGATTACACGTATTCAAAGCTTGAGGTTTTCATTATCACGGTAAATTTTGATTTGTGACAAGTGATTTTGCCTTGGAATTATGGTCGAGACTTCAAGGTTGGTTGGTTTGTTTTCCAAAATGAATTGACATTAAAAATGAGCTTAAAACACACATTTATCACGTGACCCAGCCATCCCAGTGCTAGGTATTTACCAGGGAGAAGCGAGAGTTTGAGCCCAACAAAATTTACCTGCGGGGCGCCTGGGCGGCCCTGTTGGTTAAGCCTCTGACTCTTGGTTTCGTCTCAGGTCACGATCTCACGGTGCGTGAGTTTGAGTCCCGCGTCAGGCTCTTGTGCCGATAGCATGGAGCCTGCTTGGGATCCACTTCTTCTTGTCTCTCTGCCTCTCCCCACCCCATAAATAAAATAAATAAATAATTCAGTAAGTAAATAAATAAAATTTACATGCCAGGTCTCATAGCAGTATTATTTATAACAGCCCCAAATTGGAAACACCCCAAACGTCCATCAACAGGTGAATAGATAAGCAGACCGTGGCATATCCACACCTAAGACTCAATAGCAAAAAGGAACAAAATATCAAGGCTTACAGCCACACGGGCGAGCTTCAAGGCCATTGCGTTCCGTGAGAAAACTCCGAAACAAAAGACCGGGGGCTTGTGATTCCATTTACGTGACTTTCTTCGAAAAGGCAAATTTGTGGCAACCGTCAATGGGCCGCCCGTGCCCTGGGATAGGGGCGAAGATGGTTGTGACGGGGGCCCAAAAGGGCTTTTTGAAGATGCTGGAAGAGACCCGTGTGTTTGATCGTAGACGTGTCCACATGGGTACGCACGTTTGTCAAAAGTCATGGAAATGGACATTGTGTTACACGCAGGGTATGCCTCACTTGAGTTGATTAAAAGGAGAGTTTAAAGGGGAAGTAGGAAAATAATGAAACCAGGATTGTGTGGAAGGGCCGACCCTGGGAAGGGGGGCTGAGTTGAGGAACCTCTTCTTCTCCCCATATTGTCATTTAAAAATTCCTTAACCCCGGCCGGCAGTCTCCATGCACTTGTGACATTAACCCTGTCAGCCTTTTCTTCTATGGATTCTAGATTTCATCTCGCTTAAGACATCAAAAAGACCTCCCCCCAACCTACGATTATGGACACTATTGTCTCATATTGTCCTCTGGGCTCCTAGAAGTGTTAAAGATGTGACTTTTCGAAGTTATTATTCTTACTGGTGGTAAAAAGCACACAGCAGGGTGCTTGCCTTCTTAACGAGTTGTTGTTGGGTTTTTTTTTTTTTTACGTTTATTTATTTTGAGAGAGAAGTGTGAGAAGGGAAGGGGCAGAGAGAGAGAGAGAGGACGGGGTGGGGGGAGACTCCCAAGCAGGCGCCACACTCCAGCGCAGAGCCCGACGCGGGGCTCGAACTCACGACCCGAGAGATCGTGACCTGAGCTGAGATCGAGAGTCAGACGCTTAACTGAGGGAGCCCTCCAGACGCGCCCCCCCACCCCCGCCTCAACGATTTTTAAACGTCCACGTCAGTGGCACTAGGTGCATTCACACGGATGTATGACCGTCACCACCATCCGGCTCCAGAATATTTTCATCCGCGCAAACTGAGTCTCTGCCCCCCGTTCCACGCTCCCCTTCCCCGCTCTTCCCAGGCCCTGGCAGCCATCACACTGCACCTTCTGTCTCTGAAGGGAGTCCCCTGGGTGCCTCGCGTCGGTGGAATCACACAGCGTGTGCCCTCTTGTGACTCGTTTCCTTCACTTGAGACACACGTTCGTGTCATTTTTACCACCGCTCCATTTCTAACGCATCTGGAATTTGTTCTGTGTGTGCATAGCGTAGGCAACGATTTCACTTGATTGCGGCCAACAAATGGTTAACCGCATTTCCCAGCCTCATTTACGGAAGAGACCAGTTTTGTTCACGATCGACGGGTAGACACCAGTGCCATCCACCGTGTTCCGGGGCTCCGTCGGGGGCCCTGTCTTCTGGGTGTTCATTCCTCTGCTGGTTCCTCGTGGCTTTGACCACTTCAGCTAAGGCCTCACCATCCTAACTGTATCCGGGGCCTTGCTCGGGCCTCGTGTTTTACCCGTAGCCTTTCAGCGGCTCCAAAGGATTTGGGGTGCTCCCGAGGTTTCCCTAAAGCCCCTCCCTTTCCCAGGGGAGACTAGCGGGCAGGGGTCTCCGTCCGGGCGTGGCTATGGAAGGCCCGGGCCACGCTTGTCAGATCGCAGAGACCCCGACGGTCCCGAGCACCCCCCGTCGGCCGCAGGACTGGGGTCACTGGCAGGTCGGCCCTCCGGCCCTGCCTCCGAAGGGTTTGGGGGGCAGCTCGGGTGCTCAGGGATGGTTGGGATTTCTCTGCCTGCCGTGGAGCTTTGACGTGACCCAGCTGATCTTCAGGCCGACTTCAAGATAAGGCAAGTTAATCTTGGTTCCCTTCCAAGGACATTCGGTTCTGACAGGCAAAACAGAATCCTTTCGAAGTTCATTTCAGAGGGGACCCCGGAGGCAGTACGCTAGGGTGCCCCTGGACTTCTACAGAGGGAGTGTAGTGACGTTGCCGGGCCCGCCTCCCCCCCGGGGCTGTGACAGGACGCTGAAGAGAGGGAGCACGGGCCCCTCTGGGCAGGGCTGGTCCGAAGGCATGTGGGCCACTGACGGTCCACGACTGTCTGCAAGGCTTGGCCTCGGATCCCACAGAATCGAGGCCCTCCAGACTGTTTTCTCAGGGCTGGAGGTGTGGGCAGAGAGTGGGAAGGGCTGGTTTCCACAATCCCTTGCGATCTACCATCAGATGAGTCAGGTCACGCCAGGCAGCCGGCCGCCTCTAGTTTTCTGGTACGTTGAGCCAAGGTAGAGCAGAGATAAGCTGGGGTGGGGGGCTTGCTGGGGAACAATGGCCATTCTCTCTCCCCACCCCTTGGTGCTTCCCAGCAGCAGGGCGGCCACCTGGAGAGCAGGCCGCATTTGGTAAAGGGCCCCTTGGGGACACGGAACACAGGGAGGAGTTTGCAGGGCCGAGCCGGGAGCTGGCAGGAAGGCAGACCAGCGAAAGCCTCCAGAAGCTCAGTGTTGCCCAAACGAGGATTGTTCACACGTCACCTTCCTGCACTCGCCACTCCCTGCATGGGACTGTATGGTCACACACACACACACACACACACACACACACACACACCCCACAGGCATATGTACACATATACATTTAAACCGCTTTTCTAACATTGGTGAATTTAGCCTATTTACAAGCAGTCATCTGTGATCAGTAATGATCAGTGTCACTCACTTGATAAGAGAACACGTACAATAGGCCACTGCTGTTGTAAGCACTTTATTTATTTAAAATCTTTTTTTAATGTTTATTTATTTTTGAGAGAGAGAGAGAGAGAGCTGGGGAAGGGGCAGAGAGAGGGAGACACAGAATCCGAAGCAGGCTCCAGGCTCCGGGCTGTCAGCACAGAGCCCGATGCGGGGCTCGACCTCACAAGCCACGAGATCGTGACCTGAGCTGAAGTCGGACGCTTAGCCGACTGAGCCACCCGGGCGCCCCTGTTGCAAGCCCTTTAGATACATTAATCTAGGTTAATCAACTCCCTGAGGCCAGTCCTACTGAGTAACTTAGCCCCCACTCAACACATGAGGAAACTGAGGCACAGAGAGGTAAAGTCACCTGCCTAAGGTCACTCTGTTTCAAATCCAGGCCGCCTGGCTCTGGGCTCTGAAACAGGCTCCCTCTCCAGTCATGGGTCAGATATGGGCTGGGCTGAATGTCTTTTTCCCGAGTCACATTCACAAACCACATATATACATACACACACACATATATATATACACACATATATATGTATATATATATATGTATATACATATATACATCGAGTACAAAGTGTTCATCTATGGGCCACCTGGTTCTCTCCACAAACCTGCATTTGTGGACACCCACTCAGGCCTGGAAGGAACAGAGGCTGGAGTTGGGGCAACCCTGCTTCCCCAGGACGATAAGGCCAGGGGGACCACTATCCTCTGACACTCCCCGGTCCTCTCAGCTCTGTATGTGTGTCCCTCCAGTTGCCGCCTCCCCAGCCACCATGGGGACTGGATCCGGTGTGAGTGTGCGGGGTGGGAGGCGGGAGGAGAGAGGATGCAGGCCTTCCGAGGCCCCATTAGCCACGGAGAAACCTATAGCCCAGTGACTCACGCCCTGCGGTTTAGGAGGCGAAAACCACCCAATTCCGTCATGGTCCCCTCCCTCTTGTCTGGTTCTAATTTTTTTTTTTTTTTTAGACATTTATTTATGTTTGAGACAGAGAGAGACAGAGCATGAACGGGGGAGGGTCAGAGAGAGAGGGAGACACAGAATCTGAAACAGGCTCCAGGCTCTGAGCGGTCAGCACAGAGCCCGATGCGGGGCTCGAACTCACGGAGTGTGAGATCATGACCTGAGCCGAAGTTGGCCGCTTAACCGACTGAGCCACCCAGGTGCTTCTAAATGAAGCACCTGGCCTGGTTTGCTCCTGAGGGGTTCTCCATTAAGTGGGCAAGTAGAAACTTCAAGGTGAGACTTCAGAGTGGCCCCCATGGTGGAAGAGTATGGTCCCCAGCGCCGGGCACAACAGTTGATCCCCAGTCTTGTGGTTTTAATTGGAAGTCACAGCATCACTGGCATCATCATGATCGCCTTGGGGCATCTTTTGGGAAGCCCCAGGGCACGCTCCAGTCTCCTTAAGCTGTGCCCTGAGTGGCTTTAGCCAGGTGTGAGAGAGATTTCCAGAAACAGTTAGGCTTTCTTCTGAAGGCCTCAGGTCGAGTGGAGACAGAATGGGCTTTTTCTCTGGGCCTTGGGCCTGTGGCCACCTGCCTGTCTGACAGGCTGAGCTTCTGGGCCTGTGTTCCCGAAGGCCCGGACTTTGCGGAACCTCCTCGCAAAAAGCACCCAGTACTGCTCTCTTCCTCAGCTGTGGAGGACTGTAACCTTTGGAGCAGGTGGCTCTGGGTTCAAATCCTGCAGGGTGGCCCGGGCGAGGCGCTCTACCTTGCTAAAGGCCAAGTTCCCTCACCTGTAAAATGGGCCAACAGCTCCTCGTCTGCACTGTCACCGGAAGAAGGGAACGAGTTAAGGGGTGAAAAGTGCTTGGGCCCAGAAGCTGCCCAGGACATGGTTGGTAGTGCCACGGGCCAGGTAGCCCAGAGTGGGTTTGCTTCGTTGGTTCTACTTCAGGCATCTGCACGCTGCCTTCTCGGGGGCAGGCTCTGTGTTACGTGGCTTTTGGTGGCAACTAAGATAGGGGCCATCCCAGGCCTCGCGGGTCTCAACGCCTCTTCCCCCTGCCTCCGTGTAGTTCATTTCTACATCTCTTAGAGACGTGGTTTTCTAAACTTTAGGAAGAAGGTCGCCAGCCCCCGCAGAAGTCAGACAAATGTGCCTGTGCCCAGGGTACACGCGAAATTTGCAGACAAGTCAGGGAGTCCTTGGACGCCCTGCCCCCAGCCACCCTTTCCATTCTCCTTAGCGCCTTTTATCAGGCCCTAAAGATGGAATGGAAAAGAGAAAGGTGCCCTCAGCCATTTATACTTATTCTGTGTTCCCCTTCCCGGCTCCCATGGGTGCCCATGGAAACTGCGTGAAATGCTCTTTCTAAAAGCCTAATTATTTACACTGACAGTATTTACTTTTAACCTCCAGTTGCTGAGTCAATATCATTTTTCCTCCTTTCCTCCTGTCCCTTGGCTCAAAAAGTCAGCAGCTTTGCGAAACGCACCTGACTGTATCTCTTTATCTGCCACTGTGGCCTTTTCAATTTCACCTGCTCTGGGAAATAAATGACAGAGGCCACACAGATTCAGGAGGGGCCATTGTTTGGGCCCCCGGTCTTTGCTCCTGCCCACAGTTGACACCACCTCTTTAAGCCTCCAGGGTTTTCCACAGGCTCCAGAGCTCCCACCTACCGTTGAATTTTCTTTTCCAAGTTCTCCTTCCCCCAGCTATGACCTGAGGCATTGCCCCAACTGCCGCGGGAGGGTGGGAATTTTCTCTAAACCTGTGACCATCAGGGAGTCTCTGAACAGCCTGTGACTACCAGAACCAGCCCTCTTAATCTGCTCTCTGGATCGCCCCCGAGGGGGGGGGGGGGCGGGTGGTATTCCGGGCTCCGCCCTGCCACTGGGCACCCTGTACCCAGCTTCCAGGCACCTGGCTGCAGTCAGCAAACTGATTTGTTCAGTTATATCTATGATCAGATGCCACGGGCAGATGAGAGTGATAACACTGTCCCTGTTTTGCAATCGTGGACATGATGGAAATGGGAGATAAGGTGCGGGGGAGGTGTGGGGCAACCTCGAACCAGCTCCCCAGTAAGGACACCGGTAAAGCCATACGACCCATTTTCATTGCTGGCAACTTTCTGGATCTCCATTAGTCTTCTGCCAGTGCTCCTGTCATTAACCATGCTAACCGCGCTCTCTGCAGTGGGATCGCTCTGTTCTCCCCTTGCCACCACGTAGGAACAAACGTCTTAACAATTAGCAGCCGACCAGGCGACAGAGATCTCCTGGCTGGATGATGATAGGCCTCGGAGGCTGTTCCAGGACCTTCCTGATTCTGCAGAACTTCACTTGGGTCTCCTGGCCATCCCGAGGTGGAGAGACCCTACTGTCCTTCTTCACGTAGCTCGTCCCCCCCCCCCCCCCCCCGCCAAGAGACGTGGGCTCAGCAAAGTAGGTTGCGTGTGCAAATCCTACCCCCGACCAAGCTGTCTCCGACAGAGCTTCTCAGAGCCTCCGCCCTTGTCTGGCCAGTTCACCTCTGGGTCCGCACAGAGCCTGTCACCGTGTTCTGGGCCTGTGACTAACGTTGAATGAATGCGCCCAGCAACCCCTCAGCCCCCAGGGGCTGAGAGTTCATTTTGCAATTCAACTATTTATCTTAGGCACAGCCAGCCTCCTCCCCAGGCCTAAGGACACGTTGCAATCTAGAAGCTGGGAGGAAACTGACCACTTTGATTCCAAGGTGTGGGACCAGCTGTTGCTGTGGGCGGAGGACAAGAGACAATGAGCTCTGGAGCTGTAGATGCGTCCAGAAAGCTCTGTGGGGCACCGTGTGTGGGTGCTCTCAATGCTGTTCCATAGCATCATAGCAGCCGCGGCAGGGTGGACAGGGGAGGGGGGCATAGCTGTAAAGGCGGGCCATGGGCCAAGGGATGAGCTCCTTAGGGGTTATGTCAACCGTCCAGCCAGTGTGGTATTTCCAAATACTAGAAGGGTGGGGTGGGGGCGTAGATATAAAATAATATGTAATCTATGCATGTGTATTTCTATACATGCCTATATAATTTAAAAAATATATACATGGCCCCTGTGTTCTGCATGCTGTATCCTACCCCCAAAATTCATATGTTGAAATCTTTAAAAAAAATTTTTTTAAACAGGTACGTTTATTTATTTTGAGAGAAAGTGACAGCAGGGGAGAAGGAGAGAGAAAGGGAAAGAGAATCGCAAGCAGGTTCTGCACTGTCAGCACAGAGCCCGATTTGGGGCCCGAACCCACGAACCACGAGGTCACGACCTGAGCCGAAATCGAGAGTCAGATGCTTAACCGACTGAGCCAACCAGGTGTCCCTTTTTAATATTTTTAGTGTTTATTTGTTTTCGAGAGAGAGCGAGAGAGCGAGCAGGGGAGGGGCAGAGAGAGAGGGAGACACAGATTCCAAAGCAGGCTCCAGGCTCTGAGCCGTCAGCAGGGAGCCCAACCTGGGGCTGGAACTCACGAACCACCAGATCATGACCTGAGTCAGAGCTGGCCACTGAACCGACTGAGCCACCCGGGCGCCCCACATATGTTGAAATCTTAATCCCTGATGTCGTGGTGTTAGGAGGTGGGGCCTTTGGGAGGTGCTTGGGTCATAAGGAAGGAGCTCTTGTGACTGGGATTTGTGCCTTTCTAAAAGAGATCCCAGAGCGCTCCCTGGCTCCTTCTTCCCTGGGAGGAGGCTGTGACCCGGAAGAAGGCCTTCACCCAACCATACTGGCACCAGCCTCCCAGACTCTAGAACTGTGAGAAGTAAACTTCTGTTGTTTGTAAGCCCCCCAGGCCGTGACACTTTTGTTGGGGCAGCCCGAAGGGATGGAAACAATGACCATTTTCTCAATTATGAATTGATGTGGCCCCTCAAGGGGTCAGAGTCCCAGCAGGAAATTGATTCCAGTTTAGATGGCTTCAGGGTCTTTGAAAAGGACCTGCCCTCGGAGACGTGAAGGGCAGATCAGGGCAAGACAAGCAGCCCCGGAGACTAGCCATTTGACTTCAGCCTAGCGCCTGGTGTAGACAAGATGCTCAATAAAACATTTCTTAAATCACGAGTGAATGCATAAACTATTAATAAGTAAACCGACGAGAGGCGACGCGTCCCCTTTGGAGTGGATACTCTGAAGCCCGTTTGAGGGCTTGGGTTCTGAGAGGGTAATTGACCGGCGAGGGCACTCGGCCACTCAGTGCATTCCGCAAATATTTATTGAGTACTTATTATGTACCAGACGTGTTTACATTTGATGGGGGGAAGACGAGCACGTCAACATATGTCTGCTGTGTAATATCTAAGTGCTACACAGAGCAATACAGCAGAATGGGGAACGGAAGCTCTGGGGACAGGGTGTACTTTTACGGATCGTGTGGTCAGAGATGGCCTCTCTGATACGGAGAGACATGGGAGGCAAGACCCGAAGGAAGCGAGGACAAGTCGTGTGGTTCCTTCGGACAAGAGGATCCCTGGAGGAGGAAAGTGTGTGCAAAGCCTCGGGGGCAGGAGCGCGTCCGGGGCATTTGGGAAAAAGCAAGGAGGCCGCGGTCCGGCCCAGGTGGACATTCAAAAAGGTCCCTCCGACCTTAACCTCCCCCGGCCAGAGCCCTCCAACGCCTCTGCACTGTCTGGGAAATACCCTGGCCGGCTCCCTCTGAAATCCCATCCCTCTCTGCACTCCAGCCACACTCGCAGCCTGGCCTTTGCCCCTGTCAATCCCCTCTTCCGGGAGCACTTGCCCCGTCACTCCTCCGGATGGCCTCCTCTGACTGCCATTCCCAAGAAAGCTGTCCCAGGTACCGTATCATGCCACCTTTCTCATTTCCTTCACGGGCGACACGTTGTCTCCTATTACCTGGTTTATGTGTGCCAACCTCTTTTGTCACCCTTGTCCCGCCAGGAGCTTTCCGAAGGCGTGACCTTCATCACTTTGCTCCTCGTGAGATTCCCTTGGACCTAGAACAATGCCTAGCACATAGTGGGTCCTCAGCATATATTTGTTGAACAATGAATGAATGAATGAATGAGTGAGTGAATTTTTTTTGAGACCCTGGAGTGGGACTGAGGAGAACATACTCTTTCCTTCCTCAGTCTTTTGTGCCTGAAGGTTTTCCTTCTAGACTTTGGCTTCTCTAGGGAGCGTTTAGAGCAACCATCCATACCGGTGTCATTGACCGGAAGAGCAGAGCTCTGGGGATCCTCGTGAGGGTTTTGGGAAAGATTTCTCTTGTACCTGCTCCCCTTTTCCATCAAAAAATACTTTCCATGATGGGGCACCTGGGTGGCTCAGTCGGTTAAGCGTCGGATCTTGGCTCAGGTCCCCATCTCGTGGTTTGTGAGTTCGAGCCCCACATTGGGCTCTGTGCTGGCAGCTTGGAGCCCGGAACCTGCTCCGGATTCTGGGTCTCCCTCTCTCTCTCTCTCTCTGCCCCTCCCCTGCTCACGCTCTGTCTCTCTCTTTCTCTCGCTCACTCAAAAATAAATAAACATTAAAAAATTAAAAGGGGCACCTGGGTGGCTCAGTCGGTTAAGCGTCCGACTTCAGCTCGGTTCACAATCTCGTGGTCCGTGAGTTCGAGCCCTATGTCGGGCTCTGGGCTGATGGCTCAGAGCCTGGAGCCTGCTCCCGATTCTGCGTCTCCCTCTCTCTCTGCCCCTCCCCTGTTCATGCTCTGTCTCTCTCTGTCTCAAAAATAAATAAACATTAAACAAAAAAATTAAAAAAAAAAAAACTACCACTTTTCATGCAAGTTCTCCTCAGTGCCAGGAGCTCCCACAATGCTGGAGGCCCAGGGTATCAGCCACGCCACAGAATCTCACGCTAACAGCCCTCTTCTTGCTGAATCATTTTCCCTTTTGACAAATTAATAAGCAGGAAATCATCATCTTATAGAGCCTGAAGTTGGCATCAACTTTCAACCCGGGAACTTTGAGAAATATGGGCTCAATCACCTCCACAGTGGAGTGTTGGGATTCCAATATCTGTGGACCCCTATTACGATTTTTTATTGACTTCTTATCCCCTCCCCCAAATCTAATTACTTAGGCCATTTTTATTTTTATTTGTATTTTATCTTAGAAAGGGAGAGAGCGTACCCACATGCTTGGGAGAGGGCAGAGGGAGAGAGAGAGAATCTTAAGCAGGTTCCGTGCTCAGCACGGAGCCCAGCTTGGGGCTCAGTCCCACCACCCGGGGATCATGACCTGAGCCAAAAGCAAGAGTCGGGCGTGCAACCCACTGAGCCACCCAGATGCCCCTACTTAGATAATTTTTGTAAACAACTCCTGTTCTTTCTTATATGCCTAGTGTTACATTTACCTACTCAGCGAAGAAATATGAGCTCATGCTGTCCCATGTGTTATCATACTCTTTAAAATACATAGACGGCTCTAAAAAGGAAGCATATCCCTCCTGCACTACTCAGGGCCGTCCTTTGACACCACCAGTGACCGAGGCACCTCATTTAGCAAACACTAAGCTGAACGTGTGGTTCTAGATCTAAGAGGGGCCTGGGAACTTGCGTTACGAGCAAGTGTTTCCAGCGATTTTAGTGCCTGTAGTCTGAGGAGTACATTCCGAGGAACTTCTCCCGGGCCCCAGACTTGGCTTTTAGTGTGAGGAGTGGGGTGTGTGTGTGTGTGTGCGTGTGCACATGTGTGTTTTCAGTCCATATCCAGGCAGGTTTTCAACGTCTGATAAAACAAGCACCGATCCGTAGAAATCGGCCATCATCACCATTACCTTATTGCTTTCTATCATGATGGCCTTTCTTTCCTTTAAATCTTCTAACTGGCCTGTGTTGGTAGATGGGGCAAGTACAGCTCCCGCCCTCATTTTATGGAGGATGCTGAGAAAGAAGTTAATGGCTTCACTTCACGAGGACTCTGCCGTCCCTCAATTTCCCGTCTCCTTACAGTAGCCTAAGTAATGACGTGCGAGTGCTAGAGGGAGGCAGGGGCGAGAAGGAGTGACTCGGAAAATCTGCCCTGCAATGGAAGAGAAAGGGAGAGAGGGCGAGGGATGGGGGGAGGGACAGAGAAAAGAGAGATGTCACACGTGGGGCTTCCGACCATGGGGAGTCCGGCCTGTGTTTTCCAGGGGAGATGAAATACCAAGACACCGCGTGTGCTCAGAACGATCAAGAAGGGCCTGGGTCTGGGGCGCCTGGGTGGCTCAGTCAGTTAAGCGTCTGACTTCGGCCCAGGTCGTGATCTCACGGTTGGTTAATTCAAGCCCCGCGTCAGGCTCTGTGCTGACAGATCGGAGCCTGGAGCCTGCTTCGGATTCTGTGTCTCCCTCTCTCTCTGCCCCTCCCTAGCTCACGCTGGCTCTCGCTCTCTCTGTCAAAAATAAAAATAAGCTTAAAAAATTTTTTTTAAAAATTCTAAAAACAAAGAAGGGCCCGGGTCAGCCTCCCGATGCTGGCCGCCAACTCTCTGCCTTTGGAAGCACATCTCAGTCCCGGGGCTGAGCAAATACCCCCTAGGAGGCTAGGCTGTGGAGAAGCCAGTATTTACCCACCCTCTCTGTTTTGGAAGTAATTAATCTTCCAATGTATGAGCCTCTTTGTGGTGGAAAGCGCGCGCTGACACTTCTGTGTAAACACCCAGCTTAGCATATTGACAAACTAGCGGCTGTTACTTTGATCCCAGGCTGCCAGCTCTGAAAAGGCACGCTGGCCAGGGTCTGCCCCACCGGGAACAAAGGTGACTCTAATCCCTTCCATACTTATCTCAGATCCATATTTAGCATTCGGCATCTTTATTTTCTACATCCACTTAAGCTCTGTTTGGAGTGCGTTCAGTAAACCTTCTTCCTCTTCACGCTCGCCGGTGACTCATACGTTGGTTTTCTTAGCAAGGCACGCAGCAGAATTCCAAAGTAGCAAATGACCTGAATGAAAACCCTTAAACTCACATAGATTTAATCACTGCGGCAAATTGGAACCATTTGTGGTCAGGTTTTGATGGCCATTTATAAAGATTTCCCCCCATGCCCCCCTCCACTTTCTTTTTTAAGTGGC
The DNA here is from genome assembly GCF_022837055.1 of Prionailurus viverrinus. Taxonomy (NCBI): domain Eukaryota; kingdom Metazoa; phylum Chordata; class Mammalia; order Carnivora; family Felidae; genus Prionailurus; species Prionailurus viverrinus. The sequence goes on along the minus strand of NC_062575.1, from coordinate 30,825,897 downwards.
TTAGTTAAGGTTAGTGAGAAAAGGAGGCATCATTGCCAAGGTCCTCGGGGTGGGGGAAGGGACTTAAATTGTTTCAGCTCTCAGGGACATCTGCGGTCACCTGAGTATCTTTCCAAAGGCAAGGAGCAGACTTTGCGGGGAGCCAGTGCTCCCACACATCTCCAAGGGTCAGGGCTCTGCAATCCAGAAAACGGGGAAGCCCAGCCACTTTCAGGGCTGCGAGTTTCCATGGGAAGTTTGGGGCCCTCTTAGGAAAATACTCTGTTCTGTGACTTTTGTCGCCTCCGCTTATCCTAATAAGGCAAAGGAAAGGTTGGTATGTTTTTTCACGCACAGCAAGGCAATCAAATCCGATCTGTTATGATTTCTCCCTAAGCAAAGCGAACAGATGAGCTTTAATGAAGACGCCGACCCAGAATTGAGACTGACCCAGGCAATATCGCGGAGGGCGTCAGATCTGGTTCTGATAAAATCGACATTGAGGTTTTCAAGAATGAATCAGAAAGGAAGTTCAACTCCATTTCACGACGGGGCTGAGCTAAATAGAAAGCTCGTCTGTAATTAAGGGGAAGCTTTTTAAAAAAAAAAAAATTTCTTGTTGTTGCTCTGCAACGTGTTTTTAGAAATTTCTAGAACTGGGGCTGCCCTCACCAATCAGTTCGTGGGGTTCTGGTTGATTTCTCGCCAGCAGATGGGAAAGTAAATTTGCAAAAACCTGCAGCAACAAATTTTACTGCACAAATTATGGAAAAAGTTACCCCGGAGGGTCCCCCCCCCACCTCTCTTTTTCTTTCCCCCTCTATCTCTAGTTTCTGTGATTATAGTCGGAGAGAAAATTCAGGCTGAAAGAAATTCGATATTTATTTTCTGTGAACTTTAATAAAGAACGTGGTGGGTTTAGGACTTTTTTTTTTTTAAGGCCCTTTGGACAAGTCCATTTTTAATTTTTTTTAATAGCACCTTTTGGCATAAAGCTGCCGGTGGATGATTTATGAAGCTGTCACGTCAAGAGTCATTCCCGGCAGGTTGGGGAGAGACTCTGAAGAGGTTTTGGACTCCGGGAGCCCACTCTTCACGGGACCCGTGTTCACCCAGGCAGGCCTTTTAAAATGTTTAGCGCCCGAGCCTGCGCTTGAAGTCCGTGTTTGTTTGGGTTGGAGGAATCTCTTTCCTTTTTTCAACATTCTCAGATGTCCCCCGTTTAGGCCGAGTGATCAGCCGTAATCCACTCCAGGCCTGACCAGGAATAGTCCACTTTGCTCATAAGCACATAACATAACTCCGGCCCCTGGGGCCTCCGTCGTGAAACGGAATCCCAGACACCGCAAGATATCCTGGAAGATAAGCACGGCCCTAATCCCAGGGTCACGGGGGCCCTGGACGAGCGGGAGCTCACCTATACATCATGACATCGTTATCAGCGGGGCCGTGCAGCCACGACCCGCCGCATTTTCCACAGGGCTCGGTGGTGTTAAGAAAATACCCTCCGGCGCGGTGTTATTTTAGGCTGAAACAAAAGCCGACATGAATGGCTGGGGGGAACAGAGGGGGCATTGTTCTCCCCGTGGCCGGGTGCTCAGAACTGGCCTGCAACTGGAACCCAGCAAGCAGAGAATTAAATGCCATCTCGTACAAATGGGCTATCGTGTGTCCGGCCGGATCAGCGGAGCACAGAGGGCGGCCGGGCCGGCGATTCTGCCCGTCCCCGGGTCATGGGAAGTTTGGTTTCCAGAGCAGAGGCCGAAAGCGCCACCTGACTTGTGGTGGCGGGATGGTGGGCTTGGGAAAGGAGCCACCTGCCTGGGAGAGACACACGGGAGAGCGCAAATACCATTGCGAGCGGGCTTTGGGGAGCAGGGGAGCAGGTGGGCCAGGCGCTAAGCCCCTCTAAGGAGTTGTCCCGTCTACTCCTCCCGGCCTCCCCCGCAAAGCAGGGGCGCTGTTGTTCGCCCCTTTTACAGACGAGGCAGCTGAGGCAGAGAGCCAGTGACTTGCCCGAGGTCACACTGCTGCCAGGTGCAGGAGCCGGGGTTGGCAGCCATGACCTCTGGTTCCAGAACCCACCACCCCTCCAGCTGTGCCCGACGATCTCGTTCTCGTCTTCATTTCCCCTGTCTTCCTCGTCCTGGTGACAGGGTCATGAGGTCCGGCCCAGAGCCCTCAGTCCCTATCATGTCAAGCGTCAGCTGGGGGCGCATCTTCCCCGGCGTCTCTGCCAGGGGCGTCTGCTCTGTTCCTTCGTGCGCCAGGCCGGAGGGGCCGGGAAATTAGCATCCCCGGGAGGGATGGCAGTCGGTGTATCAATGCCCCGGCTCCCGGGCGCCTCTGGCGGGAACCCTCGGAGGTGCGCGTTCTCAGTCGCCTAGAGCAACCTGCTTCCTTCCCTCCTCGACTCACCTCCTCACTCCCCTCCTGGTGTTTCCTGGGGTCGCCGTCCTCCTAACACCTTTGTTTGAACCCTTGTCTCTAGAGCCGCTTCTGGAGGAACCCAAACCAACACAGGTGATCACACCTCTGTGCCGTGATTTGACTTGTGTCTCATGAAACTGTGGGCTCCGTGCTAGCCGAACATTGTGTTCCTGGGGGACTAGACGAAGGCCCGAGCAAATATGCAGGAAGGAAAGAAAGGATTTTGAGATGAAAAATCCCTTTCCATCTAAAATAAGTTTCCATTTGGACAGTTTGCTCTTTCCCTAAGTCAATGTGTTACGTTGAAAGCAGTTTTTATCCTTCTTCTTCTTCTTTTTTTTTTTTTTAAGCGAAGAGTTACTTTTTCCGGATACTTTGCAGGAGGTTCAAGACCTGGCCCCCTCCCCCCATCTGCCTGGAGTTGGGGATGGACCAGCCCCTCCATCGGGCTCAGGTTGAGATCTTTGGAGTTTGTTCCAGATCCCAGCCAGCTGCTTAGCAAGGCTCTGTGTCCTTTTCCTGGACTTGGTTTCCCAGTCTCCCCCAAAATGAGGTGCGCCGCGTACCTGAGTTTTCACCAGTGGCATTTGAGCAGGTGCCTACGACTTTCAGCCTGGCCCACAAGCGCCACCTGTATGCAGTCCTCCATGTTTTCCCTTCTGCAGCCTGATATCAACGAGCTTGGTAACCGTGGGAGCCACACGTTGGATCTAGCAGAGCGCACCATTCAAAAGCCCGGGTCCCTGAATCACCACGGTTGGGGGGGGGGGGTGGGAAGGCCACACGCTGACCAGAAGCGCGCATTTCAGACTTTACCGGTGAAAAATAATGCTCTATTGTGTTTGCACCATCGTACATTTTGGGGGCCATTTTTGTTTTCTCAGCAGGTCGTATTTCCCTAACTCATACGGAGGGCTTAGGCACTGACGAGAGTTCGATTCCTCTGCCATCTGTAAAGTTAGTATGACACATGTCCAACAAAGGCTCGATTTTCTGCAGGAGAGCTACATTCATTTAAAAAAAAATGCTAATAGCAGAGCCTGAATTTTTAGGGGTTGGGAGGTGGAGGGTGCCTTGCTTTACTGGTGCCCTGAGTACATGTGTATTCTGCTGCTTCGGTGACACCACAGACCCTCTTTCTAAAAAGGATTTGTCTCAGAGGCTGGAACATGGACACCTGCTCCATCCGGGAACCTTGAGAAGAGCCAGTGGAAGTTCAAGAGCATTACCGCTTTCTCCAGAGCTGCAGACAGCCACTTCTGCCCTTCTGTAGGCTATTGTAGCGATGGATATGGGACCTCGAGTTAAGAGCAGAGACTACATCGATCTCTAGGACCTGCCTGTTAGCTTTAAACCTTTGGAAATGTTCTTCCAAGCTTCCTTAAAACCCAAAGGGCGATACAAGCAAGCAACCAGCAAAGGCTCCTTGGTTACCCTCTCTTCCTTCCTTGAGAGGATCTTGGAGTGTTGGAATCATGGTTTCTGAAACCAAGCAGATCAGGGTTTGACTCCTGGGTTTGTCTTCTTGTTATTATTCCCATTTTACAGATGATAGTTCAAGACTGATTCCTGAACCTGCATCTCCCTTCCTTCCTTCCCTCCTTCCTTCCCTCCTTTCTCTTTCTTTCCCTTTGTTTCTTTTCTCCCTTCCTCTTTCTTTCTTTCTTTCTTTCTCTCTTTCTTTCTCTTCCTTTCTTTCTTCTTTCTTTCTTTCTTTCTTTCTTTCTTTCTTTCTTTCTTTCTTTCTTTCTTCTGACGCTGGGCTCAATTCCATGGCCCTGAGATCATGACCTTGAGCAGAAACCAAGAGTCGGATGCTCAACCAACTGAGTTACCCAGGTGCCCTACCTTTTTATAAAATGTTATTTTATTTTAATTCCAGTTGGTTACCATATAGTGTTGTACTGGTTTCAGGTGGACAATGTAGTGATTCAGCAATTCCACACCTCACCCAGTGCTCATCATGACAAGTGCACTCCTTAATCCCCATTGCCTATTTCAGTCATCCCCTGCCCACCTCCCTTCTGGTAACCACCGGTTTGTTCTCTAGAGTTAAGAGTCTGCTTCTTGGTTTGCCTCTCTCTTTTTCCCTTCCTTGTTCTTTTTCTTAAATTCCATATATGAGTGAAATTATATGGTATTTGTCTTTCTCTGACTTATTTCACTTAGTATTATACTCTCTAACTCCACCCATGCTGTTGCAAATGGCGAGACACCATTCTATAATGGCTGAATAATATTCCATTATATATAAATATAGATATGGATATATAGATATATAGAGACATAGAGATATATAGATATAGAAATAGATATAGATATATCACAACGTTTTTATCCATTCATCTATCGATGGACATGGGCTGCTTCCATAATTTGGCTATTATAAACAACACTGCTGTAAGCATAGGGGTGCCTGTATCCCTTTGAATGAGCATTTTTGTATTCTTTGGGTAAATACCCAATAGCACGATTACTAGATTGTAGGGCAGTTCGAGTTTTCACTTTGTGAGGAACCGCCATACTGTTTTCCCCAATGGCTGCACCAGTTTGCATTCCCACCACCAGTGCAAGACGGCTCCTTCTCCTCCACATCGTTGCCAACACTTGTGGTTTCTTGTGTTTTTTATTTCAGCCATTCTGACAGGTGTGAGGTGGTGTCTCATGGCCATCTGCATCTGTAAAATGGGGCTGTTGGTGGCCCTTACCTCGTGGGATTGTTGTAAGGACTGAGCAAGGTAATAATGTACATACAAACACTTTTCATAGTGGAAGCACTCAACCTGTTTCTGAAAACGTTTTTGTCCCCCCAAATAAAACAGGCACAGGACTTAAAAGATTCTAGCAGCCTAAACGTTTGTTTATGCACGGAACAGCAACTCTCTCTCCCACTCATGACCCCCTAGTCCCATGGGGTGTCTCCAGAGGAAACCCTGGTCGCCCGCATCTTGTATAACCTGCCAAGGGTGTTCTCCACATGTACCAGAATGCAAATTACATATACTGGCTTCCGTGTGACCTGTCCACATATATATTTCGATTTACAAAAGCGGAAATGCCATACGGCTCAACCTAAATGGTACGTCTAAACAGTGGTGGCCGATCATACACGCAGCTGCACAGTTTGTTCATCTCCGTGTTTGAAACTGATCATTTTTGGTGGGAAACCGCCTGGGTTGGTTCTTACCGACGCCATCACATTCTTTTTAACAGTTGTATAGTACACCAGCCTGAAAATACCCCTCATACCTTCATTTATTTAACTAGCTGTCCTTTGCTGGAGAGTGCCTGGTTTTCCGTACCATTTGTGGAGACGACGGAAAAAGCCCTGCCCTTCTGCGCTCTCCATCCCCAGACCCCCAGGCCAGCCTCCCCCCCGCCTCCAGCACCTGTTATTTCCTTTCTGTTCCGTAACTCCCAGGAGGGCACATTTTTCTCACCGCGACGGTGCTAGACCGAGTTTTGGGCTCCTGCTCTCAGTCTAAACATGCCTTAGATCTCTTCGTAACTCAGCTTGTAAGTCAAGGCCCCTTAATTTGGCCCACAGGACTCTTTAACGCCTTTTAAACCCCGTTAAACCCATGTAATGAGTTTCCCCTTGCTGTGCTCCTGGCCGTGAAAGCTGAGAGCCGGGACCCAGGCCTCCCACCTGTTCCAGAGATTAGGCTGTGCTGGAGAGGCTGAGGGGCCTCAAGGAGGGGCAGGGGCGGGGGCGGGGGCGGGGGGTGGGGGGTCAGTGGGAGCTCTGTGGTCAGCCACGTAGCAGGACTCTGGGCCGAGTGGGCATGTGGGTGCTCTTGACTCGTCCGCAGGCATTCTTCCAGGGGTGTCGCGGCACTGGAGTGACTTGAGTAGTGTTAGCTCCCATAGCGCCCACAAGGGGCGGGGGCATTTCGCATTGGGCCAGGGAAGTGGGCTGAAGCTGACGGCCGCTGGGCTCGCTGAGAAGCGAGTCAGTACTCCGGGTGGGACAGCGGAGGCTTCCTCTCTTTGGGCAGCCAGGGGGCACAGGGCCGGCCGGCCATTGAGACGTCCAAAAATGCTGTCTCCAGCAGGTTAGCGCCGGCTTCACAATCTCTTTTCCACGGCTGTCCGTTGCGCAAGGGTTTATATGCTTTCTTCTGGAGAGGTCTGCCCTCGCCCCACTCTCCACGACCGCCAAGAAGGCTGACTCCGCACTTCCTACCGCCAGGTGTGAGCATGTGACCAGAACTAGCCAATCAGAGTGTTCAAAGCCACTGCCTATAATGATCGGTGGTAGCCCCGGTTCAGTTCCAGTGATTGGTTAAGGGGTGGACATGTGATCCAGGCCTGGCGAATCAGAATATTCGTTCTTTGGGCGCGGTAACTCTTTTAGGGATGGACTCATGACCCAATGGTTATCCTCTGAGATCCAATCCTGGAACCTTCAGTGGGAATGACCAGGAAAGAGGGACTCTCTTTTCATGAAGGTTACTGGAGGAGAGAGTGACAGCTTGGAGTCTGGGGGTCGCCTGTCACCGTGAGGGAAAAGCCTGCTTGAGATGGCTGAAATAGAGGAAAACAGGGCCAAGAGGGAGATAGGGCAAGGTTGAGAGCTGTTGACATCAGTTAGCTTCTGGATCTAGCCGTACCTGAAGATGTCATAGTTGCATGCACAAATAAATTCTCTTTTTTACTTAAGCCATCTTGAGTTGGAGGTTCTTGCAACCCAGAGTCCCAACGCAAACACTTCACTTGCTACCGATATGGTATGACCCTGGGCATTGCCTCAGCCTACCTTTCCTTGTTCTTTTCTAGCCAACGTTTCCTCATGCAGCCCTAGAATTTGCCCCGACACATCTACTTTCACTTCATTGCCCGGTCCTTTCTCTCTGTGTAGCAAGCCATGTCTCATTCCCTTTCAACATGTCATTGTTAGCTAACGTTTGACTCTATACATAGAGCTCCCGGTTCTGGGAGGGTGGTATGCTCCTGTTAACACATAGCTTTCCACATCCAAGGAGCTTGTAATCCAGTTGTGGGTTGCTTAGCTCAACGCACATGCTCGGTAAAGAATGAATGAGTGAACTGAATGAATTGAAGTGTGACGGACTGAATGGAAGAGGAGGCAGGGCTCAGACCAATGGTGTTCATATCCACTCAAGGCAGCATTAGGCGGTTGCCAAATGGGAGATGTGGATAATCCAGGGTTCCTAGAAGGATCGGGAATATGTATAGCAGGCACAAGAAAAATTTGGGAGGAAGGTCTGGTTTGAAAGCCAGGCTAGAGGCTTTACATGCTTTCTTATGGGCCATGGAGAGCCACAGAAGGTTTTAGAACAGGCATACGGCAGGCAAAGCTGTGCTTCCCAGATGCTGAACAGCGATGTGAGGACTGGGCGGGACAGGAGAGGGCCAGTGGCTGTTGAATTTAACGAAGAGGATTTTTATTTATTTTTATTATTTTTTAATGTTTATTTTAATTTTGAGGCAGAGAAAGAGGGAGACACAGAATCCGAAGCAGGCTCCAGGCTCTGAGCTGTCAGCACAGAGCCCGATGTGGGGCTCGAAATCACCAACTTCGAGATCGTGCCCTGAGCCGAAGTCAGACGCCTAACCGGCTGAGCCACGAAGGTGGCCCCACGAAGTGGCTATTTTAAAGACAGCATCCCGTGGGGTGATGTGAGCCTGGCCTATGGGGTGGGTAGGTAGGGGATAGATCAAAGATGGCTTAAAAAATCTTTTTCAGGGGCGCCTGGGTGGCGCAGTCGGTTAAGCGTCCGACTTCAGCCAGGTCACGATCTCGCAGCCCGTGAGTTCGAGTCCCTCGTCAGGCTCTGGGCTGATGGTTCAGAGCCTGGAGCCTGTTTCCGATTCTGTGTCTCCCTCTCTCTCTGCCCCTCCCCCGTTCATGCTCTGTCTCTCTCTGTCCCAAAAATAAATAAATGTTGAAAAAAAAATTTAAAAAAAAAAAATCTTTTTCAGCAGGGCTGAAATGGGGTATGCCCATGTCCGTTTCTAAAATGGCCCCCAGACAATTGCAGTGGAATTTGCACAGTCGGGTGGTGGGGTTTGCATCCACGGGCTCTAGGAGGAGGATGGCAGAAGTAGGGGCATGTGGAAGAGCTATTCGTTTGGCAAGTAAAAGGCAAACCCTCCCTCCTTTTAGAAACCAACGTGTAAGGAACTGGTAGGCTGTCCGTGTGTAGGTCCCCCGCACACCAAGGTTAGACACCCGTAGCTGGAAGTCAACACTACCAACAAATAGACTGGGGAGCTGTTCCCATAGAGCTTGTGAACGAATCTGAATTCGCTGCCAACAGACTGAAATAGGAACATATCACACAAAATGGTGGCTATCTGGATTCTCATAAAAGGTTAGACGATCCATCATGGCGGACTTGCCACCTCTCCCCCTGCCCCCACTTTGGACTTCTGTGAGCAGATGGCCCGTGCTCTTGGATGGCCAGTTTCCATGACTCCCTAATGCCTCACACCCAACCCCCCTTGGCCTGTTTATATTCCTGCCTGATGTTGGCAGGCATTTGTATTAGTTTCCCTCAGGGTCCCCACATGTAGGGATAAGCATGTGAAGGGGGAAGGTAGCAAAGGAGACCAAAAAAAACATGGCCCTAAGAGGTAGGACAAGACAGAAAAACGAACGTCAAGATGTTGAGGGAGCCATTCTGACTGAGGATTGGTCGCTTACCTTCATGGGTCTTGATTTCTTTAAAAAAAAAAAAACTGGGGGTCGGGGGGTGGTGCCTGGGTGGCTCAGTCGGTTAAGCGTCCAACTTCGGCTCAGGTCATGGTCTCTCGGTTGGTGAGTTCAAGCTCTGCATCGGGCTCTGTGCTGACAGCTCAGAGCCTGGAGCCTGCTTCGGATTCTGTGTCTCCTCCTCTCTCAGCCCCTCCCATGCTCACGCTCTGTCTCACTCTGTCTCTCAGTAATAAAATAAACGTAAAAAAAAAAAAAAAAATTAAAAAAAAATAAATATATTTTTTTAATGTTTATTTATTTTGAGAGACAGAGTGTGAGCATGGGAGGGGCTGAGAGACGGGGAGACGCAGAATCCGAAGCAGGCTCCAGGCTCTGAGCTGTCAGCACGGAGCCCGATGCAGAGCTTGAACTCACCAACCGAGAGACCATGACCTGAGCCAAAGTTGGACGCTTAACCGACTGAGCCACCCAGATGCCCCTTGTTTTCTTATTTCTACAGAGGAATTAATGATATCTGTCAGCAGGTGCTTCAGAATCTTAATGCACATGAGACTATTTGTGGCCAAGAACGGGCCACAGAGCAGTAAGGTGCCCCCGAGAGGCAGGGAGGAGTACCCTACAGAGGGAGAGCCTGCAATCTCACTTCCCAGTGTACCAGCTCGAACCCAGTGCTTGATCTCCCTGGGACTAAGGGTTCCCTGGCATAAGCTGTGATAGCGATGCCCACACACCCTGGGGCTGCGGGAAAGATAAAATGAGACAGCGGACTTCATCTTAATGGGAATTAGGTTCTGAACACCAGCAAAAAGTCCATCCACTGAAAATGACCCTTGCAAAGCCTTTTAAGTAACCGTAGGCCGTGAGCCCGGAGTACAGATGAAAATGTATACAGTGATGTATACTATAGAAAGCATATGCACGTCCAATCCTCTGCATGCTATCTCCAGGGGACGGTTTTAGGAGGCTGTTAGCAGGCTGCAAACAAAATCTTTGAAAGCAATTGTTCCGGTCGCATACTGCTATTTAATAGTTTACAAATTCGGGGAGCGTCGATTTAATTGGCGATGATGTTTCCTTTTGGAGAATGTCATTGTAAATGCATAGTGAAAGAGAGTGCTTACCGTAGGCCAGGCACTTTCTAAATGCTTTACCTGTGTTACTTTAGTTCATCTCCACAGTGCTCCTATGAAGTAGAGACTTTAATCATCCCCATGGTGTATTTCAGTAGGGCCATGCACCTAGGAGAGAGGAGGGATGATTTAAGCGCGTGAAGAATCTGGAGCGAGTTGGGTGGAAAGTGTGCATGTGAAGTTAGGTAAAGGGATTGCTCCCTCTGTAAGATCCCGGGTATGTCATGTGTCACCAGGGGATAGACAAAGACCTGGTTGATATACCAAAGCCTCTGTGCACAAGAGGGGTTCTTTTATTGGCCACGAATTCAGGTACTACCTACAAAAGCTAGTTATAGGGGCCCAAAGAGAAATCCCAGGGAGCTATAAGTCTTCTCGGAAGTGCAGATCTCCGGACAGATGGGTCTCTAAGAGGACAGTGACCCTGAGGGACGCCTTCATTGGCTGCTTCCCAGTCTCGAGCCATGGGCGTCACAACCTCATGGTGGCCCTGGGGAGACGTGTCTAGTGCTTAAGGGGACATGCATGAAACCTTCCTGGTCGAGGCCAGGAGAGAGCAGGAGAGCTGTATGGTCTATCTTAGTGAGCACACAGAGGCCTCCGGGGAGCAAGGTTACAGAGACCCCTGACTGGTGGCTCATCATCAGAGAATATGGGGATTTTAATAAGCAACGGATGACCCTCTGCTCCCTCCTGCCACCCCCCAATGTCTACACTGAAAACTTGTTTTGGTGTATCGGAGGTTGCTAAATCCCAAATGGACCCACCTTTCCTGAAGTCAAAGGTCACATTGTCTTTCATCTAAATGATTGGAGGTGGATTACCCTCCTCATCCCCAACCACCTCCTAGGATATCCCCCGATTCTATTCCACCCTGGGCTCTCTCATCTAAAAGTTCAAGGAGGCCCCTGTTGCTAGTTTGGACCACGAAGAGGCAATCTGGTCGGGACCTGCGACCATTTTAAACCGTGGACTCAAAATGCTCCGACTCTCCTCCCATCACGAGATGAGCCCTTTGCATCTAGCCACCCGTGGGACTGCTTTGTCCAACAGGGTGTGCACCATGTGACCTCCGGAGGCTGAGTCAGAAAAGACCTTGCAGCCTCCTGCTGGTTGTTGGGACTTCTACGCTGGGGAAAGGCAGACACGCCAATGTTTGGCTGTCCTGAGACCGCCATGTTGGATAGGCCGCGGGAAGATGCCGGATTGCTGGGATCACCAGCCCTGCGGAGCCGCTAGCCACGTGGGTGAGCCCTTCTGGACGTCCAGTCCACTCAAGCCCCTAGATCTGTGCAACCTTAGCAGACAGTTGATTGCAATTTCCTGAAGGATGCCGAGGGAGAGGAGTCAGCTGAGCCCTTCCCCAATCCCTCACCCACAAAATTGTAAGCAGAATAAAATGGCTGCTTTGATTAAGCTCCTGGGTTTGGGGGCAATGCGTTGTATGACAATAATAACTGGAACAGAACCGTATGCTTCATAAGAACTTTCTGGAAGGCTTTAAATGAGTACAGATGGGGGAGAAGGGCTCCAGGAACAGGAGAGAACTCCATATCCAGGTGGAAAGCCTCCCTCGATTTGTACTCGGGGGACCTCCCCAGAGGGAGCCTGGGGCTTTGCCCACCTCCTGCTCACTGACAGGACAGATTAAGGCACTCCCAGCACAGAAAGCGTGACAGAGGGGGTCCGAGGGAAGACTGGCTGGCCTCCAGCCAGGCCTCATGAAGCAAGACTTCCCTGGGGACATCATGCTGAGCAGTGGTTACATGACTGACTTTGGCCTCGGTCAGACCAAGTTCGCATTCCAGCTCTCCCGCGTAGACCCGTGAGCCCTTCATTGAGTACTTTTCTCTCTCCGTGCTTTACTTTCCCCATCTATAAAATGGGACTCACAGATGTACCTACCAACTATACATGGCTGGTTGAATGATACATTAGATTATGGGTGTAAAAAGCTTGGAACATATAAGTAGTATTGGGCGTATGAGTAGTTTGTTATCGTTGAACTTAATGTGTTAAATCTAGGGATCTGGTTGTCAGCCTTTGGGGATTAGAAGCTCAATTTTATGGACACAGCGAGGGTGAAACAGACTCACGTCAACCAGCATGGAGTCTGATGTATAAACCTGATGTCAGCGACATTCAGAAATGCCGCTGAGAGCGCGGTGTGGCCGCGTGGGCGAAACAGTGCATGCCTCCCCGGGTAAGGACTCAAGAAGATGATGCTCGAACGGGAACGTTGCTTTGGAAAGTATATAGCGTGATGAAAGGGTTTGGAATCGTGTCTTGGCTCACCTGAGGCCTTTTACCTCTCTAGGGAGGGCCTTCTGCAGGGAAACACGGTGTTCAAGACTGCCAGACCATTCTGTTCCTTCTTCCGGACACACCCCCCTGCCCCCAGCTTGTGACGACCTAGGTTACCTTTCTCAGTCACCTACGCCAATCGTGTTGGGAGCTCATTCTCTGGGGATCGCTTGCACTTCTCCACGTCTTGCAAGGGAGTTAGTTGCTAACAGACCTTTGCTCTCTTTGCAAGGATGTTTGTACAGCAAGCAGCTTGGGAAGATGGATCTCGAGGGGACACGGGTCGCTTTTTAGGTCGTGGAAATGTTCTGTATCTTGATTGTGCTCGTTATATAACTGTATGTGCTTGTCCAAACCCACAGAACCCAAACCGGTGAATTTTACCACCGGTAAATTTTGCCTCGATAGACGTGACTTCGTAAGGAAACGCAACAGCCAGCATCATTAAATTCTGGCCAGATATCCTTGCTGGCCCAAGACTTGAACCCAAGATCTGTTCTTTCTTTGCCAAAACGAGAGAGAGAGATGACCGCAGGCTGAAGCCGAGTGAAAGATCTCTGAGCACAGGGGTGCCTGGGGGGCCAGCTGGTTAAGCGTCCAAACTTCGGCTCAGATCATGATCTCACAGTCCGTGGGTTTGAGCCCCGCGTCAGGCTCTGTGCTGACAGTTCGGAGCCTGGAGCCTGCTTCGAGTTCTGTGTCTCCCTCTCTCTCTGCCCCTCCCCCCCGCAAATAATTAAACATTTAAAAAATTTTCTTTTAAAAAGATCTCTGAGCCAAGGCTTCCACCTGTCCTTCTCAGAAGGGCTAAAAGAGGTGCAAAGGAACCCCTCTCTCCCTGCATGATTCAGTGTTAGGGAAAGCCGTGTCCCCAGATCACCCCGAATCAACTCTGTACCACCTGGGATACTCATGCCATGTTCTGGGCACTGTGCCTCGAAGCTGACTTGCCCCTTCTTAGCTCTCCACTCATTACATTTCAATCACTACCTAGGTCCGTCTGTTTGAAATTACTCCCAGGCAACCCTGATGGGGGGGTTAGGTGTTCCCACATTCTCCTGCCCCAGTGCACACTGGCAGACCCCGGTGGCTCCAGAGAGATCCTTGCTTACCCACGGTCTATACATGGTATTGCGTCAATCTCTGGGGGACCCAGAGTGCACCTCACCAGTGCCAAGTTCCTGGGGCCATTTTGTCATCACTTGAATGAACCCTTAACGCAATGAAACAACCCGTGGTTGACCCTCCGTCTGGCCTTCCATGTCAGCCCACCCCTCGCCTTCCACAAGTGCCTGGGCCACCCCCTTCCCACCTCAGATCTGTCGGCGACAGGGCACCGGGCCCACCAGTCCGTCTCCGAGACCACAGTGAGGGACAATGGTGGCTGCCTTTCACGAGAGGGCGTGATAAATGTTACTGTGCTATCCTTGACTGCTTCCTTATTTCACGAAGAGCTAAAAACAAGTATTTCTAGGGCCTTCCTTTGGGAAGAGTTTCTCAAGTGCTCACCCACCCCTTCTCTCTTAATGAAATAGCCTGAGCTCACCCTGCTCTCGCCTCGTGTTGGAAAACTGAACCCCGGAACCTGGGTCATGGAGAAGGAACTAAGAGTCTGGCGCTCCCTTCCCTGGACACAGATGCCTGGGGCCACGGACGCTCCTGCTTTTCTGACCACATCTAATGCCAGCAGAGCGCCCTAACAGACAGTAGACCTTCGAGAAATGGTGTGTGTGTGTGTGTGTGTGTGTGTTTTCTCTAAATCGATGAACTTCTCTTCCCCATTACAGCTGTCCAAATGGGTAGAAGCTTAGAAAAGTGGGTTTCAGCCTGGGGTGATTTTGCCCCCTCCCCCACCCGGGGACCCTGGGCTATGCCTGGGGACACTTTTGGTACCATAAATAGGGGAGTGTTATTGGCGTATGGTGGGTAGAGGCCAGAGATGCTGCTGGAAACATGCTACCATGCACAGGATGGTCCCCCTGTCCCCACAGCCCCCAAAGAATTCTCCAGCCCCAAATAGCAATAGCACCAAGGAGCAGAACCCTTGGCTCACAAGAGGCCGCACCAAGCTCGTCTTGCCCTGGATGTCTTCGTGTTGGTGTTAGCTGGGCTCGAGGAAGCCTGGAGAAGTTTTTTTGTTTTTTTTTTTTTGTTGTTGTTTGTTTGTTTTTTTTGAAGGCCTGGAATGATTGACATGTTACTGCCTGGGTTTTATGTGAACGGCCGCTAATGAACACAGTCTGCCTCGATGACTCTGCGGAGGGCACCATTCAAACGAACCAATTAGGAAGGATTTTTTAATGTAAACTTTTAACCAGGTAGCCCGGGGGCTTGCTAAAAATAAAAGCACAATCTAGAAAACACGAGGTGTCCTGAGGTTCCGAGAGACCCTGGCAGGATCCACGCAGGCGCCCAAGCCCCAGGGCTGAGAACGCAGGCTTCTGAAGTCGGTGGGCATCGTGGGCTGTCATGGTACCCCATGCAAAGAGCAGCAGAGGGCTGCTTCTTCAGGAGTGCTGGCCACCAGGGGCAGGCGGGGGTGGGGGTCCCTGGCACACTCCCCAGGCGGCCCTGCTGGCTGCCTGCTGCCCAAACCCACTGCCTTTGGCCAGATCGCAGAGGGTTTATGTAACGTCGCGATTCATTCGCCCCTTCCCTCGGCCACGCGCCTTGTACGTGATCCTTCAGAAGCTGGAGCTCGGTGCCAGGAGGGTGACACAAAGGCCCAAGCAAGGACTTCCTTTGATTTTTCTTGTTCCTCTTCTCTCCCCAGCCCCAACTCTCTCTGAAACAAGGTGAGCTGAGTAGGGAGGTGCTTCCTCTTGGGGTTTGCTAAAGGCCCCCTCACCGCTGTGCTCTGCGGCATTCTTTCTTCCATTGCACACTTCTGGGCCTTTCCTGTGCGGCCACCCGCTGCTGTCTCCCTCACTTTCCCCCTGCCGCTTGGTGCTCTGCAGTGCTCCCCCAGGCCCTTTGCTCAGCGAACCGAGGTCAACACAAAGCGGATGGGGCTCTGGTGATGGCCTAACGGGACCGCAGACCCAGCACTCAGCTCATGGCCTCAGATATTTTTTTCCCCTCGATCGGGGGCCTTTAAACATCTTTTTGTGTTATTTGTTTCCTTTTAGCAGAAGAACCATCCATTCGCTCAGCAAATATTTACTGAACATCTGTGATGTCAAGGACTGTTCTAGCCACAAGATAGAGCTGTGGACAAAATGGGCCAGATTCCTGCTCTTCTGGACCTGGCATTTTAACGCGGGAAAACCCATTATAAGCAAATAAAACAGGACATAACATGTCGGGGGGCGATAATTGCATTAAAAAGAAGCAGGACAAGGATTACGGAGTTGACAGTGGTGAGGGTATTATTCAGATAGGGTGCACGGCATGGCCTTCCTGGCAAGGTGAGCGGAGATCTTTTTTTGAATGAAATCTCCCTGGGAACCCCAGTATTTAAAGTAGTTAAAAGCCGAGCCGCTCTAGTGGGGGAGGAGGCAAAATCGAGGGGACCCGCACAGAGAGGGTGGTCCAGGAAGGGCTTGCTGAACAGCTGGCATTTCGGCTGAGACCAGAAAGGAGAGGGGGACTCAGGATATGAAAAGGAACTTTGTTTTAAAATTGGAAATGAGGGGCGCCTGGGTAGCTCAGTCGGTTGGGCGACCGACTTCGGCTCAGGTCATGATCTCACAGTCCGTGAGTTCGAGCCCCACATCGGGCTCTGTGCTGACAGCTCGGAGCCTGGAGCCTGTTTCAGATTCTGTGTCTCCCTCTCTCTCTGCCCCTCCCCCATTCATGCTCTGTCTCTCTATGTCTCAAAAATAAATAAACAAACGTCAAATTAAAAAAAATTAAAAAAAAATAAAATTGGAAATGAAATAACTAAACACGTTAAAAAAAAAAAAGAATTCAAGTGTAAAAAGAATACGCTTCACGTATCCGAATCCCTTCGATACTGGCCCAAAGGCCATCCTTGTAACCAGTTTCTTGCGTGTGTCCCCTTCCCGTGGAAGATTTTGTATTTATGTAAGCCTGAGTGTAAGGATCTGTCTCTATCACCCTTTTGAAAAACGCCAGTAACCGAATTTGTACCCAATGTTCAGCATCTCCATTTTTACAGATGTGTGACTCTATCCATTCGAAAAATACACATGAAAATACATACACTTATTATATATGTTATACAGACTGTGTATATTGGGTATATTCATTGTAATTTATGCGACGTACCTACCGCATTGTGGTAGGGTCCCCTCCCTAAGGAAAGAAAAAAACACCCTCAAGGCAACCTTGCTCTTTGCATATTTCACAACATTCCTCGCCACCTTGTAACATGAGATCGCTTAATCAGACTACAGGTTTGTGTGTTATCATATGTGGGAGACAAAGAAGTAAAAAATATATTTAAAAAAACTACGCCACGTGGAGTTTCGGGCTCAGTTCTTTGGGTACGAACCCCATTGAGCGGGGCCGGCAAAAATAAAGTTGCTTCCTGGAAAGAAAAGCCTCCGTATCATGACTCTGCATGCGAGAATCCTGCTACGTTACAAACTTCTCAAAGTAGAATTCGTAGATCAAAGGGCACGGGTTTTGTTCATCTTGAGACATATTGACGATTTGCCCTAAGAGGGATGATACCAATTTATATTCCCTTCCAATTTACAAAGGCACCCTTTTCCTCGAATCTCTGTCAACAGTGTGTTTCCAAATGTGTTGATCACTCTTTGCCAAACGGGTGAAAAACATCTCGGTTTGCTTTAATTTGCATTTTATTAAACCTCAGTGACCTTGGACGTCTTCGACATGTCTAAAAAGCCCGTCGTGTTTCTCGTTTGGTAAACTGCCTAGTCATGGAAATGTCAAGGCGAGGCACCGATTAGATGTCCAGGTGGAGATGTCAAGGAGGCATCCAGAAAGTCAGAGCTTAGGGAGCCTTCTGGGCTGGGGCTCTAATTTCGAAAGTCAGCGGTACATAGATGGTGTTTAAATACCTGGAAATGAATGGGCTCCCCTGAAGAGGAAGGAAGAAAACAGAGAGAAGGCAGGGGACTGAACCCAGGACCGCCCCTACTTTTAGAGGTTAGATGCCGAAGGAGGGCCAAGGAAAGACCGAAGGACGACGGCCAGCGAGAGGAGAGGGCTGGGAGGCAGAAACTACCGATAGAAGCGCGTGCTTCCGGGGGACCCCAGGGGTGTGCTGAGAAGTCAAGTGAGAGACGAAGAGATGTCTGCACGTGACAACATGGAATCGTTGGTAGACTTGAGGTCAGTTGCGGTCAAGGGTGGTGGAGTCAAGTTGGACCTGGTTGAAGAAGCAGAGGCAGGGCTTGGAGGAGACATCTGCGAGAGATGTTGCCAAGATGGGAATACCGGGATGCAGGTGGTTGCGTGAAGCGGAAGGATTGAGGTAGATGATCTGGTTTGGTGTTTGGGGCTACGAGCTACTGAGTCCCTGTGATTCCAGGTGAGAAGGAACTCGGAGAGGGGGTTGTTGACGTGCGCCAGTGCGTGTGGCTGGAAAGGCAGCCTCTCAGGAAGGGGGAGGATTCGGGACCCAAGGAGAAGGTGGCCCCTGGTGGGAAGAAGGGCATGTCTTCCAATATATCTGGCAGCATGGAGGAGAGTGGGGTTCAAGTGTGTGGGCTGGATGGTGGGAAATGAGAAGGCATGAATCTGATGGCTTCCATTTCCTCCATCAAGAATGAGGCTGGGCCATCAGCCTCAGAGCCAGGAGAAAGCATGACATGGGCATCTCTCTCAACGGGACAGGGGCCTCTTCAGGGAACCACAGTAGATGTACCTGGCTCGTCTTATTTTATTTTATTTGATTTTACTTTATTTTATTTTATTTTATTTTATTAAAAAAATTTTTGGGGCGCCTGGGTGGCGCAGTCGGTTAAGCGTCCGACTTCAGCCAGGTCACGATCTCGCGGTCCGGGAGTTCGAGCCCCGCGTCGGGCTCTGGGCTGATGGCTCAGAGCCTGGAGCCTGTTTCCGATTCTGTGTCTCCCTCTCTCTCTGCCCCTCCCCCGTTCATGCTCTGTCTCTCTCTGTCCCAATAATAAATAAACGTTGAAAAAAAAAAATTTAAAAAAAAATTTTTAATGCTTATTTGTTTTTTAGAGAGAGAGACAGAGCTCAAAGTGGGGGGAGGGGGAGAGAGAGAGGGAGACCCAGAATCCGAAGCAGACCCCCCAGGCTGTCAGCACAGAGCCCGACGCGGGGCTCGAACTCCCGCACCGCGAGATCATGAGCTGAGCCGAAGTCAGACACTTAACCGACAGAGCCACCCAGGAGCCCCCAGGCTCGTTTGAACACTCCTTGGAACCTTGGCTGCCATCAGGTTGCTCTGCAACTGAGAAGTAAATCCAGCCCAGCTGAAGGTTTCGTGCTGCACCGAGTGGTTAATTTTGAGGTGTTTGATCGCCACACAGTTCGTGGAGTTATTTATGTCTGAAATGATGAAAATTCCCTCCCCCCACGTCGGGCCCATAAAATCGTGGGGAAGTGGCCCAAATACCAGCCTGCGTTCCTGGGTCGTGTGGATTACCGCTGTCACGGGCGCGTTTGGCTCCCCCCATTCATCTTCAGCCCAGACGCCCCAGCTCACGCCTGTCAGGACGGGGCACTGACCCCTGCTGAGGCCGGGTTCCCGGGTCCGGGCACCATGGGGGCTCGAACACAGCTTGCGAGCAAGTGCTTTTAATAAGCGTCCCGCTCCCCAGTCTCTTCTCTTTCCTGACCTCCTCCTTATCGTCTAAAGACAGCAGGGCCTGGTTCCCACTGAGCGTGGGATATGGTTTCCCACGAAGCACACACTTGCCACGGGATGGGGTATGTCCCAGGTCCGCAGGGGTCGTGTGCACGTGGTTTTGTGTGACTCTCTTCTACGTCAACTAGATTCAGGATCATATTTTCTGGAAAATCTAACTCAAGGAAAGAGGGGGGGGGGCGGGGGCGGGGGCGGAGGCCTGTCTCTGATGCTCTTACCGTGCGTGGCTCACTTCGCCTTGGTCGTTTGCCCAAGTCCCCTAACCTCGCCGGATCCATCTTCCCATCTGTCGAACGGGAGTGATTCTATCTGCCCTAAATATCTGCCATGGGTGTGTGTGTGTGTGTGTGTGTGTGTGTGTGTGTGTGTAATTCAAATGCCTCTTCATCCTCTGCAGTCTCCCCTCTCACAGAGTGTCTAGCATAAAACTTGGCACGTTGCAGGTGGTCAATAAATGTTTGGGGAGAATTCGAGAATGAACAGAAGGGCTGAATGTGTCTGCAGGTGAGCCTACGTATGCAACAATCATTTACGATGAATTAGCACTTAATATGTGCCAGGCGCTCTGCTAAGCAGGGAGGCGGTCATGTTCCCATTCTACAGATGAGAAAACAGGCACTCAGCAAGGCTGAATTCCTTAAGGGAAGTCTCCTACCCTATAGGTGCTGGAGCAGGGATTTGAACCTGAGACTTTCCGGTTCCAGAGGCCATGCTCTTGACTGTTACGGTGTCATACTGTGTAGGACAACAAAGGACCCGACTTGGAAAATGACCCTGGGGTCCTGTGCTGAACATTTGCACCCCTCGTGGGGCTAAAAGAGCATTATCTCCATGAGTCAAAGGCTGCCTTATGAGAACATTAATAAGCGTGGGCAGAGAGAATAAACGAACAGCTTTCTGTCCAGAGGAAGAGGAAATGGAGGTATGCGTGGACGTACCTGGGGCCATCGTACTGGTTTGGCCGTCCCATGTCCTGAGCTGTCCCAGTTCAACCGGCTGGGTTGGAGAATGAAGCGGGTCAGGCCACCAGAATTAATTCTCTGCCGCCTTCCCGGATCTGGCAGAATTTGGACTGAGTCAGGCTTGTTGACTTTCATATTATTATTCCCCCCCACCCCCACCCCCGTCTTGCTTGGGAATGGAATCGGCTGTGGTAAGATCGGCCTTTGCATCTCCTGTCCTTCTGAGTCTTGGCTCCTCGGGACCATCTGTTGCCCAAGGTGGCCCGTCAGACTAGGCGCTGGGAGACGAACGGCTCACCGAGGCCCTTTGCCAAGCTTTAGGGCATTGGTCCCAACAGGGTAAGCCGTCTCTCCAGAGGATTGGCCTGCCTTCCTCAACCTTCCTGTGGCCTTTAGAGAATGACTTTCTCCACGAAGGTGGGGCGTTTGCTCCGGAGAAAGCCCAGGGAGCTGAGATCCGAACTTGGGTGTGCGGTGGTAAGGTGGGGTGGGATTGGTGAGGCGACGGGCCGGGCTTTCTCCACCTGGGAGTGACAGTCCCATGCAGCTGGCGGGCGTGCCCTCTTGTGCACCCTGCTATCTGGCTGCTGTCTCGTTCTAATAAATTAAATCTGTTATATCATCACTGTTATATTCCTGAGACGAGCACTTCCCAGGCAGATTAGAATGGAACTTAAGGGGATTAAAAGCTTCTCTTAGTGAAAAACAATGTTTCAGACGGGAAAAATCCATTTACCAATGTGAATTGCAACAGCAGTGCATGTTTTCTTTAATGCGTTGCTACTGCTCAAAGAAGAGCGGGATTTCCCCCCACGCCTCCCGTCCTCTGTTTTGCATAAGTTATAATGTGGGTTCTGTTGA
Source organism: Prionailurus viverrinus (assembly GCF_022837055.1). NCBI lineage: Eukaryota > Metazoa > Chordata > Mammalia > Carnivora > Felidae > Prionailurus > Prionailurus viverrinus. Next base: position 30,804,777 of record NC_062575.1, on the reverse strand, counting down.
GCGTAGCCAGGCTCTCGGGGAGATTGACGGCTTCCATAAAGTCGCACAAAAACATTTCTCCTTTGTTCATGAGGGAAAAGAAAAGGGTCTAATGGATTTGGAATATTAAAAGAGTGTTGGTCTGTGTACTGTAAACCAGGAGAAGTCTAGGAGTAACTGCCAAACACCAGAGGAAATGGTTTAATTGGAAATGCAAACAGTCAATCCTTGGTTATCTGCGTGTGGCTTATCTGCAAGAAGTTACGGGGTTGGGGGGGGGGGGGGCGGGAAGAAAAAGAAAAAGAAAAAGAAAAAGAAAAAGAAAAAGAAAAAGAAAAAGAAAAAGAAAAAGAAAGAAAGGAAAAGCATCTCGGTGCCTCAGCTTCCCTGCCCGGCTGTCTATCACCGTGTTCTCAGGGAATTAAAAGTCATTTTAATAACCCGGACCCAATAAAATTTGGACGGTAATTCTGCAGCAGCTATAAAAAAAAATCACAGAAGGCAGTCCAAAGGATATGCAATGAATTTTTTTTTTTCTATTACTCACAGTTTGGGATTCTCTATGCCATTAGAAAGTTGACAACTTAAAATCATGAGCTAGTAGTTCCCCCAAAGCCAGCGTGGATGGAGCTCCTGCCTCAAGGGGCCATAAAACTTCAGGAAACTGCTGAGTCAGGACCCAGCCCTCAGTATGCAGGGAGTGGGGTGGAGAGATGGCCTCTCCAGGAGGCCGTTGGGATCCGGAACACCACTGTCTGGATCCACGAGAAGTCGGAGCCTGGACAGAGAGAAAGGATGTTGCTGCCTGTTGGGTTTGGCCATTAGTGAGTGTTGATCTGTTCTAGGTGGTTCTCAGGCATCCCGGGGCGGTGGGGGGGGGGGGGGGGGGCATGGGCAAACCCTGCTCACCCTGTGCCCGTGGAGCTGGGTGTCTGTGACCATGGCTTCTCCTTGGGCATGCTATGGAAAACCCTTCCGTGACATTTAATGCGGCTTCTCAGAGTGGTAGAGAGAGCTCTTGGACGGCCAAGGAAGAGAAATCAGAGAGACGTTTGGCAGGGAGACTGCTCTCATGGGATCTAAGGCCATGAAGCCAAGTTGGGGCCAGAGAGTGTCATAGACCAAAGCTCCCTCCTTCCTTCCTTCCTTCCCTCCCCTTCCCCATCCCTTTCTTTTTTGCTTCCTTCCCTTCCCCTCCCTCCCTCCTCCCTCCGCACCCAGGTCTCCGTAAGAGGTGAGCCCCAGCTCTCCTCTCCTGGATCCAGTGTCTTCTGTGCAAAGGTCCTCCCAGGCCCCCATTTCTCTTCTGTTTTGTCTGTGCTGTGCTCGTGCTGGGGCCACATCTGGTGGAAGGCTTTGCCTTTTAAAAGGAGAGGCTGGATTTCTGGAGTCAACTTTTCTGATTTTTGGCCCCAGTAAATAACAATAGCCGCTCACAGTTATTGGGTGCTAACTAGGTGCTGGACACGGCGTTAAGCGCCTGACATGAAATGTCTTGTTAAAGCCTCTCAGCAGCAATGAGAGCTCAGTGCTGTCACCATCCCATTTCACAGCTGGGAAAATGAGGCTTGGGGAGGTTCAGGAACGTGGCCAAGGTCGCACAGCACGTACAAGGAGAAGCAAGATTCGAACCCAGGCACTCGGGCTTTGGAGGCTATGCTTGTAACGACATCATGGCGTGGCCTTAATCTGACTGTTGTCCTTGTGTTTGACTTGCCGAAAGGCTGTTTGCAGATTGAAAGCCCCAGGCTCCAGCCCAAGAAGCCAGTTTTCTACAATCATGTGGATAGAGGTGAAAACAGCGGGTTGAAAATCACACACTCTTAGCTGACGCCTGGGATTTGGGCATCTGTGGGATTTCTTACCTGTGATGCCTGGAACCCTCGCCCCTCCTCACGGACCCCCTCACCCCCACTGCCCTCCTCCCCTGGGCTACCGCGCCTTTTTAGGATCTGGCTAGAAAACCTGGTGCTAAAATATTGCTCAATTTTAATTATACTTCCAAGCCCCTTGCTGTCAGCTGCCCTTCTGAAATTGTTTTAATTGAAGTTCCATGAATCCTGGGGAGTTCAGACGGAGTTCATCTCCAAGCCCATCCTGATTTCATTAAAGATTTGATCTTTCTTTTTTTTCACCAATAAAACATTTATTATCGTTATCTGTTTCGTAACCATTCTCTGCCTCCAAAGCGGGGGGAAATCAACCTCATCTTCATGCCAATAAAGCTAAAGAATCATCTGTTGATTTTTCCGGCACACGATAGCAGTGACATTAAAACAAAATAATTAATTGACTAATTATTTTCCTTTTAACCGTGCACAGGGCTGAGGAAAATCATCTTCCTTGAATATAGGTGCTGTTTCTTCTTTTCTTTTCTTTTCTTTTCTTTTCTTTTCCTTTCCTTTCCTTTCCTTTCCTTTCCTTTCCTTTCCTTTCTCTCCTCTCCTCTCCCCTCCTCTCCTCTCCCCTCCTCTCCTCTCCGTTTTCTTCTTCCCTTGCCTTTCCTTTGCTCTTTCTTCCCAGTTAAGAACAGCTCAGAGCTGTTTTAATAGCTGGACCAGAGATGGTCCCCAAAGGCCCTCCCCGCCTCCTACCAACAGGAGGCAAATTATGGGAAACAAAGTTATAGATGAACCAAATAATGTAAAGTAAAACCTGACCGTGGAGTAGCTTGCTGACCCCTGAGTGTTAATAATTAACAGTTAATTACTATTAAATCATCGTTGCCCAGCCTTGGCCAGGATCACAATTTACGCCCGGGGAGTCCCTTCACAGTCTGTGTTTGTGATTATCTGCTCTGCAGCATTCTTAGCAAACCCAATACCTGCTTCCTGCTTGGTGATCGGAGCCACAATGTTTTTGTTAAGCTTTCAGCTGTGGCTCCTTCTAGACCTTTGTTTCATGTATGTAATATACTTAAAATGCACTAAATGACAGTTTATAATATCATTATCTACAGTTAAAGATATTATAACTTCAAAAATGAAAAGAAAGTGCAGCCATATGTGGAAATGGTCTATTTTGTGCCCTTTTAACCTCTCCCTTCTAGTTTCTGCCGGACCAGACAGGCAACGTTACAAAAATCATAGGTCTGCAAAATCATTTGCTATTTCAGCCTGCATTTGTCATGAAAGGAAACTGGGTTATTTAGATAGTAAATAACAACTGTGGACTCATTCATTTCTCTCTCTCTCTCTCTTTTATTTTTTCCTTTTATTCTGGTCCCGGGTTCCAATATGTTCTTCATTACATGGTTTGATAATTCAAGGATGGCTCAGCAAACTCTTGCTGTCCTGCCACAGCCCTTCAACCCCCCGCAACCCCCAATAACATGAGAGTTGATTTAAAACTTCACTCTGTACGGCCCTGGGGTTATTAGGAACAGTGTGGACCGAGTATGGATTAGGTTTAAAAGTAATAAAAAAGCAGACCTGTTGGTTAGGTGAAAAATTCACTATCAGATTCCTGAGTTCAGTATTCCTTTTCATGTGCAAACGGTACTAAATGAGGCATTTAATTCAACAAATCCAGAGTTCTGATCCGCCAGAAATAGAGACTGGGTTAGTTCAATTTGTAACAAACGATCTCCTTATGATCAAAGTCCTGAGCGCTGATTTCAACATGCTGCTTAAATTAGTCTAACACCAAAGTCTTTGGCTCGGAGACAGTATTTGGAATGTCTTACCAGAGGAGAAATTCCTTCTCACACATGGTTCTAATATCATGCCATGCCAACTCTGTTTTTTAATGGGCTGACAGGAGGCGCGGTGCTAACTTTCTGACTCCAGAAAGTTCTTGTGCTGTCACCCGCAAACCAGCTAGGATAATTTTTCCTTGGCTTCCTTATTAAAGACTGAATGAAGGGATTGTGTGGCTTTCTTAATGTCACTTGGTCTGTTTGCCATAAATTCAGGCGCGCACGATGAAAGCTGCACTTATATTTCGCTGGAAAATGGAATCAAGGAGAATGCACACAGGTTCACAATAAATAACGAAGCGTGAGTTATTAAGTGAATTTCATCTACCAGGGCCTTATTACATCAATAGTTTAGATAATGGCTCCTGAAAAACTACATCGACGTATTTGGCGGCCAAAGAGTGGAGGGAGGGGCGGGGTGCCCAGAGGGCGCCGAGGTGGACAGGCGGAGCCAGCTGGGGTGAGAATGGAATAGGTGGTATTTGAAAAATAATATAATATTTACATTTTTGCATGCTGTTTGCCTTTTTAGCTCAGCGGGGAGACCGGCAGGCCTGTTGGCCAATGCAACACACATCGCTGCAGGCTTCCTGCCTGGGATTGTTTGTTTTCTTGCAGAAGGAAGACTTGGGGTTGTTTAGACTATGAGCCTAATTTTAGAGGATCATAATTATGTTGCTTCTAAACCACATATTTTCCAGAATTTGCTGCCCCATGAAAATAACTTGCATGTGTGTCCAGCCTGGCTGGCGGCCAACCGGATGCCCAGAGCCTCCGTTCTCTGTGTCATCCTGGGGGACTCCCGGTGACCAGGACAGGGTGGCACAGGGGTGGTGGACAGGGCTTAGCCTGGAGAAGCAGGAGAGCCACACTGGGTCTCCCACTCCGGCATGCTGTTGGGTCCCGGGTTGGTCGCATGACGTCCAGGGCAGCATTTCGCAGAACGTCAGTCCCCGGAAATGCCCCGCGGGATGCCTACCTCCAGAAAGTTCGGGGTCCTTGTCAGCTTCATTCTCTTCCTTGTGGTCCTCAGCGTCTGTGTTGCCTTCACCCCAGCCCAATCCCACCCCAACCGTTCAGGTCTCCGATCCTCAAATACACTCTTTCTTTACGGCGTAAGTCACAGTCGTAGTTCGACAGCCAATTACTCGTATGGCAGTTTGAGGATGTGAGTGTCCTTGAGAGCCGGTGCTATCCGTTCTGTGATGGATGCTCAGTGCTTCGGGCGGTGCCTGCCACACAGGAGCTGCTCAGAACTGATTTGATAAATTACCGCCTGAAGTCCGTGTTCCTAAACTTTGACGAACATCTCCATCGACTTGGGGAGATCTTGCGAAAATGTACGTTCTGAACCGCTTGCTGGGCTTGGAGCGTGCGCCCGTGTGACGATGATGTTGTTGCATTTTGAGTAGCAAGGAATTAAGAAGTTTAGCTGTGTTTAATCCCCAGTGTATCACACCCTGTTTAACCCTTTCCTGGTGGAACACCTAGTGACGTCTGTGATCTGAACCTCATCGACTCACATATAAAATGAACCAAAGGCTCTTCAAGGATCCTTGCAGCTGAGAACATTAGCATTTGGACGAGTTGCTCTGAAATTGTCCTAATTCAGCTCTGGAGTGGGGGAGGAGGGGAGGTCCCCCCATACCTGGTCTTCTGAGGTACATGCAGCGTTTGCTGGGGGGACCCAGGAACATCAACAAGTGGGTGGACTCAGCCCTGGCTGAGCTCTTTGAGACCCAGTCATGGCTCCTAGAGAGGCAGCTAAGTATCTTCCGGTCACAACCGGGGGACTGTCCTGCCCTGCTTCTCTGAGCCCACGTGTGTGAGGTTGGGGCGTTGGAACTCTATCCACGTTGCCCCAGAAAGTATGCCAAGACACACAAAAGACATACAAAAACTCTGACAATCCAAGAAGAAAACACACATCACCCCATTGACACGTGAGCAAAAGATTCGAACAGCCACTTCCCCAAAAAGATAGGCAAAGATGCTCAATGTCATCTGTTATTGAGGAATCACAAATTAAAATGACGATGAGATACCACCCTCCTCTGCGTAACTAAAGTCTAAAAACCATGGACAATACCAACAGCCAGATGGACGCGCGGCGACAGGAAGTCGCGTTCTTGGCCGCTGGGCATGCGAAATGCTACCGTCGCTTTAGAAGGTGGATAGTTTCTTACAAAACCAGATGTGTTTTCACCACACAGTGCATCAGCAGAACCACTAGGCATTTGCCCAACTGATGTGGAAGCACATCTACACGGAAACCTGCAGCTTTGTTTCTGGCAGCTTTGGTCATGGTCAGCAAACACTGGAAGCCGCAAGACGTCCATCACTAAGTGAATGAATAAACAAACAGTGGTATCTCCACACAATGGAATAGTATTCAGCAGTAAAAAGAAATAAGCCCCAGGGGCGCCTGGGTGGCTCGGTCGGTTGAGCGTTCGACTTCGGCTCAGGTCATGGTCTCACGTTTAGTGGGTTCGAGTCCCACGTCGGGCCCCATGCTGATAGCTCAGGGCCTGGAGCCTGCTTCGGATTCTGTGTCTCCCTCTCTCTCTCTGCCCCTCCCCCGCTCGCGCTTTGTCTCACTCTATCTCTCAAAAATGAATAAATGTTAAAAAAAAAATTATGGGGCCCCTGGATGGCTCATTCAGTTAAGTGGCGGACTCGGGCTCGGGTCATGATCTTGCCATTTGTGAGTTCAAGCCCTGTATTAGGCTCTGTGCTGATAGCCCAGAGCCTGGAGCCTGCTTCATATTCTGTGTCTTCCTCTCTCTCTGCCCCTCCCCTGCTCATGTTCTGTCTCTCTCTCTCTCTCAAAAATAAACATTCAAAACTAAAAAAGAGAAATACACATGCCTTTGAAAATGAATAAACATTTATTTAAAAAAATAGATCAGTGATTGCCAGGGGTTCGAGGCAGGGTCAGGGGGAGGGTTGAACAGTGGAGTACAGTCAATATTTTAGGTGAGTGAAAACTACTCTGTTTGCTACCGTGATAGTGAATACAAGATGTTATGCATTTGTCAAAACCCACAGAACTTTACAGCACAGAGATGAAACCGTAAAGTACACGAATTTTAAAAAGTTCTTTAGGAGGTTGAGGGATCCCAAGACACAAGACTCTTACGAATATATTTATGAATATTACCACCGTATTAGATATGTACAAAACGATCTCATTGAAAGGATTGGGGGAATAAGGTGGCTGACCTAAGCAACCTTGGGAATGAATGAGATCGCAAGACCACTGGTCACGGAAGCATCCATCAGCATTCTACTCTGGCTGATAGAGTTGTTTCCCGCAAAGGCATGGGTTAACGATTCTGAAACCACTATGGACCTACACTGTCATATGGAATGATTAAGTATATGGATGGCAGGAGGCATGAGTCAGGTCTCCCACAGTGGGAGTGGGTTGTGGATGAGCAAGGCGAGGAGGCTGGAACGAGTCGGGGGGTAACGGGTTGCGGTTGGAGATATTGAAGGAACTCAGTTGCAGCTCAACATAGATGTAGTTACATGTAGATGTCTTAATGCATATATGGACATGCATGGGTTAGTACGCACACACATGCGTCTCCTGGTTCCACCAGCTGAGAGCGCAGAGACATGTCCCAGTTGTGACATCCATAGGTAGTGTCCAGATCTTGGTTTCTCATGTTATTCCCCAGTGAAAGGAACCAGGGCTGAGAGAAATGGCTGACTCTAACACTCCAGGACTGGGGCGTCGGATACATGAGACGAGCCTGGAGCCATTGCAGTGCCAGAAAGCAAGAAAGTGCTGAAAACAAAAACAAAAGCGCAACCAGAAAAACCAAACCCATAATGATAGGACTATGCCAAAGTGATATGGGATCCAACAGAAAGAATTTCCAGCGGCTGGCGCTAGGGCCATTTGAGCAACCAAATAACGTTGCGTTGGATTCTAACCTAAAGTGGGAGACAGATAGCCATGCGTCCGTGCAGGTGCAGATCAATGGCAGAATAAGTAAATCCACCGGGGAGAAGAGACCAATCTTCTGTGCAGAAGAATTCAAAATAATTTATGGAGATACTCTGTCCTCAAGGAGAGGGGGCATAATTCTCCATTCCTTAAGTGTGGCTGCCCATAGTAACTTTCTTCCAAAGAGGACAGTGTGGAAAAGGAAACAAGAAACAAGAGCTTGCCTGACAAACACTACCTCAAGCCAGGTGGCCAACGCCGACATCGATAGTGAGAAGTCATGTCGACAGCATGTACCTTTGTTCTGACGGGATGAGAAGGTCTCTCTCCCTCCGTGGTCTTCCTTTCCCAAACACGTTACTTCAGTCTAAGGATGAGGAACACACCAGCAAAATCGCAGCTGAGGGACGTCCTGCAAAAATACCGGATCGGTACTGCTCGACCCTACCCGTGTCTTCAAAAATAAAGAAATCCTGGCTACCCGTCCCAGCCAAGAAGAGACTAAGGAGACCTCACTGTCAAATGTAAGGTGGTACCGGCTGGGATCCTGGAACAGAACAAGGACGTTAGGGAAACAGTGAGAAAATCTGAACAAAACGAACTCGGTGATAACGTATCGATGTTGGTTCGTTACGCCAAATGAACGACGCTCACGTTGAGATGTTAGTAACAGGGGAAACCTTCGGCGTAACTAAATAAATCTAAAATTAAAAATCTAAAATGAAAGTCTACTTAGCAGTTCATCGTTATAAACAAACTCGTCATCCCAAACGATCCCATACATACGAGTTGGATGGGCTTTGGAAGAATCTGGGTTAGCTTAACTTGAGCACCGGCTTGTATGCAAACAGTGTGCCCGGCTCCCTTTGTGCCAGGAGCTCTTTTAACCTTTACAATAGCCCCGTAGAAACGCGGTAAAGTTCAAAATCTCTAGATGTGGACAGGAGTGTGCAGGCAAGTAGGTACATGGCCCAAGGTCAGATCGTCAGTTACTCTGGGGAAGGATCGAATTCTAAAATTCACGAATCATGTCGCGTACGGGGATTGGAGGTTATTTCTGCTCAAGGTCTTGAAGTTTCAGCCATGACCTTGAGCTGAGCACCTTCCACGTGAGGCGTTTGCAGTTGGATGAAGGAGTGTGGGGCCGTGGGCTTAATGGGAACAGCCAAGGCTGGGGAGATTCCTGGACACAAGGGAAGGGCCTTTCCGGATCTGTGTCCCCGTCTGGTCCGCACGTGGGGCACTGCGTAGACAGAGATCTTTGCAGGGAGGCCATTTGAGTGCCCCCTGCAGAGAGGTATGGAGTCAAGGTCTTGGACTCCTCTTGCTCTGGCCCTCTGGCACTCGTGAACGTTCACAGGCTCTTTGACGTTCAGGTTCAAGGCCTTCCTGAATGGAACTCCTACCTCTGCCATCTCTCATCCTAAGGATTGTGACCCTGCAGAGATCTGGGGGGGGGGGGGGGGGCTCCTAGGCTCGGTTTACTGCAGGGGCCTCCTCACATTGGCTGATGCTAATACAGTGCTCACACCCCTCTCTAGCCCCGTTGGCACTTAGGCAGCAGGAATCCTATGCAAGTCGGACTGGGTTCATGTTCTGCTCCAACAGTTTGTGAGCTGGGTGACCTAGGAACAGCCAGGCGGTCACTCAGAACCTAAATCTGCTCCTCAGCGAAATGGGGCTCAGGTTGTGGGGACGGTGAGGTGACGTAGCACATTAGTGCTTGGGCAGAACAGATGTTAGGCAAATGCAAACACTACTATATTATCTTTATTGTACCTAAATGTTTCCGCCTCCCATGTCCCACTCACTTGGCAATGGAAGTGCCATATCCTTTCGTTTTCACTCCGCCAAATATGCCCCTAAGTTGTGCTTCTTTCTTACTCTGTCGGGACTTGGCAGGGGCTTCAGGGACCATGAGTGGCCACCCTGAGAATGAAGATGTAAGATGTAAGATGTAAATGAGGAAGTGGGGGATATATGTTCCTTGAGGGCTTGAGCAAGGGTGGAAGTGAACTTTCCACTGCTGAGTGGGAGAGCTGCCTCATCCCCGATTTCCAGGTTGCTCCCCCACGGGGCTGTCTCAGCGGTAGACCTGGCGTTTCCCATTCCTGGCAGCTGGTACAACCCGTTCCTGCAAGCCATGCCTCCACGCACCATAACGAAGAGCCTGGGAGCCTCCTGCCCTGACAGGGCCACACTCATGGCTTTCCTGCCCCAGCTCTCTCTCCCACTTTGCCTGTCTTCTTATCGGGGTAGAGGGTTACCTGTAGAATATTCTAGAACTCGACTAGAAACAGCCCTTGAGCCCCCTGTCTGACAATGGGCCGCAACCACTCTAAAGGGGCTGTCCTGCTCCACCCAGACTTTGCTAACTCACCTGAGCCGGAACTTGAACCTCATCTGCCTACCGTGATCCTGCGCTCTGACAATGGCATCACCTCTCATAAGAGAATAGCGACAATTTTCTTTTAAAAACGTTCTTCCTTCAAAAAGGAGAGAATGGCAACATAGGGTAGTCACCTGAGGGAGGGCATGAACATTTTTAATGGCCAGTGAAATTTAAAATGCTTGGCCCCATTCTACTGGGTCACCCAGATCTTGACTCCCATGGAATGCGTTCGGTTGAGCTAAATTCAGAAATTCAGGAGCCTGGTCAAGCGTGATGCATGTGGCCCTTTATCTACCTGAATTGAGGACTATGTCCAGCTCTTGTAGAGGTGAACAGGGCAGATAAATAAAAACTCCATCGCACATAAATCTCTGCTCCCAACATCAAAGAAGCAGGATCCTGCTAAGTGTATTTGTATAATGCAGTAATTTATGCAAAAAGCGGCTTTGATAAATGTCCCCTAATTTATTGTCATGTATCTCAAATCAAAGTCAAACATTTACAGCCTGAGCCTGAAGGAAGCCAGACCTCCGAGCGCCAAAGGGTTTGAAGTGGGTAAAACGATGTTGGACGAAAGGTTAAATGGGGTCTGGTTTGAATGTTAAGAACTTTCCACGAATGATGGCGAAAGAAAGAAGGGACTAGTTTGGCTTCTCAAAACACAGCCAGGCAGAATTTTCCCAGAGATCTTTCTTCCGAGGACATGCATGGTGCGCGCCCTGAAATGGTCTTAAGGGAACAGGACCGGGGCCCCCGTGGACCCTCCACGTTATAATGACAATGAGACAGAGAAGGAGAGGGGCGCCTGGGTGGCTCAGTCGGTTGAGTGTCTAACTTCGGCTCAGGTCGTGATCTCGCGGTCCGTGAGTTCGAGCCCCGCGTCGGGCTCTGTGCTGACAGCTCAGAGCCTGGAACCTGTTTCAGATTCTGTGTCTCCCTCTCTCTCTGGCCCTCCCCCGTTCATGCTCTGTCTCTCTCTGTCTCAAAAATAAATAAACGTTAAAAAAAAAAAAAAAGAGAGAGAGAAGGAGAATAGCCAACATTTATTGGATACTTACTATCCCCACGTGCTGCGTTGAGCATTCCGCATTCTTTATCTTGTTACTTTTCAACACCGTGCCATCAAGGGAGACTCTTGCGATTCTTGCCGTGCAGCTGGGGAAACTGAGGCAGCACACTGACTGCGGAGGAAGAGGCCGAGGGAGGCCCCGGGCTCTTTCTTCCCCCTGAGGTTGCTCATTTCCACGTGATCGTTTGTTCGAGAGGCGGAGGAGGGGAGTCACTCCGTAGGAAGGGGAGGGGAGGGGAGGGGAGGGGAGTCACTCCGGAGGAAGGATATCCCCACGAGTGAGGGCCTAGTCTTTACCGTGAAGGGGGACCTTGGTCTGAATCCCATCTCTACTGCTTTCCAGCTGTGTACTTCTGGGCAAATCCTTAACCTCTCTGCCTCAAAGTACCCATCTGTGGAAAGGCTCAAATAGGAGTGCCTCACTTTTTTTAAATTTTTATTTCTTTTCATGTTGATTTTTGAGAGAGAGCGAGCGAGACAGAGCGCAAGCAGGGGAGGGGCAGAGAGAGAGGGAGCCGCAGAATCCGAAACAAACTCCAGGCTCCGAACTGTCCGCACAGAACCTGATGCGGCACTTGAACTCGAGAACCGTGAGATCACGACCTGAGCCGAAGTCGGACGCTCAACCGACTGAGCCACCCAGGCGCCCCAGGAGTGCCTTACTTAACGGGGCTGCCATGAGGATTAAAAGAGATAATGCCCGAAAAATACGTGGCAAGTGTCCAATCAGTGGATGTGATCATTGTTATTTCATTCTCTCTTGCTGGTAAGGGTTCCACGTTCTGGCCCCGGACTGTAGAAGAGCCTAGGGTCCCCCAGACAAATCTCCGAGAAGCACTCACCACCCCAAGATGCTGGAACGATGAACCACACTTCGTAACACGGTGTTTTCCGTCTTCTGTCCGAAGGGCTCGGCGTGCCCACGATCCCTATAAAATAAACGTACAATTCCAGTAGTAAGTAGCATCACCGTAGACAGCAGCTGCTTAAAAGATTTTACTGCCCATCTGGTGGCTTGGTGTGGTCTTCGGGCTGGTTCCAGGAGACAGGGCTTTGCTCTGTGATACCACCAGCTGGTAACTGGAATTGCAAGCCCGTATTCAGATCTCAGCCTTCTGGTTAATAAAAACCGAGAGGAGGAACGGCCTTGTAAAGGGCAGAATGTTTTCCCCATCTGAGGGTTTAGCTTTTGAGGCCTGGATCACGACGCTGGGCTGGTTTCTGTCCAAGGCGAAGCCCCTGGCAGCTATAAATCTCATGGCTCGGGGCGTGTGTGGGTTCAGACCGAGCGGGGAGTGTGTCTGCCATTGACTTAGTGGCTTCGTCCGGTTCCCGTCGCCGTGGATGGCGCAGCGGGGGGTGGGGGTGGGGGTGGGGGGAGCTCTTCTCACCCAGATGGTAGCTGCGATGTTCCTCCACTTGACTTTGGAGACATGCAAACGAAGAACCTCCTGTCCACTTCCACTCCTGTCCAGAGCAGGGGGAAGGGTCCCTATGCTTCAGCATGGACCCTGGACCTCAGTGGATTAGCCCAGAACGTCCACTTGAGGACACCCTCACGTGGAGGGGGAGGCGGAGGCGGATACGATAGAATCCGGTCCTTGGGTTGGGATCCCAGGAAGCACCACTTCTCGGTTATACGCACGCACGGGCCACTCAGCATTCCAGCTTCCTCGTCCGTAAGATGGGAATCAATCACCCTCCCCTCCCAAGGCTCTTTAACGCACGCGACGAGCAACCGATTATATTGCCCACCGGAGAGCGGGCACCTGATACGTGTTCCCTTTCTGGGCCTCCGTTTCCATATCTGTGAAAAAGAGGGGTTCGCTTCCCACCCGGCCATGCCGCATGCAAGGTACCTACCCAAGCACGGGCACCCGCCCCCGTTCCCGCATCACCTCTGCGCCCACCTGTAAGCTGGGTAGAACCAGACGCGTCAAAATCAGATCAACTACAAAAGTCCACATGGCTTCTGCCACAGCTCTGGCCATCTGAGTAGTCACGTTGAAAAACCAGGGATTTATTTTTTTCAAGGCAGCTAAAGAAAGAGCGGTGGTAGTATTTCTCAAGAGCACTGAATGGGAGTCACCGAGGCCCCCCGTGGGGGGTCAGACATGCCCTCTCGGTGCCTGGGATCCCACAAGTCCCTGAGAAGTGCCCCCCGCCCCTCCGGGCACCAGCAGCCATACTGACTGCAGGGTCCCCGAGCCAGGCTTCCAGAAGGGATAGAGCGAGGACCTCTTTCTCTTTGCGCCTAGTCCCAGGAGGGTCCGGGGCAAGACGAGAGCACAGATTTCTTCCAGCAAGCGCTCTGGGGCTTAAAGAATCCTTCGAAGCCACATAGAGGCAAGCGCCAGTGGGAACCGAGTCCTGGCTCCCGCCTTGCCGACAGCCCAGCAAGTCGGTCCTCCATCTCAATCGGTACCAAGCTCTCTCTCTCTCCTTCTTCCTCCTAACCCCGCCTCCAAGCACATCCCAGCAAATTGCCACCCCTGGGGCCCCGGGCCAGCTCCCAAGGAACACGCGCTGTGTCTCGTGGGCCAGCAGGGGGAAGGTCTCTTGTCCACTCCTTTACCAACTGCGCTTCTATGCCGATGGTCAACATATGCTCATTTTGCTGATGACCTCCTTATGTATGCCTCCACTCGCCTCTGGGCACTATGCAGGCCACTCTAATTAGGAGTAGAAGAGGATGTAGTTGGGGAGGGGCGGTTGTTTTGTTTTTGGTTACACTCTTAAATTCTTTCAGCTGCTCCAAAAGCTTCCTTTGTCCAGTCTTGGGCAGGGATGTTGCTCAACTTTACGGTTTTGAGCAAATGAGAAAAGGACACCCCCTCTAGGCAGGCATGCGGCTCAAGTGGACGGGGTCTTTATGCAAACACAACGGTGCCCTCCCCTCTGGGTGGGGGTAGCCCCGCACAAGGTACCCTGCTGGGCAACAGGCTGGGTTTTAGTTCTTACCACCCTGCCTCCTCGGAAGGGCCTTGTGCAGTGAGCAACCTGCACAGCTGTACGTGGCAGCCTTGCTCCCGGGCTTCCCTCATTCTCCGCCAGGCCAGTGATTTCAGAGCTGTTCTCTTGGTGCGAGGATTCTCTCAACTTGTTGCCCTTCCCAGGTTCCTCATTATGTGACTCTGTGCTGAAGTAAAACCCCCCAGAGAGTTGGCCTGGGAGCAGGAGTGAGACCCACTGAGAACTGGCCTTCCAGAATAAGGAGGAATAGCCAGCAGGGGAATCACTGGAGAAAGAGGCCAGGCCTGGACTTTGTCTGCAGGGCCGGCTGCATGGTGTGATCTGAGAACTCTCCAGAGGCCTTGCCCATCAGTAAAGAGCCTCTCCAGCTGTTTACCATGGCCTTCTGGGCAGGGCCAGCGTCTCGGGTGTGCGGCCTGTGCAGTTGTCCAGGAGAGTTCCGGGCTCGGCGTAACGCTCCGCGGTCCCTGTTGGAAATTCTTAATACTTTTAAATAAGAGATGCGACATTTCACTTTTCACTGGACTCTGCAAACCATATAGGTGGACCCGCTCGCTCTCAGATCTTATTGGCCTTTCGGGGGGTGGGGCAGGGTTTCAGCAAGCATTTATTGGGCACCTACTATGTGTCGGGTGCTTGCGAGGCAGCAGTGAGAAAAGAACATGGGGTCCCGCCCCTCAGGGCATCCACAGACTGTAGGTGCCGGTGGGGAGTAAATAAATAGGACAACCGCAGAGGATGGGGAGTGTGTAAAGAATGTGAAATGGGCATTGAATGGAAAGGACCCGGTGTGGGGTCCCTTCTGACCGGGCCGTCAGGGAGACCTCTCTGAGAAGCGGCATCTGAGTCGACATGTTGAGATGACAAACGAAGAACCAGTCATGCCACAGGCTTTGGGGGGTGGGAGTAGGGTTCCAAGTAGAAGCGTAGCAGGTGCAAAAGCCCTGAGGTCGAACAGAGCTCTGGCCGTACAGAGCCTGTAGGCAGAGAGGCAGGCTTGGGTCTTAGATACAAGGGACAGCGAAGAGAAGTAACAGCAGTGACAAGAGTAGTAACAACGATCTTTTGTCAAGCGGCTACTTTGTTCGAGGCACCTTGTAGATATTTACCCGTTTGATCAACCATGCGAGTGATGCATTATTCCCATTTATCGATGAGGAAACTGAGGGCCCGTGGCCCAAGGACATCTGGCCTATGAATAAGAGAGCTATGATTGGAACTCAGGTCTGCGTGATGACAAAGATACGCTCACCGCTCTTCGCCGGCCATCAGGGTCAACACTGTGTCCGGGCTGCTGCAGGGTGGGGCTCTCCACTGGGTGGTGGGTCCCTCAATGTCTTATGTCCCTCCTTGGACTAAGGGACCTCTGAGCGCCCTCCCTGAGACAACAGATGAAGCGATCTCTCATCACGTTCACTGAAGATCGTGATGAAATTTTATCCTACTTAAATAAAGCCAGCTGGGAGTAGCTGTTCAGGAGACACAAACAAGAACTTGGTCCAAGATAGCTTCGTTCCACACAGTGTTTTGGCTGTGCCCAAGTTCAAGTCCAGGAAAAAAAAAAAAAAAGGAGCGACCAAAATATATTAACTAGTGGCAGTGCAAACTCTTTCTTTAAACGCATGCCTGGGTTGACTTTTATTTTGGGATGGGCTCCAAAATCTCTTGATCTTTGTGCCTGTCTCAATTAAATTTTAGAACCAACGTGGGTAAGATACACTCCGAAGCACGGCAGAAGATATAAATACATCTGTCTTCAAAGGCTTTCCAATCTGGTAGAGGGGAGTCGCTAGGGTGGGGGGTGGCTTGCACGGCAGAATACATACGTACAGATGAACTAATAAGACAATTTCAGCGAAGGAAACAAGGAGTCTGATAGAAAGAGGAGACTGAGAAGGGCAGAGGTTAGGCAAGCTGGGATTGGGTGGCTGGAAAGAGTCTCTATGACTGGCCACCTTCAAACTAAGACCCTCCAAAATGAGCAAAATAAAGAGAAAAGACTTCAAAATGGAGGCAGCAAATCACATGCTGGGTAATCCCATATAATTCATATTTTTTAAGTTTTTATTCATTGATGTTGAGAGAGAACGTGTGCACGTGTGAGTGGGGGAGGGGCAGAGAGACAAAGAGAGAGAGAGAGAGAGAGAGAAAGAGAGAATCCCAAGCAGGCTCCACAAAGTCAAGGCAGAGCCCAATGTGGGGCTTGAACTCACAAACGGCGAGATCATGACCCGAGCCGAAACCAAGAGTCGGATGCTTAACTGACTGAGCCAGTCAGTCGGGGTATAAAAACAACATATTGTTTTTCTATGTGTTCTTGGTTGATGGAGCCGTGCTTTGACACACGAAACTGTCATAACAATCTCCCAGAATCAAAATGGTACCCAAACCGAGTATGTGTGGTCCATCTTATTTCTTTGGCAACACGGAGTGCAAAGCAGTTCTTAGTATCTGGGTCCTGATCTTGGTTCTGCTATGGATTCACTGTGCGACCTTGGGCAGGTCACTTAACCTCTCTGGGATATTCCTCTAAACAAAGGGCCAGGCAAAGCATGAAGATCTCAGGACTTTAAGGGCCAATGATTCCATGATCTGATAGAACAAAACAAAGCTTCCTGAGGTGTCATTGGTAACACAAGGATTCTCCCACTTGGCGGAAAATTACATTACTGTCTTCTGACCGGGGATCGCAGCAAAGGTTGTGAGCTGGGGTTGAGTTCTCCGTTTAGATCCCCAGTTTGGGCTGCCCAGGAGCTCTGGGGATGCGTCCCGGCAAGCACCCACATGTGTCTTGTATTAGTGTTATTTTCTTAATGTCAGCGGCCCTAAAACCTGCCCATTTTACTATTGAGTTACCCAGCTTAGACTTGTAAGTATCGCTTACACATAAATACCGTCTCCAGACGATGAATCCACTGTTTGGGTTGCACTTTTTCCACCTCCCCCTTCTTTGCGAAGGTGTTTATTGCGGCCATCAGAAATAAAGTGGATCGATCATAGTGCTGTCTGTAGACAAACTGAGACACAGTCTCGAGCCTTTGCTTTAAGAGAGAAGAGAGAGAGAGAGAAACGCTGCTTGTAGGCTGTATGGCTTTGGTAATCCGGTGTCTCGTCCACGCTGGGATTCGTGACGAAATAAGGGAGACTCGATGACAGTGTTTGGAATGAATGTAGAGAAATGGAAAACAAACGGGCAGAGGAAATGTCTGTCTCGGGTTCGCCGCTGCTTGGTCCACAGCTGGAGTTCGGAAAGATCCTTAATTTCCACCACTGTGACTTTGGCAAGCACCCCCTCTCGGAGACGGGCAACAGGGGCCCACGCCGCCCTGGAGGGTGGCAAGGACAATTTGCCTTCTGGTTGAGAGAGAGCCCTCATGATCCAAATATTTGATTGGAATCGAAGGTAACGAGAAAACAGATACCCCCTGAGCATCTCTCCCATTAGCGCCTCGCTTTGGTCTCTTGAATCTTTTACCTTGGAAATACTGTTTTTAGAGTCAGGCATCCTGTCAGGCGATCTCTTCCCGGTTTCTTTTGGGCTGTGTCTACCCAACTGCAAGCCGACCGGTCACGGTAACGTCCAGTGCGTCTGCGAGTTCGGCACAGGACGCCGAACACGCTGACCCTTTGGCGAGAGATTTTGCCCATTTTTGACAGAAAATATTCTGTATGGTCATAACAACACCCAAAGGTCAATTGAACAACCCAAGCCAGTGAGATTTTTTTGTTACTGTTTTTAAATGTTCTGAGATTCGTTTTTTTGACACGGCTCAAAAATCCAGCAATATATTCGGTGGAAAGTCTCGCTCCAAACTCCTGCTTAATTACCGTACGACCCCAAAAGGTTTCCTTTGCGCAGATGTAAATACAAACACGGGGTCCTGTGTCTTCCCTTTGTTACACAAAGGGAGCAGCTTACACACGCCATTCACCTTTCTGCCACATCCTGAGAAGAATGGCTTTCGTTTAAAATTTTATCTGCCAGTCCGCCACGGTTGTTTCTAGGGTCAAATAATAGAGTAAGTAGGAAAAGCCTTTGAAAAAGGATAAAGGAAGCCATATACGTTTAGGAGAAGGAGTTAGAGGATGGCCCTACCCACTTGGGAATTATTAACATGGAATCTTTATTTAAGAATTTCCAAAATAGAACATTCGAGAATCATAGCAATTCAAACTCAGAGGAACCCTTAGACCTCAGTCGGTGTTAGATTAAGTACTCTCAGAAGATGATTATGAAATTTGAAGCCAATGGGTAGGTAAGGATAAAATATTTTTCCATTTTTATTTTTTAAAGAGAGAGAGAGGGAGTGGGTCAGGGAACCGGCAGGAGAGAGAAAGAATGAGAAGGAGGTACATCCAGGCTTTGCTCATGTAGAGAGGCCTGTTTAGGTGAAGTTGAACAGCTGTTTGGTCTCTTTGACTCTGTATAGACATAACCATAGTTTCTATCAGAGGCTGAATAGAGAATCCGTAGAATATACAGTTCTATGTCACGTATGTCGCAGTCCTTTAGATGAAACGCACACATCTATCCACAACTGTGTATAAAGTGGTGCGAATAGAGATCGTGCAGCTTAAGATGCTTGAATACTCAGTGCGTGTGTGTGTGTGTGTGTGTGCGTGTGTGTGTGCATGTATATACTCACTCAGCTAAAGCTGTATAGAAATTCGCAGATCCAAACACTCAGCCTCAGACATTAGAACACGCAGGCATGCTGGCCGGGGGACAAATCGTCCTGTAAGCAAGGACCCCAAATACATCCGTGCTAGCTTGCAAAGGACGTTCCTTCCCTCATAGTGTATGTGGTATTCCAATCTACAGATTCCCTTTGCCTATGAAACTTGCTATTTATTACGTTACTAATTAAATGATGACAGCGCTAAGCAGTAGCATACCAGGGTAAATTACTACCAAAATATTTACGGACAACCTCCTCACGCGGACTCGGGCTGTCATACATTCAGGAGCCACACACCGTGCAAAGATGGAACTCACGGTCTCCTGGTTCCAAAATGAAAGGGTGCTCCTAACAAGGAAGTAAAGGAGGGTGGGCCACGTTCCTTACATGATGAACACAAGAGTGAGGGAGTTAGAATGAACGTGATTTTCCAGATCGAGACGTGGGCCTGTTAATTAGTCCATAGCACCTCTCCCGTCGCCGGAATTTCCTTCCAGTGGTTTTGGTTTTGTGGTGAAATGTGACATCCTGGGGCTTTCCGTCCTGGGATTTTACACTGTGACAGCTCCTCTCAGAATTGGGCTGTTGACCCCGTGCTTATTTCGTGGACACATGAACATCAACCGCAGACATCCAGGCCGCATGCTATTGGCAATGTGTTTCTTTATTTTATTTTTTTTATTTCTACAATGTATTTATTTACCCTGAGAGAGGGAGAAAGACTGAGAGAAAACTCGAGCGGGGAGGTGCAGAGAAAGAGGGAGAAAAAGAATCCCAAGCAGGCTCTGCCATAGGCACAGAGACCAATGGGGGACTCGAACTCACAAACTGCGAGATCACGACCTGAACAGAAACCAAGAGTCAGACGCTTCATCGACTGAGCCATCCAAGCACCCCTATTGGCAATGTGTTTCTAATGAGTGTAGCTCACCTCTTCTTCATGGAAAAGTCTGAGCTCTGGTTTTCATATGTTAGGAGAGTCAAGCAGACCTCAGAACCCTGGGCTCCTTTGGAACTCGTGACCCAAGCTCAGGGCAAAGAGCTAACCTACTTCGGGGGTGACAATTGGTACAAGCTAAGTTCCGCTAACGGGCCTCTTAATATGAATGGAGACTGCTTTCTAATTCATTCTCTCTCCTTTCGAAAAATCAATGGGAATATAGCTTCTCTTCCCCTACCCGTTGGGTGTCTCTCCAATTCCATAATCGCTTTCTGAGATTGCTTAACGCAACATTGATTCGGGTTGTTCAATCGGCAATCGAGAGTTCTGGGACTGGGAAGTGTAGAATATTTGCAACCTCATATTTCATGTCGCATTAGTCGACAACATATTTTTAAGATGTATATTATTAATGACACAATAAAATCTCATTAGCGGATGGGGTGGATAGATGTGGTTTATCTAACATCAAGCAGAAATTGGCATCTTGAGGGAAGTATCAAGATTCTGTGATCCCAGACACTGATATTGAACAAGCAGGGGCCAGGAGCAATCTGCTATTGATTAGATGCTGCAAGTAATTATATTTACCGAGCCGTTTTATTGGGTGGGGCAGAAGGTGAGGTGGTTCTTCTTTGGAGTAGAGAGAGAGCAATCAACAAAGACGTTGTCGGGGAAAGCCCCGGAGCCGGTGTGATTTTCTCGGGCTATACTCTCGGTCTTGCCCTGGTCCTAATCATTATTTAGGAATGCAGCGGATGCTGGAAGGTTCTCAGCAGCTTCCCTTGTTCCAACGCTCCTCTTTCCTGCCAGCTTCCTCGTAGGTCCAGCAGTAGGGCTAAGCCTTTGCGTTTTATTCTACCCCAACCTCTACCCTTGTCCGTCACCAACATCACCAGGACCACCACGACCACGATTGCCGTCACCATTACCGACACCAAAGACTCCGGCAGCACGAACGTGGCCGCTGTCACCATCACGAAGAGTATCATCACCATCACCACCATTATAATTAGAATGCCTACCACCACCGCCATTATCTGTCTGTACCACACCGGTACCCCCACTACGACCACTAATAACCCCACTGCTCACACCATCACGACCGCCACGACCGCCAGGATCATCATGCTCCACCCTGCTCAGTTTGGCGAACACGAGTTTGAAGTCCTGCTCTGCCGTCGCGTCCTCCTCATTGGTATTATCATCCGACTCAGATAGGTTGTGAGGAGGCACAAGTAAGTTACAAAGAGCTAATGTCTGTAAATCCCTTAGCACGCAGCGGGTGGGGGATAAATAGAAGGGCCAGACCACGTCTTCGATCAAATATTATGAGTTCTTAGCTTTTTTGTTCCTGAAGCCTTTTTCTAACTCAAGGGAGATTACGGGCTTTGGCGTTTCTTCCTTCCTTCTTCTGGACACTTCGGTTCTGTGGTCGAATTATTTGTAAAAACCGTTCATGCATCGGAAATACGATGAATCATTCCAATCTTACCTTCATCCTTAGCTCATGCCCCTGGCGTGCCTCAGTCCTGTCCCACCTTGCCACATACAACAGGTATGCACCTGACCTCCAAGCATTAAAGCCATGGAAGCGACTGTTTGCTGAAATGTCCGTGTCTCACAGGTGCTCGGGGTTCCAGAGGAAGTCCATCCTTCTTTCCTGTTCTCTCCTCCATGACCATGTCCACCTCCCAAGTGCAAGCCACTGCCTTCTCTTGACTGGGTGTCTACAGTGTGTTCCTAGCTGACCTCCTCCCTGCCCCCCCCCACCCCCAGTCTCACCCGGTATGGTAGGGTGATGGCAAAAATGGTCCCAATTCTTTCCTTCTGCCTGTGTTTGCCTACTTGTCATGGGACTTTGCAGCTCCTCTCAACAAAAGGTGGAGTCTGTTTCCCCAGTGTGACCAAAGCAATGCCGTGGAGCTCTGATGCTAAGTCTCAAGAAGCTTTACCTATATCTGCACCTCCTCTGGAATCACATGGGGGTGAAGATAACTCGGTGCAGCGCAAGCCGTCCTGGACCAGCCAGCCCCAGCCGGCCTACTGGTGGGCTAAGGATGCATGGACAAGCCCAAGCAGGATCAGCCCAGCCCCGTCACCCCACAAGCTTATCAAAAATGAGATCTCAAATGTTGTCCCTGACAAAAATGATGTTGCAAACCACTGAGTTGTAGGGTTGTTTGTTACGCAGCTACGTGGCAGCACTAGATAGCTGGTACACCTCCTCCAATGTCTTGCCTACCCAGCATTCAGCACGATCTTCCCAAAACCTAAGTCTGATCTGCCCTGCTTGATACCATCCTCAACACTCTTGGGGTGGAACCCAAAACAGAACGTGGCATGTGGCCCTTGTGTCTGACCTCTGCCTGGGTCACGGGTCTTGGGTCATACCTCTTCCTGCTGACTTTTTCTTCCCACTCACGCTGGCCTTTCTCACTCCTTGAACAACCAAAGTGAATGTCCTGCCTCTGGGTGATTGTAGATGTCGTTCTTCTGCCTGATGTTCTTTCCACCTTCTGTCAACCTCACTCTCTGCGTAGCTCACGCCCTCCCTTCCTTTGGGTCTCCACTCAAACGCCCACTCTTCAGAGAGGCCCTCCTGACCTCGTCACTCAAGTAGGCACCTCTTGTTTGCCACAACCCCTTCTTCGTTTCCTTTATGACAACTATCCCAGCTCAGAATGAGTGAGTCTTTTCCTCCCTGTTTGGGGGTCTACCTCTCCCACCAGAATATAAACCCCATGAAGGCAGGGGCTTTATACACGTGCCTCATGGGTTTGTCGGTGTTTAACTTAGAATCGGAATCAGAATAGGGACTCAATAACCCATTTTTCTATCCCTGAAAAAGCAATGACCGTATCAGGCACCATTCCTAAGTGATTTACATGGATTGATCTCGTGTATCTTTACAACAACCCCGAGGTAGTACCATCGTGATCCCATCATGTAAATAAGAATATGGAAGCATAAAGAGGTTAAGCAAACTGTCCAAAGACACAGCTAGAGGTCAGCATTATCAGGATATGAACTCACAGCCTGGCACCAACATCCGCGTCCTTAGCCACTCTGCTCCTCTGTCCTTATGAGGTGGGACCACTGAACGTCCACTGAACACAGGGGGAAACCTAAGCTTTGGAAGCTCAGACCCCTGAGGTCAAGGTCTCCCAGGTATTGATTACAAAGATGGTATGAAAGCATAACTGATCTGACTCTTCACCACTAGGCTTTTGTCACCACCCCTGCTGTCGCGTCGGGACCCCACGTCTGGCCAATGCGGTTTCCTCTTCATAGAATTTCCTTTCCCTCCTCCTCTCCAACTCACTTAGCCCACTCCTACTGATCCCTCAGGATCTGGCTCCATTATATCCTTCCCCAGGGAGCAAGACGGATGTCGCCTCTCCTCTCAGTGCCTACACCAGTTATTCCCAGTACTGACCACACTGTACTGTGTTTACCCTTTCTACCCAACTAGAGGGTGAGCTCTTAAAAGCAAGACTCACGTCCACCCTACCACCATATCCTTATCACAGTGCCTGGCACCTGGTAGGGGGCTTAATTCACAAAATCTGACTGATCAAAGGAGATGTACACTTACGACTTATATTGGGTGTTTATTTCCATCCCTGGGAGCCGATTTCAGTTTTTCCGATTAAAAGTCAATTCCAGGGCCACCTGGGGGGCTCAGTTAAGCGTCTGACTTCCGCTCAGGTTATGATCCCACAGTTTGTGAGTTCGAGCCCCGCATCCGGCTTGCTGCTGTCCCCACAAAACCCACTTCGGGTCTTCCGTCTCCCTTTCTCCCTGCCTCCCCCCACACTCTTGCGCAGAGCTCTATCTCTCTCTCAAAAACAAATATACATTAAAAAAGAGTCAGTTCCATAATCAGGCAAATGCTCAAAACTAGGTGTATAAATAATTTCATCACAGCATTGTGTGTAATAAAAAAAATAGGAAAAAAAATGGGGTGCCTGGGTGGCTCAGTCGGTTGAGTGTCCAACTTCGGCTCAGGTCATGATCTCGTGGTCTGTGGGTTCGAGCCCCACGTCGGGCCCTGTCCCGACAGCTCGGAGCCTGGAGCCTGCTTCGGATTCCGTGTCTCCCTCTCTCTCTGCCCCTCCCCTGCTCATGGTCTGTCTCTTTCTTTCTCTCTCTCTTTCTCTCTCTCTCTCTCTCTCTCTCTCTCAAAGATAAACATTAAATTTTTTTTTTTTAATTTAAAAACAAAGCAAAAAAAGAAAAAACCTGCCTTAGTCTGTTCAAGCTGCTATAACAAAAATACCATTGCATACCATACACCGGGCAGCCTAAACCACAAACATTTATCTTCAAAACCCTGGGCGCTGAAAAGTCTGAGATCAAGGTGTGGGCAGGTTCAGTGACTGGTGAGGGTCCACTTCGTGATACATAGATGGCCATCTTTTCACCATGTCCTCGTAGGGTGGAAGGGACAATTGAGGCCCTTGGGGTCACTTTTATAAGGGCACTAATCTTGTCCACGGGCGCCCCACCCTCATGACCTAATCACCTCTCAAAGGTGATCCCAATGCCATCACGTGGGGTAAAATTGGAACATGTGAATTGGAGCAGAGGGAATGAACATTCAGTCTAGTCAATAACTTCAGTGGCCATCCATCAAGGTTGGTCAACTGCATTACTGTTCATCCACATACCTAAAACATATTCAGGAATTTTAAAAGATAAGGGTAGAAAATTTATTTATTGAAAGAAACTTGTGTACAGTATATGATTACACGTATTTTATTACTTTTTTAAGTGTTTATTTTATTTTTGAGAGAGGTTGAGAGAGCACGCACCAGCCGGGTAGGGGCAGGTAGAGAGGGAGGGAGCGGTCCCGAAGCGGGTTCGGCACTGAGAACAGAAAGCCCAGTGCGGGGCTTGAACCCACAAACCGCGAGATGATGACCTGAGCCAAAGTCAGATGCTCAGCCGACTGAGCCACCTAGGCGCCCTATATTACTGAATTTAAAAAGCAGATTACAAAAACAGTATACAGTATGATTCCCCCCAGTTTTTTTTTGGTATCTCCCTTTTTTTTATTCCCCCCCTTTTTTTGGTATATTAATGGGTAATGGGTAATGGGTAATGCATAAGGGAAGAGAGGCATCTACAGACAAATTTCACAGAAACAGTGTGAAGGGACATCGACCAACTCGTCCGTGTGTCAATCTTCGGTAAGGCAAGGTGAAATTGCAGGTAATTTTCTTCTTTACAGTGTTCGGATTTCTTCTGAATTAGTTTTAACAGTGATCCACCAACAGCCATAATACACCAGCCCAAATAAAACAGTAATTATGTTTTAACATTATCCAATTATCGTATTTCCATGGCAGACTCCATGGCCATGACCACACGTATTCCTGACCCCACGAGAAATGCAGCGGAGTGCCCCCAAGTGTTTCCCAGGGGCATCCAAAGTGAAAGGGAGTGCCTGGTGGTTGCAGGACTTGGGACAAGCAGGGGTTGGTGTTAGGAATTCAATGCCAGCTATCTGAGGAGAGGTGGTGTTAAGATCTTCAGTGTAGAGGGGTGCCTTGGTGGCTCAGTTGGTTAAGCATCGGACTTTGGCTCAGGTCATGATCTCATGGTTCGTGGTTTTGAGCCCCGCATCAGGCTTTCTGCTGTCACCATGGAGCCCTCTTGGGATCCTCTGTCCCGCTCTCTCTGTCCCTCACCCACTTACACGCTCTTTCTTTCTCTCCTCCCTCTCTCTCTCTCTCTCTCTCTCGAAACTAAATAAACATTAAAAAAATTCCTCAGTGTGGAGTTTTAGCAGAGCCACTGGGTTTACCACTCACAAAGTATGTCATGTCTACTCCCCTAACGCACTTCCCGTATTTTAAGAACATGTGTGCCGATATCGCAAGACGGCCATAGGAAAGGCATGTTCTCCCCCAGTCTGCCACCACCATCCCAGTGAGAGGTGTCCATGTCATCCTGATTGTGGCTGTCTCCTTCCACCCGCCCCCATCCCCTGAAAACGGAGTGAAACATGTCGTCCTTTGGATCGATGTTCTTAGCATCAGATCGTAAGGGAAAAGTAAAAATGCTCCCACATTTTTATACCCTCCTGTTCTATTTGGCAAATAGGTTTCCAACCATAGGTGGAACGAGCTCAGTTCAACAACACCTTCATTTTTACGCTGTGATGTGGTCCACACCGGAGTGTGGGTCGAAGGATATGGCGCTTCATTCGTTCATTCGCTTGTGCTTTCAACAGACAAGTGTTAGGCACCTTCATGAGCCAGGCTGTGAGCCGAGGATACAGAGATTGACAGGACATCCCAATGGGGAGAGGGAGATGGACCCACGGACAGATTATCTTATTATAAGAAACTTCCTCCCCAACATGTAGAAGGGAGCCATGAAATAAGCGGCCATGTGGGCTTCAGGGATAAGAAGTGAGTCCCTTGATGCAGGACTGCCATTAGCCCACATGGTGCCTTTGTGCCAATTAAGGAAAGACTCCTTTTCTCGAGATACTTCACTTCCATCTGTCAAAAACTTGTCCTGATTTTGTTTGGACAAACTGCATTATTTTCGTCTGCCAGGAAATTGTCATAACAACGGTAGAACTCTACAGAGGATATGTGAATGGCATCCTCTTAGATATGAGCTCACGTGCAGTACACAACTTGCACAGCTGTACATATGGGGCTCTGTCTAAGTGGGCCCAGGGGTCCAGGTTGGAGGTGGGAGCATGTCCTGGCCCGACCAAAGAGTCACGAATGACATTGCACACTCTGGCTCGCTTCCCTCTATGAACCCACGTTGCGTAGCTTCTTATGAAGGGAATCATATTTTTATGTTGCCCTGAAGCCTGGTCTAATTAATCTA
This sequence comes from Prionailurus viverrinus, assembly GCF_022837055.1. Taxonomy (NCBI): domain Eukaryota; kingdom Metazoa; phylum Chordata; class Mammalia; order Carnivora; family Felidae; genus Prionailurus; species Prionailurus viverrinus. The sequence goes on along the minus strand of NC_062575.1, from coordinate 30,778,235 downwards.
AACAGATTCCATTTATGATGTGTAGCCCTGAATTTCATAGCTCAAATGGACTGTGTGAGCCCAAGGCTGGTACACCAGCCTCACGAGGGGACCAGAAGGGGGGATCATCTACATAAGGAAGATGGCGGGTATTGGACAAAGCATGGAATGAATAGGGAGACAGTAACACACCTCACATGCTTCTGGCTGAAGGAGAAAACCAAAGACATCTAGTTCTTAACAAGTCCACAACTCATGGTTTCCCCAAGCTGTTCTAGAAATTACCTTGGCATCGGTAAACCCTAACATGCCGGGTCGGTAAATCTCCATGTTGGGAGCTGGCTTTGAAAACCACCTGCCAGGCAGGATAGAGGATCCAAGCCATGACGGGACACAGCAGCGAACCGAAAGCCCTGCCTTCCAGTGGACCCGCCCCGTGTCCTCCCAGAGAACCTTCACCCCGCATCCAGCCGGGACCGGGAGGGAAATATTCCTCCTTTTCAGTCTATGGACGCATCGCAACCAAAAACACGTCCCCCTACCGTTGCCCCTGTTGGGAAGAGGAACTCAGATAAAGGAAACAGATACATATCTGTTGTTGGAGAGCTTTGTTTCCACACATGATATATGGTTCCGGAGGAGGAGGTAGAAAACAAATAATTGTGTCTCCTCACCACCGACAGGTCTTTAGTGGGGCCGCCGGGGAGAGTAGATGCTGGAGATTAGCGGTGACCTCACAATAGATCCTCGGTACAGGAAAAGTGTCTGAAGTTTATCTATTGTTAAGTGAGATAATTTATCGTCGCCAAGGGTTAAGGAGCAATCCCAGTCCCTTCCTACTTCGGGAACAGAGATTTATAAGATGGTGACCAAATTTAGACGTTGAGGCGCTGCAGGCAGAGACGTCCCCAAAGGCTGATGTGGCTTCTGTGCGTTTGAAGCCAAGTCATTCACGGAGCTAATTTGAGGCTCTCCTCGGAAACTATATTTGCTTTCTGAGTGCATGGTGAGTTTTCATTTGGGCTCTGACCAGCTGACAGCTATGCAAGTTTGTAGATACCGGTAATTGAATACAGATAACCTTGATGGGTGACCTCGTCAAAGCCAGGCCTGACTGCTTCCCATTGTTCCTGGTTTTGCCAGTTGATACTAAACTGCTGCTGGATGAATTTATATATTAAGAATTCGCTGCCCTGGGAATTGCTTATCGTTCCCCGGTCTACCCTGTAAGCTTCTATTTACTTGACGTGGTGGGCTGGGAATAAAAGCCGTGATTTGACTGTTCACTATTAGTGACAGAGAACAGCGTGTTGGAAAAGCTTTATTAATTTCTGAAAACAAAGCGGGGGGGGGGGGGGTCATGCTTTTGCTTGACGCAAGTCACGGGGAGAGGCTCTTGTCTCGCTAAGCTGCTTACGGCTGTCTGAAGTTGGTCCGCAGCCATCTTTTTTAGGTTCCATTTAGCTTAAAGGCAGAGTTTGAAGCCAGCTCAGCCCTGTCTGAGCGACACAGCGTGGCGCTCCTGCGTTTTAAGGGAAGTATTGGAAGAGGTTCAGGATTTATGGTTAATTCAGGGAGATGCTGTAAGAAGTCTGTAAGAGGGAAAGGTGGCTATGATCCCGGGGACAGGGGAGGGCAGGTCACCAGGGCCACATGACGAGAGGGGTACAGATTAGGCCAAGTGCTTGCGTTCGGCTGCCTGGATATTTAAGCAGACGACTGTCCGGCAGAATGCGACCATGGGACTCTCCACGGTAGGGCCCGCAGCCATCCGACTTTCTTCTTGAGACTTTTCTGAATTGTTGAAATGTCAACCGCGAACACGGATCTCGCTTTTGGCCATCAGAAAACAAACAAACAAAAAAAGATGAAACCGTTGAGGAAAATCTTCTCGAGTAACCATGTTTTCCAGCCTTCCGGAAGCTGATCTGTATTTCTCCAGGCTTCCTTCCCCGGCTTTGAACTTTGCAGCGGGCGTGGAGGGCGGTTAGGCAAAGGCCAGAGCCCGGGTCCCCGTTAGAGGGGTAGGGGTCAGAGAGTGGCACCACGGACAGAGGAGGGGGAGGAGGGACAGGTGCAGGTGGCAGGGTAGCCTAGACATCTGGCTAATGGCATGTTGGAAGCTAATAACGCGGGTGCGTTCGGGGAGGTCTGGGCCGGAAGCGGTGCGGGCGGGAGCTCCCGGGGCCCTCGCTGCCAGGCAACTATGTGTCATTGCTCAGCTGAGGGGATCAGCCTTTGATGCTTCCAACATCAGAACATCAGAGCTCTTCATCATCCTGAGAAGGAAGGTTCGGGTTAGTCAGCCAGGGCAAATAGCTCAAGGGAAATTTCATTTTCCCTTTGTCGGGCCCTCTGCTTTTATGTGCTGGGCCGTCCACTGCAGCTACCTCTCGGGGAGAAAGAAGGCTGGCCGGGCCCAGGCGCAGGCAGCCAATTTGGGGCCTGGCTGGGGAGGAGGTGAGCAGCTCCCCATCGGAGGCCCTTCCGGGGAGCCCGGAGCGGGGCTGCTGGAGGCCTGAAGTGACCTCCCTGTCGCGCCCTCTGCTTGGCGGACCGGCCGGGGCAGTTCTCAACCCGGGCCAGTCCGACCGGTCCGGCCTCCCTTTCCCGACAAGGCCAGCCCTGTGTGGGTCTCTGCCGCCCTGGGCACGTTTCCCGTGTAAAGAAAGGAACGAAGGGCCTGCGAGATGCCGGCCCCCAGCGTCTTCCACCGACACCCGTGGAGCGTGCAGCTGGATGTCCTGGGTTCGAATCCAGCCCCGCCGCCTCTCCGCTATCCAGCCCTGAGCAATTACCGCGTCATTCTCTTGCCTTAGTTTCCTCGTCTGAAAAATAGACACGGTATTGGGACCGACCCTGCGGCGTTGTGGAGATCCGGGGGAACTAAAACGCTTACGGTGGCCCCCTGTCTGCCCGGTACGAGAAAGGGCTCCATCAACACCAGCCATCACTGGAAACATCCGTATGAGATTCATCCGCACACCATCCAGAAACCCTCAATATTTGATTTCTTTATTTTTATTAAAAAATTTTTTTTCGTTCATTTATTTTGAGAGAGATAGAGAGCAGGGGAGGGGCCGAGAGAGAGGGAGAGAGAATCCCCAGCAGGTTCCTCGCTGTCAGCACAGAGCCTGACGTGGGCCTCGAACCCACGAGCCACGAGATCATGACCTGAGCCGAAATCAAGAGTTGGACGCCTAACCCACTGAGCCCCCTAGGTGCCCCAGAACCCCTCAATATTTTAAAAGCAGCTTCAAGAGATGGTTGCTTTTTCCAACAGTGGAAACAATGCTTGGTAACCAAAACTGTGATTTCCAAAAAAAAAGTGAATGCAGCCTGGCCAACCTTACCTCCACTCTGTAGTTCTGTTATTGGAATGAGCTACACCAGGACCCGGTTCTTGGGAATTCAGATGCCCCCGGGTAAGGCAGGGGCTGGGAGCAGCTGGCAGAGGCAGTGTGGGCTGGGCAGGAGAGACGGGAGAGCAGGGCTTGTATCAGGGATGGAAGTCAAGCCAGGAAGCAGGGGTCCTTCAGCCTAGGGAGAAGTGATGGTCAGACAGAGGGCCTTGGCAAGGAAAGACCTCACCAGACTGTGAGGTCCAGGCGGGCCATTGTATAATCTAAGATGCCTGGTGAGCTAGGTTGGGCGTTGGGGCAGCTGCTGAGGTGAGCTTGAACTTGGGCTCCAAACGATTTGCCCTCCGGCATACTTCATGATATCTGTGACATTTGGAGGCCCCAGGTATTTGCAGGAAGGCATTTCAGAGTGTCGGGTGACAGCAAATGACTTGAGGCTGGCTAAGGAGCAGTACAAGAAGATTGTCACAGGGACCTCGGCCTCTTCGTCTTGTGAGCCCCGCATGGCATCGGGATATGGGTTCTGAGATCCACACCGCAGGACTGTGGCTGGAAGGATCTGAAAAGCTTCCACATCTTAGGGCCATGTAAGCGTGGAAATCCTATATACGTACCACCTGAGATGGTTCATTCATTCGATCAACAATATTTACTGAATCCCAACTATGTGTAAGAAACTAGGCCAGGTGCCAGAAATAAGTTCTCTCTAGGGCAGAACGTTTTCCCCGGATTATCTATAGTCTCACACCCAATGCTTTATGCCAAAACTCACGGGGGGGTGCTCTTCAAAATGCAGACTTCGGGGTTTTACCCAAGGGATTCTGGTCCAGTGAGTTGAACATGGGCCCTGGGCATCCGCATGTTGAGCGAGTACAAATTTGCTTACTGAGACCAAGGAGTCATGGCAATGTCTGTTTGCCTGTCCATCCACCTAGCTATTATTTACTGAGTACCCACTAGGTGCTAAGCACTGGGTTGGTTTCTGGAAATGGGAAGAAGGGCACGCCCTTGCCAGCAAGTTGCTCGTGGCTGTTGGAAAGAGCTGACCTCAAGAGCCACAATGCTTCCTATAGTTTCATATTCTACAATCTCTAAAAGGGTGCTCTAAAAAAGAAAAGTCTAAAACAAGAGATAAGGACACATTCTCTGTTCCCTAGCCTGTTAGGTCCAGCCGTACAGTTTATAAAGAACAGAACGGCACTTACTAAGGGCCAGGCAGTTTTGCGAGCTGTACGCATGCTTTCTGTAACATGTTAGTCTTTGCAACCACTTTATGAGGCTAGGATTATGAGCATTTCCGTTTTACAGATGGGGAAACTGAGACATAGGAAGGTCTTGCAGCTAGGAAGTGGTGAGCCAGAGGTTGAACCCGGGCAGTCGTAACCCCAGAGCTTACACAATTAACGGGGACAAGATTTCCCAACCCAGCATGCCATGGCTGCCGTTTTGAGGCTGAAAAATGCTGACTTAGAACAAGTTGTTCTGATCGTTATTCTGATACTGGATCTACACAACCAGAAGAGAAAAGATCTTATGTTTTGGCTTGTGCTTTAAGGAACTTAGAGCAACTTCCTTTTCTTGAGGGCCAAGGTGGGGGTGAGAGCGTGGGCCTGGGAGACAGAAGGCCTTACCTCACAAATGGCCAGTCCAAACATTTCGTTTCCCAAATAGCTGCAAATCTCAGCTTCAAAAAGTGCATCCGAATTGGCAAAACTCTCACAGTTTGATAATGTCAACATGCCCGCGAGGACGTGGGGATTGCGTTACTCCCATCCACAGCCGATAGGCGTGGAAGGCGGCTGAGCCACCTTGGAGGGCAATTCGGCAACATCTTCGGTCAAATTTCGGTAGGTGTGTCCAGGGAACGCGCAAGCCCACTTCTAAACACGCCCAGATGCGCCCAGGGAGAGGGGCAAAAGCATGTGATTGTAGCATCGGACAAACTGGGAACAACCTAAATGCCTACCAGCGAGAGAGGTGAGTGAAAAGAAGAAGGTCGTGACACACGGAGCCCTTCCAGAAAGATTTCGGCTTGCTGCTTCGAACCCATGGCTTGAGAAACCCTTCCCGATGTCAAAGAGTCCAATGGTTAGAAACATAGGATTGGACCCAGGCTGCCTGCCACGAAATCTTGGCTCCTTCCTTTACTCACGGTATGATGTTGGGCAATCACAAGGGCTTTGTTTCGTCTGCATGTTGAGCTGCCTCATCTATGAAATGAGAGTGATGTTAATAGCACCTTGCCCATAGGGTTGTTACGAAGATGGAAGGCACTAATTCAGGCCAGTCTTCTAGAATGGTGCGTGTTCTCCTGGAATGCTGTAACACGCAGCGTTTGCTGCGTGGTGTTGCTATCTAGCCCCAGTAAATGTGAAATGGGATGAGACTGATGATGATGATGACGGTTAGCTATGGCTTGAGCGTGTCTCGGATATTTACTGGAAAGGTAAAAAGCAACAAGAGCAACAACAACAACGATAACAAGGTTCAGAGAAATCAACCTGGCTCGTATGAACCACGTCGAAGATCTGATCCTTATTCGCTGGCAAACTAGATCAACTCATCTTGCAGCCAGGAGAGTGGTTAGTGAATTGGTTAGACTGGTTGTAGTGGTTAGACTGGTTGTAGCCCCCTGATGGAGGGGAAAGGGCAACGAAGACACCAGGTTTCAAGGATCGGGCACAGAGGCACGGGTGCTCATCAGGGGTAAATATGGCGTCCGTACATTGACTTGGCCACGGCGAAACTAACGGAAGCCTCATCCCTCGGGGGCAGAGATGGTGGCATGGCAAGGACTTCCATTCTGGATGCAGTGCCAACGTCTTTTGTCATCCTGAGAGTCTGAAACGTTGTTCAGGATTTTCCCACAGCGAGGGGAGTGTTTTCATTCCGGTCCCCGGTGCGTCTGTTGGGTCCAACAGAAACATTACTGCTTCCGCACACGTCCCTCCCGGAACTCCGATGTCCAAGTGTGAGCTTTTTCTCAGTGAACTGGCTGCTGCTTTCTGCAGCCTCGCCTACTGACCCTTGGGGGCTCCCGAAGACCGACAGAGGAGAGTCCTATTTATTTAGCAATTAGCAATTTCTCTCAGAAAACACACGGGCGCTTAGCGGCGAGGAGGTTGCGTTCCATTTCGCCAAAACGTGCCCGGGCTTCGTCCTCCATGATAAATGACAGGTTCTTTGGAGGATTCAAGTAATCCCGCACCTCCAGGTCTGGCACTGAGGCCTCTGCTCGGCCATGAAGCGATTTTCATTTCAGTGGAAGATATAAGAGTCACGTTCCAAACCGAGGCGGAATAATTCCCAGGCATCTGTAGAGATTCCAGAGCAGTCACTGTGCTCTGTTTACCAACACAATTAAACCTCGACCATTCCCAGCTGCAGTACAAATATAATCTTATCTACTTAATGTCAGCCGATTAAGTCATCGGGGCTGCAGAACGGCAAACAGATATTAATAACCAACCTAGAAGGGAGCCATTTCGGCGAGGTGGCTTACGGTGGCAGGTTCCTGGGCCTTAAGGCGGAGACGTTCACACCTTCCCGACCCTGCTATAAAACACTGCAACATTACAACTTTTCAACCATGTCTAAAAGGCCAATTTAGGTTTATTCCCATCCGAGTTTATGGCCATGGTTCAGCAGGTGGAAACCGGTATTCGCTGCGGTCCGGCTCTGGGTTCATGCCAGCACAGATGTGTTCAGTCAAATGACTAATTGAAAACCTTAGACAAAATCAGCAGCCCGGCCATTCTGCCTGCATAATAAAACAGTGCTGATAAAGGCAGCGGAGAAAAAAAAAAAAATCTAGCCATCTCATCATCAGTGCCATTAACAATCATGAGTAAAGATGAAAACAACGCATGGTTTATTCTGCAAATGAAGGCATAGATGGTTTCCCAGGGGCCCATTACCCTTTTTAATAATACATCAAGGAGCCTGAGCAAACAGTTTGTATGTGCAAACCAAACAGAGCAAACTATTTACAGTTACCGCATACAGAGACAACTCCCAGCACTCTGGATTTAACAAATTTATAAAGGTACATAACATGATAGCTATTAGCAAAATTAAAAGAGAACCATTATAGACTTACATTCTGCCACGCTCATTCGCCAGTCAAGAAGCAATCGCCAATGCCAACTTTCAATTCAGGATTCTACCCCCCCCACCTTCCCTCCCCCCCCCCCCTTCTTTCCTCCAAGAGAGGAGCCCGACTTGGACTCAAATTATGTGCATGAATAATAAAATACCATCTAATTAAACACTGTAGTTAAATATGCAAAAATTAATGGTAATGAGATTGTGTAATACCTTCGAGTATAGGCACTCCGTGAATTACTCACAAAAGCTCCTTTGCTTGACCTAAACAGGGGATAACAGGAGCGGCTTTGAACACACTTGGTCCTGGCACCCCACGGTGTTCTACGATGTTTCATACATGCTCACAGCCAGGGCATCAAATGGCCAAACCGGGCCATGCGTGGCCGGGCCAAAGCGTTCCTTTCCGGTTCTGGCGTGGAGCAAGAACGGGCAGGCTTTTAGTGGGCTTTGTGCCAAGGGCTCGGTGGAGGAGGGGGGAACGAGGCAGGCTCTTGTCATCCCAAAGCGATAAGGGCCCTCTCGCGAGATGATGGTGGCCGAACAAACAGACTCCTGGTGGTAAGGAGCAGGTGGAAAGGTCTATTTTGGGACTCATTTAAGGTAGTTTCCCTACAAGCTCCCCAGTTACCGATGCAAGGTTCTTTCCCATCTTGGATTTACCAAATCATTCTAGGAGAGCACCTAAATGCCAGCACTGTGGCCTGGGACAAGGGAAGCTACCAGAAACTTCTCCCAACTCAGCTACCAACTTTTCTCCCATGCAGTCTCAGAAGACTTTGCTATATTGTCCACACAAGCTACTGACCACTCCGTTTCAAGGAGCTACTCGTCTGCTTTTTTTTTTTTCTTTTAGGCCCTCTTGGCACTTGACCATATCTTTGGGACTGAATCCACTTCCTGAGCCCACGCCCTGACATTTGTTTTAGACACGGGAGACTAGATGTCACCCATCACTTCTTAGAGCTTCTGAATCTCAACTCTCCCAGCCTCTGTCCTCCGATTTCTTCACGGCTGGTGATTCTTCTTGAGGATGGTTGATAGCAAACCAAAGGACAGCGCCCTTCAAGAGGAGGATGGGATCTCGGTGCGGTGGACAATTTCAGACTCACTCGATATGACTGCTTTTGCCTTTTTGTCTGTTGGAATGGAGTCTGACATGCTGAGAAGTAAGCATTTCTTTGGAGGAGGGATTTCTCATTCAGATGAACCTGATGGAAAACTTCCCTATCAGCACCTTCTTGAACATGCCCATGCCATCCTGTTTCTGATAAGGGCTCTTGCCAAGTGAGTAGGTATTTCAACTAAGTGATACCTTCTCGACAACTCTTTCCACCAGTGGGTTCACTATGCAAGTGAACAATTATTGTGATGTCGGCACGGGACGTTTCATTTGGGAATTTCATTCACTGTCAGCTGATCTTAGCCGCTTCTGAGATTTGTATTGTAGCATTTGGGGCGTGTGAGAAAATGGTGACCTTGATTTTCCTTTTTTTTTTTTTTTCCTTTCTCCTGTCGAAAGTCTGGATTTCTCCCCTCCTGTCTTGTGGATGCTACCTGACTTTCTCAGTCAGCAGCCACATTTTAATGGTGGAAGCACAGTGGTAAGAATTTCTGAGGTTTGACCTGGTGAAGGTACAAGGCGAGCCTTCTTAAGATCCTTGGACAAATCAGACTTAGGTTTGGTGTCCGAAGAAGGCTTGGTGCCTAATATATAGGTTCCCTGTTGATAGATTGATCGACTGATTGGTCACTTACATGTCCCACATGAGTGGGATCTGAGAATTTAGTTGAGGGTACAGTCTCTAAGGTCATTCAGGCTGGTGTTCATGTTTCAGCTTTGCTGTTTGCTAGTTCCCTCACCAACCTGAGCTTCAATTTACTCACCTATAAATAGAGATCACGTAATGTCTCTGCCACAGAGTTCGTGTGTTGATTAAATAAGAGAGTATTCAGAAAGCATAAGTCTAAGCTCACAGTAAATAGTGAATAGTAGCTATACTATATAACAGCAACAACCACACCGATAATAGCTACGAGAGCTGATTTTCCATAAAATCACTTAAAACAGTGTATGAAAAACAGAGATAAAAAGTTACGAGTGAGTCAAGAAGGTTTTGGGCAGAGGAATAAATAGATGTACTGAGACTGAACATAATAAGGATCACAACGTAGATAGTTTTCCAAGTATTTTAATGTACATTACTCAAAGTAACTCACAGTTAAGATACTTTTGACAACAAGAATTGGAATATTGAATTATCAATGGCTTAAAAATTTAGGACATCAGTTGCCCTATATGGCAAGAAGCCCAGAGGTTTCCAGGCAAGAGCGTTCAGGAGATCCTTGATTCCAGAGTTGGCTTCCCTGCAAATCTTTTGGCTTCCCCTCATGGTTTCACGATGGCTGCCCAGCTCCAGCTCTCACATCCTCACAAAGGTTTGTCCAAAAGAAGACAGTCTCAGGGGCAGGGGAAGGGGTTGGTTTTCTCCTTACTCATCTCTGATGGAGGAAATCTTTTCCCGGGCTTCCCAGCAGACTTCTCACGATAACTCATTCAGCAAGGTTGGGTCACAAGCCCATCCGTAAAGCAATCTCAGGGAAAGGAAAATGGGATCATTATATTTGGCACTGACCAGCAATGACTCATTCACCAAGCTTGGGCCCATCTTTCCTGAGCACACTGCCATCGGGAACCTGAATATTACAGGACTTCTGCTATCAAGAGCATAAAGTGGAGGGTGATGGGTAGGTGAGCTACCAAGAAGGTCTGCCCAACACTATGGCGGCACATGTTATTGCTAGCGTTTGTCAGATACAGAAACTGTGTCTCAGATAGGTTAGGTACAGTTTTCAAGGCACATAGATTGTGAGACAACTAGACCTAGAAGTCAGGGATTTTGGATCCTGATTTAGTGTTCATTTCAATACATTCAACTGTAAGATGGGAACAAGTTTGAAACTCTGAGCTCCCTGACAGATAGAGTAAAAAGGCCAAGAAAACAAACTTTAGAGTTCCCCTCAGGATCTGATCAAAAGAGCGGTATAAGTTTATCTGGAGGGGACCATTTTCCTGGCACTAAGTTCTTGGAGGAATTTGCTGGGTGAAATCTTACACAAGGGACGTAGCAACATAATGGATAATGTAAAAAAAAAAAAAAAAAAAAGGAAAGAGAGAGAAAGAGAGGGAACTAGCAGAGGCTCCGCTACCTATGTAAAAACGGAGTGTTTTTCAAAATTTTTTTCTGTTAAGATATATGTAAATGTCATGCTGTCATGGGTGAACCCAGGTTTCGACTAACCGTACAAAATTTGGCAGGGAAGTTAATCTCTACTGTCACGGAACAAATCAAAACTAATAATAGTACACGGGGAACAATTACTCAGAACATTTTTTTTTTTTTTGGCATAGATAAGCTGAGCTTTGGGTTATGTGCCATTCCTGGTGCCTCCATGACCCCGTCCTTTCTTCTCCTTCTCAAAAAAGGCAAAAGAGTGAGGGAGGCTGTTCTATGCATGACTCCGAACTGATTCTTCTTTGTGTTTCAAAGCCAATCACTTGCCAGACTTCACAGCTCTCATTAGTTTAATTGTTATGCCTTATTGCATATACTACAATCGCAAAATAGACACGGGCCTCCCTGATTTCAGAAGAACCGTGAGCAAATTCACCTCCCCGAGGAGGTGTTTAATTAAGGAGAAAACTCTGACATTTCCGGAGGCTTGCCAAGCCCTCGTTCTTCAAAATTACCTTAAATAAATTTGCACACCATCCCAACAGGTGGACTTCCTTCTACCGAAGAAGGACGGAGGTTCACTGTCTTGCTAGCTAGTGTTCAAAAAAGGCCCATAACCACCTGCAATTATTCCTACTTACCGTATCGTATTCATTCATTCAGAGAGAAGTTGGCCTGCATGGAGAGCATACACATGAAACTCGGAGCCACCTGCAGTCACTGTGGCAAGGCCACCCCTCAGCCAGCTGTCTTCATTGCCTGAGAGAGCTTCTGACCTCCAGTTGCAGCGTGATCTAGTGATTTGGTTTGTGGGTGAGCACAGACACCTTTTAAAGAAGTGCCTATGGTTGTGTGTCAGGGAGGAAATAAAGTCCTTTCTACCATAGAAGGCTGGCATGTTACAGAGCAAAAGCATTTGTCACTCTGCTTATGGAAACGCAGAGTAATCGTTTAAATATTTCTTTAAAAGAATGACGAGGGGCGCCTGGGTGACGCAGTCGGTTAAGTGTCTGACTTCGGCTCAGGTCACGATCTCACGGTTCATGAGTTCAACCCCACAGCGGGCTCTCTGCTGTCGGCACAGAGCCTGCGTCAGATCCTCTGTTCCCCTCTCCCCCTGCCCCTCCCCTGCTCGCACTCTCTCTCTCGCTTCCAAAAAAAAATTGAATGAACATTTAAAAAAAAAGATTAATGATTATTTTGTTCCTGGAAAAAGATATTTGTAAACAAGTATAGCAAGATATTGTATTGATTAAGGGGAACCTTGAAATGTAAAATATTCATAAAGGTGCATAATGGCACAGATGCATGAAAGTCAATAGATTGGTGACAAAGTGAGAAAACACAAGGAATTTTATCCAGCTATCTTATAATTATTTACTGAGCACCTGCTGTGTGTCCGGTACTTAGCTTAGTCTGGCAGGGGATGTAGTGAGGAGTAAGACCTAGCCCTTAGTACTTGCTCTGAAGATGTTCACAAACTCCAGTGCTTATAAGGGCAGCACAAATGCACGATGCCTGTCAGGTGAGGACTGTGGCAAACTTGAGATTCTGTGCCCTGCTTAAAGGGGTGGACGCTACTTGGCTTCCATGACGATTTCCATCCGGGAATACTGGTCCAATGTAGCTAGATCATCCCACTTTATAAAATAAACCAGAACTTGAAAATTTTGTGTAAAACTCCCTCTACTTTGCATTGTTACTATCATTTAAGTAAAATAAAAAACTGTGAGGGGGGAAAAGGAAAACATGTCAGTTTGCTGTTTTCCCTGAACTGATTCGTGGGTTTGGCGGTGTGAAAACTTGACTCTTAGTGGCATCCATTTCCTGGCCATTTTGTCTTGCGAAGAAATTAATTACACTTATGTCAGCCAAAAATACCTTTGGGTCTTTAAATCCTTTTTTTCCCCTCTCTTTTTTAAGATGAAAGTATTTCTGCCTAATTGACCAGCATCTGCCATTGTGAGATCCTGACCCTCCTGAGAGATGCTGAGAGGTGGTATGAGGGCTGTCAGCTTATTTCAACTTGATTTCAGCCACCAGTTAAGAATTCCTTTTCTTCTCATCGCATGGGAGTGAGCCTAGTGGTTGAAATTTGATGACAGAGGGGAAGGATGAGCGAAAACAAGAGAGAAACAGAGAGAGAGCAGGACGGCCGGAGGGCTGGGATCGTGCAAAAGATGAAACCAAATAGCAAACCGATTGCTTATTTTTTTTTCATCCACGTGTTTATTCACCCATGGATACGTATTGAACATCTGCGATGTGCCAATCTTTACTTTAGGTATGGATGTATTGGTGGGGTGGGGCAGATGAAGTCTCCGCCCTCATGAAACTTACATTCCAGCCAGGGTGTGGAAAGGATGCGATATGAACAAAGGAACGAATAGAGTCACTGGAAATGGCAGTAAATGCTGATGAATTAAATAAGGCAGGGTAGTGAAGTGTGACTAAGCATCATTTTGGTGGGAATGGTCAGGCAGGCGTCTCTGAGAAGAAATTGGAGCCAAAACCAGAACAATGACGAGAAGCCAGTGAACTATAGGAAGATCTGTGGAAAAGTGATAAGGGATACAGGGCAAAATAGCCTGGAATTGAAGACGGGGTCAGTTATTTCCATTTTCGTGTGTTCTTCTGATCTTTTTGGTTAATAAAGGGGAAATGTCTCCATTTGGTGTTAGTATGTCTTCCTATTAGTAACATCTTTTTAAAAAAATTTTTTTAATGTTTATTTGTTTTTGAGAGAGAGAGAGAGCAGAAGAGGGAGAGAGACAGAGAGAGAGAGAGAGAGAGAGAGAGAGAGAGACATTATCCAAAGCAGGCTCCAGGCTCTGAGCTGTCGGCACAGAGCCCGACACGGGGCTTGAACCCATGGACCACGAGAGCATGACCTGAGACAAAGCCAGACAGTCAACTGACTGAGCCACCCAATAACATCTCTTTAATACCTGCTAGCCTATCTCTTTTACAAGGAGAGAATAGACTCCAAGCCCAGAGCTTTCAGCAAGCCATAGTAGCAGACTAGCATTAATAATGCTATGTTATTTGTTCCTTGTTTTTGTAGTTTCTTTCCACTTTCAACGGTGATATAAAATTGCCTTTTTGAATGAATGTAGTTCTGTAAAATGAATGAATCAGATACACAGGCAATCACCAATTACGCAAGAGCCGAGGACTTTTCAGAAGTGAGATGACCAGGTATGTTGTTTTACCCTTCTGTTCTTGGGAATCTCTCCCAAATACCCGGAAGAATGAGAAACAAACACACAGCCTCCATCTCTGCTGAAACTAGAAGCCATCTGTGATCCTAAACCATGACATGTTAGGGTGGAAAGCCGATTGAGAAAAGATAACCAAGCCCAAACAAGGAAGAGCTGCTGCAATGAAAGTGTGTAGCCGAGTGAAAGTCTGTGTAACTGTACAGTCTAGCCCTCCCTGGGCCCTTTCTTTGCCTGAAGAGTCCCAGAAGGCACCAGCAGCCAATTACTTCATTAGTGCTGCATTCGTAAACATACACTGGCTGCAAAGGACTCGCAGATTTTAAACGAAAAGCCCCACCAAGAAAGCGAGAGACCAAACAAGAAATCGGAAGTAAAGAAATTCTGACGTTATCAGAGATAACGAAAGGAATAGAGGAAACTGCCACAACGTTATAATTAATAATCGCAGAGAGATGAAAAAATATACTGCATCCATTGCATCCAAACCAGGATGCTATTGCTTTTTAGGATTCAGTCAAAGAACAAATAAGAAGGAACTCTATAAAATCAAAGTAGGGTTGAAGAAATAATAAATACAACTGGAGGGTTGGGAAGTATGGTTGCCAAAGTCTCTCAGTAATGAAATTAAACGATTTAAAAAATGGAAAGATAAGATGAAAAAAATGACAAGACCTCCTCATGAGGTCTGACGTCTGACTATCCGGCCTTCTAGAAAGAACAGAGAGAACACGAAATGGAGGAGTGAAATGTATCAAGGAAATAAGGAAGAACAATTCCAGGACTGAAGGACATGAGTTTTGTCATGTGGGTTGAGAGGACCCGCCAAGTGAATTCTGAAAGTTCCACCTAAGGCTAATCAGTACAGTATTTCAGAACACCAAATAGAGAGCCTCTAAAAACTTTCTGAGGGGAAAAAAGAAATATCACACACGAAGGACTGGGAAAAAGAATGGAATCAGACCGTTAACACTGGGAAAAGGGAGACAGAATCTTTAGCACATTGAATAACAATGAGCTTCCAACCGAGAATTCTATATCCAGCCAAAATATCCAGTGTTGGGGTAGAATCAAGACATCTTATGGACAGCATATCTACCTCCCATGAACTCCTTCTCAGGAAGTGACTAGAGAATGTATTTCATCAAAAAGAGAGTTTGGGATCCAGGAAATGAATCTAAGAGTTGAAAGAAGCAAAAGAATTCCAGGATGAGGTAATATTTATAGGCATACACCAGTCCTCAAGGGCAACTGGTCCAGATTGAAGGACAGAGGGCTTCAGGAGGAAAGCCTTTAGGAAAAAATAAATTAAACTAGTAGACGATCTGATATTTTGAACACACGGATAGTTCTATTAAGAAGTTATTGGAAGAAATGGGAAGAATTTTAAATAGATATTTAAAAAAAAAAAACTAAGAAAATGAAAAAAAAGTGAGATAATTTACTCTAAAAAGAGATGCATTTTCCAGAAAAGAGACATAATTATGGCACTCCACTAGGTTCAACAGCAAATGATATTTGCACTGTCATAAAAATGAAAACGTTGGATGCTGCTTTAATTAGAAAATTGGATATGGTCCTGCTGGGAAATCTGGAGGAGAGGATGCAGGGCAGATCTGTGTGTTTGAGAGCAAAAAAGCCAAATTCTTGCTTACCGAAGTAGAAAGTCCATATAAAAAGCCTAAAATTAATGAATCAAGAGATAGCTGTATCATCATTTATCTATTAGAATTGTGGAGGTTAATGCCTGAAGAAACCACTAAAAGAATTAAAATCGATGCTTCTGGAGAGGTGGATTGGGATGAGTAGCCAAAAATGTTATTTTTCCATTAAAAACTTTCAGCATTATTTGACTGTTGAAATTATGTGCCTGTATTACTTTGAAAACGTACCCTATGCTTCAAGTAAAAAAATACATATAATATAAATATTCCACAATGGGACAGAAGCTTCTCATTGTTTCCTAGTGCCCTTCTCCAAGAGGCCCCCAATCTTTCACTGGACATTTGTCCACCTGGAATAAAGGATTAAGTTATCCAGGATTCGTTGCAGGTAAAAATGGCCACGGGACTAAGCAGTTTATACAGCGTTGCGATGTGTCCTTAAAGGGGGTGGCCCTGCTTTTTGTGTCCTCCTACTTCCTGCTGGACCTCCAGGGGCCATGGTGACTTTGGAGGGGTGGCCACACATGGCAGAGCCATAAGACAGAAGGGGCCTGGGTTTCTACTGCCACACCAGGCCCTGGATTGACTCCTTCCAGACTTCTGGAAAACGAGGGAGACGGTCGGTTTGTGTTTTTAAATACCATTTTTCTTTGGGGACTTCTGAATACCAACAAATATAAACCCAACTAACGCACTTGCGTTATGTCACCAGCAGAAGCATGCAAGTGACTGGATCTTGGAAAGACTGGCCGAGAGGGTGTGAGTAAGGGCAAGGCAGCAGAGCGGAGGCCTTTCCTGGGGACTAAGAGGACGCATGCAAGCGGGAGGGGCCCACGCTTTACAATTCGGTAAGCGCCACTCAGGCATAGAGGGTAGAATTGGAGGGAACGCTTGCTTTCTAAGAGTCTGGCAGGGTGGCCCATCTATGCGGTACATTAAGCTCAGTCCTTGCCTTGAAGTTGCCTGCGGCCCAGCGGGAATCCTGCCGGGTAGTCACGGAACTCTACTAATGGTCGTGGCCACCACGGGCATGACGCGAGACGCGCCATATACATCTTCTCATTGAGTCCTCAGACAACCCGCCATGTGACGTTAGCCCGTCTATGGACACGCCCACTGCAGAGGAGGAAACCAGGTCATTCAGGTCCCCAAGGTCACGCAGCTGGACTTACCGTCTGGCTTAACTTCGAGACCCAAGGCCGATGATGAAGTGCTGCATCTGAGGTTCCAACCAAGGAAAGAGAGGGGAAATCCTAGCCTTCTGGGGAAGCAAGTATCGGAACCGGGCCCCGAAGGTTCTGAAAGGTGAAGTTGAAAGTAAGGAGAACTCTAAGTGATTGGCACAGTGTGAACAAAGAGTTGAAGCCAGGAAGATATCAGGAGGGCTTGGGAAACTGGGAGCGGACGAATCTAGCTGGAGGGAGAGAGTGTGGTGGGACTGTGGGAGATGAGGCCTGGGGACGAAGGGTGGGCGCCGGGGTCACAGAGGCCTCCCGTGCAGGCTACAGACACGCGCTGGATTCTGTAGGACACATGTGGTGTGGACGGTTGCTTTGCTTCGTCGCTTTTTTGCTATTATCATTACATCCGTCACATACCTGCAATATATTTAGTTGAAACTGCTCTACCGTGAGCATGTAGGAAGGCCACCTTTCCCAGCTCCCACCTTGGCCCCAATCCCATCACGGCCTCTATTCTTTATGCCACCCCCCATGACAGCATGACGACGGGGCCCACTGCGATGTTTCCACACCCCTGCCTTAGTTTCCATTCCTCTAGGAAATATTGCCAGGCAGATTTATGCTCAGATGGTCCAAGGACTCATCACATGCATACATATGACAACAATGCCTTCATGTGTCATCACCGTCTTGCTTGTCACAAGAGCCTCTTCCCGTGTATTTCCTGCCAGGCAGGAGGGGCACCGTGTGAGAACCGGAGCCAGCTTTGCGGAGGGGCCTTTGTCGCCCCCCGTTCGGGAGAGGGTGAATCTGGTCCACAGAGCACTTCGCTCCGTGCGGCCAAGACCGACCGCAGAGCAATTTGACCGAAGTGTCTTTCCTCTTGGCTGCCAGCTTCTATCCCGGCAAAGGCTGCTGGTTGGACAGAGGCTTTCACTGCACTTAAAGAATTAAATAGAGGAGCCGGGCAGAACAGGATGGAAATGGCTCAGAGAGAGATTGGGGCAGTGCTGGGGGTGGGCGGTGAAGCCCTTGATTTTGTCCACACCAGACTCGAAGGCCGGACCCACTGCCGGAGGAGCCTCAGACTGGGGCATCCTGAGAACGACAGAACTCCCCCTATGGTTCTGTGGGTCCAAGTCCTTCAATGGCCCCCTTTTCTTTAATATTCAAATAAAAAGGCTTAGGAGCCCGCCTCCGTGGGAAGGCCGACCTTGTTTCTTTCACTCCGAAGCCATCACCCTGTCTGTTCTTTGACACAGACCCTCCTGCGAGTCTCAGAATAACCCACTCCGAACATTCGCCCACCAGGAGACACCAAGGGAGGCCCACTTACCAGAAGTCTATGGGCTTAAAGGATTTAGATATTTGGAATAACGGCACGTTTTAAAACGTTCTACGCCTCTACCTGGACAAAGAGAACTTCACAGTCGTCTCAGAAGGCTTAGCTTTGAACTCCGCGTTCTTAGCTCCTCAGAGTTAAGCAGGCAGCTTATCTCCCTTCTCTCGCTGCCCCAGGGCCCTTGCACGCCAGCAGGGGCCTCTCTCTCAGGTGTGTGCACCCTCACCTCCCGTCTCTTCCCCACATTCCCCACACACAGCCCGGGGTGGCCACACTGTGGCACGGTTAACCCTGAGAGACCCAGTCCTGGAAATGAACTTGGATGATGCGGAAGGGAAGTTTCTAGGGTGTGTGGGTCCAGGAGTAGTGTCCAGAGCAGCGGTCGGCAAACAACGGCATCGGGCAAGTCTGGCCCCACCACCTGTGTTTCGTATGACCAGTCAAGCCAAGAACATCTTTACCTTTTTAAATGACTGGGGCGGGGGGGGGGCGGAAATCACAGAAGACTAATTTGGGGGGCTCAGTCGGTTACGCGTCCGACTCTCGATTTCATCTCGGGTCATTTGCGTCAGGCTCTGCGCTGAGTGTGGAGTCCGCCTAAGATGTTTTTCTCTCCCTCGGCCCCTCCCCCCACCCTCTCAAAAATAAGAATAATAAAAAAATAATTAAAAAATAATAAAAAATAAACAATAAATAATAAATAATAAAAAATAATAATAATAAATAATTAAAAATAATTAAAAATAAAAAATAAGAAAAAATAAGAAAAATAAAAAAATAAAAAATAAAAAAATAAATAAGAAAAAATAAGAAAAATTAAAAAATAAAAAAATAATTAAAAAAATAAAAAATAAGAAAAAATAAGAAAAATAAAAAATAATAATAAATAAGAAAAAATAAAAAATAATAAATAATAATAAAATAATAAAATAATAAAAAATAAAAAAATAAGTCACAGAGCTTTCTGTGACTTGTGAAAATGATGTGGCATCCAAATTTCAGTGCCCACAGATGAAGTCTTGTTGGAATCCAACTAGATGCATTGATTTCTCTATCATCCTTTGCATGGAGTTGAGTATTTGAGACAGAGACCCTCCAGCCCCGCGGAGTCCCAACGATTTACTATCTGGCCCTTCTATGGAGACTAAAATTTGTGTTACTTCTGCCAATTTACTCTGCACAGCAGCCCAACAGCCTTGCTTTAATGTTTTTTAAAGAAATTGAGGTAAAATACCCGTAAAATGTACCACGTTAACCAGTCGTTAAGCATGTGGTTCAAAGGCCCCGAGTACACTCACGCTGTGGGGCCATCGCCGCCGCCCATCTCCAGGATGTTTTCATTTTCCCAAACTGAAACTCTGTGTCCATTAAACAGCAACTCTTGGGGCGCCTGGGTGGCTTAGTCGGCTGGGCATCTGACTCTTGATTTCAGCTCAGGTCATGATCTCATGGTTCGTGGGATCGAGCCCCGCATTGGGCTCTGCACTGACAATGAGGAACCTGGTGGGGATTCTCTCTCCCTCTCTCTGTCCCTCCCCTGCTCATGCTCTCTCTCTCTTTCTCTCTCAAAATAAATAAGTAAACATTTCAAAAACCACAAAAAACATCAACTCTCCATTTTTCCCTTCCCCAGCCCCCTGGCACCCACCATTCTACCTCCTGCCTCTATGAATCTGGGTATCCTAGGTGCCTCAGATAAGTGGAATCACACAGTATTTGTCTTTTTGTGACCACTTTTTTCACTCAGCACGAGGTCCTCAGGTTTATTCATCTCGTAGCAGATGTCTGAACTTC
This sequence comes from Prionailurus viverrinus, assembly GCF_022837055.1. Classification (NCBI taxonomy): domain Eukaryota; kingdom Metazoa; phylum Chordata; class Mammalia; order Carnivora; family Felidae; genus Prionailurus; species Prionailurus viverrinus. The sequence continues at coordinate 30,758,355 of NC_062575.1, read as the reverse complement.
CCTCCTTCGTAAGGCTGCATAATCCTCTGCTGTATGTAATATCACATTTTTGTTCATCCATGTGTCCATGGACAGACACGTGGGTAGCTTCCACGGTTGGCCGCCGTGAATGATACTATGAACCTTCCCAGGACCCCGCTTTCAACTCTTTTACGCATAGACAGGCACGCTTCACTGTATTGTGCTTTGCGAATGTTGCATTTTTTTACAAACTGAAGGTTCAGGACTTCAGTGGAGGAAATTGCAGATGCGGCAGAAACAGGGAACCAGAATCAGAAGTGGAGCCTGGGGCGCCTGGGTGACTCAGCGGGTTAAGCGTCCAACTTCGGCCCAGGTCATGATCTCTCGGTCCGTGGGTTCGAGCCCCGCGTCAGGCTCTGTGCTGACAGCTCGGAGCCTGAGCCTGCTTCCGATTCTGTGTCTCCCTCTCTGTCTCTCTGCTCCTCCCCCACCCGCACTGTCTCCATCTCTCAAAAAATAAATAAACATTTAAAAAATTAAAAAAAAAAAAAAAGGCAGCAGAGCCCGAAGACGGGACGGAATCACTGCCATCTCAGGATACAACTTCACCAGATGAGAAGTTGCTTAGAGGTGAGCAAAGAAAGTGGTTTCTTGAGAGGGAATCTGCTGCTGGTGAAATTGCCGTGAAGGTTGTTGGAATGACAGCAAAGGACTTGGCCCATCGCCTAAACTCAGTTGATAAAGCACCGGCAGGGCTCGAGAGGACAAACTCCAATTCGGGAAGAAGTTCCGCTGGGCGTAGAATGCTCCCCAACAGCCCTGCACGCTACCGAGAAATCGTTGGTGAAAAGAAGAGCCAACCGACGCTGTGAATGTCATTGTTGTTTTACGGGAAGAAATGCCGCCGTCACTCCAGCCTTCAGGAACCGCCACCCTCATCAGTCAGCAGCCATCCCACCTCCAGGCGAGACCGTCCACTAGCCAAAAAGATTAGGGCTCTCTGAAATCTCCGCTGACAGTTAGCATTTTTCAGCAATGAAGTATGTTAGAATCCAAATATATACGTTTTTAAGGCCCACTGCTGTTGCGCACTTAATGGCCTTCGGTACGGCATAAACACAATTTTTAGATGCACTGGGAAACCCAAAACTTCATTTGACCGGCTTGATTGCAGTATTCGCTTTATTGAAGCGGTCTGGAGCTGAACGTGCCGTGTCTCCAAGGTGTTTCTGCACCTCGGGGCGGAATTACTGGCTTATATGGTAATTCTGTGTAATTTTTTGAGGAACCACCATGTTGTCTTCCAAAGCGACAGCACCATTGCACATGCCCACCAACACAGGCGACTTCGCTTTTTAAAAGCAAAAAAAAAAAAAAAAAAAAAAAGCTCTTCGAGGTGTCTGCCTGACGAAAGGGTCACCCGACTTTGAAAATATATATATAATCTCCCAAGAGCAATAGTTTTCAACCCTGGTTGCGTATGAGAACCATCTGGGGAGCTTATCAAAAAATAGTAGTGTGTGTGTGTGCGTGTCTGTGTGTGTGTGTGTTACAGGGCGTGGGCAGGTGGATGGACTCTGCAGACCAATGAGTCTAGAAGAGGTCTTCTTTCCGTTGGCCCACGTCGCTCCCCAAGCAGCCTGGGTCAAGAGCCACTGCCCTTGCACCACCAGCGGGTCCTACAGCCAGCTTTTAAAATAACTCGTCTTTCTCCTGCTACGTTTGCCTTTCTGAGGACCCAGCTCCAGGAAGCAATAGACATGTCCCTGGAATCATGAGTGGTGTTGGGCATGGAGGTGGTGACACACAGTTTCCTGGTGTGATAGCGGGTGTGTTGAAGACAGACGCCATCTGGAGTAGAGAGGGGCAAGGGCTGGGACTGGGCTGGTCACACCCTGTGCCTTCAGCACCTTTCCGTTTTCAGGGACATCTCTAGGGCCACCCTGTCCCAGACTCTTGGCATCTCTCCCTCGGGGAGTGCACCTCCCTACCCCCACCAATCACATGCATGCTAAGCCTGCGGGGGCGGGGTCTTCTTTTCATGCCCAGCTCGGTCCAACTTCCTGATCTTCGTCCCTCAACCAACATGAAAATAACCTTCCGGGTCAGAATCCGCCAAGAGACAGGCAGCAAGGACCTCCTTTTTTACACTTCTCCCCTTGAATCTAAATAGCCTTTTTATTCTGCAGTGGAGATTTCTGGGGTATCGCGCAGCTTGGTTATCTTCCTAGGGAGGCACAAACATCCAGGGGGATTTTAAACCTTGCTTTGGTCAAGCAGACTGAGGCAAGGCCACAGTATGTGCTTTAAATGATCTAGAACGATGAAGACTGGTCGGGATGTTTGTTTTTTTTTTTTTCCAAGAGTGGCCCTTGTAGGTTTAATTGTAAAGTGTAATTACTTCAAGACATCATAATTTGTTGTGTACCGTATAAATCAGCCGAACTCCACGGAATCATGTTTTTAATGTAGACCCCAAATAAAATGTTCTTTTATGACATAGCAGATGTTTCTTAATTCACTAGCGCCATGCATTGGGGTATTAAGATTATTCCTTGGCATTTTATTATGAATAACATACTTGCTCCATCATTAAGTGGGCCATTAAAGACATAAACAAGCTTTTATGCCCTGGTTTTCAACAGCTGCTGGTGGTCTACCAAGTGATAATCCAGCTTTCAGCAAATATATTCTTCAGCTCTAAGAAATAAATACATTTAATAGGGCAACTCCAGGTCATTCCACAGCTTCTGGGATCCTGGCTTGGGAAAAATTCTTTACGCTGGAAAAATGGACTGAAGGGCGAGTTGTTTTGAAAGCCCATGCTTCCTTCCGAAAGCGTGTGTGTTTGTGAGTGTGAGTGTGTGTGTGTGTGTGTGTGTGTTTCTTTAAAATAAACTAAAAATGTAAACGGAAAGAAACAGAGGGACGCGTCCGAGAGAGACACAGCGTTTTGTAGACGGTGCGGGAGGCTGTTCTGTTCCTCGGCAAATGGGAAGACACGCTCACCAATCCTATAACCTGCACTTTGAAGGAAATCAGCTGAGTCGGTTATATGCAGCAAACAAAGAGAGGTGACGAACGGCGGAGGTCACAGGCCCTGTTCAGTCACCGGCATCGAATCTGAGCGGATGTGACCCCTGTGGGACAATGTTCCCAAGGTGTATGGGGAGGAGTCTCGTGTCTGTAACTCGGATGGGAGCCAGATAAGCGTTCCCTCTCCCCCACCTTGGACTTCCTAAAGATAACAACTCCGGGCAGCCGAGGAGAAGAGCTAGGGGGGGCGCTGAGATAGGAAATAGCGAGGCTGTATTATCGTTGGCGCGCCCGGTCCTTGTTTCCTGTGCAAAGGTAGCTCTGAAGGGTGCGAAACTTTACAGCGCTAAATGTACACAATGACATCCTACAAGCGACTGTTAGAGGGAGAAGGGGGGGGGGGTGGTTGGAAACCTGATGGAAATTTGCATGAACTCTCTGATACCCTAGCACCCTCCTCCATTCCCCCACCCCACCCCACCCCCAGGGGAACTCGGGACGCTGAATGAAAGAAGGAGAAGGGGAAGGTGGAACTCATTTTCAAGTCCGTCCAATTCCAAATCTATTACAAGATCTGTCAGCAACAGGGGGTGGGAGAAAGAGTTCCAATGTATATAGCGAATCGGGTAGCGTGGACCTTCACCGGGGATGACTCCTCAGTACCTGGGAAAGACCGTCTCAGTGTTCCTGGTCCTAGGGTTATGGAGGAAAAGACACTGGGGTGAAATATTAAGCACCTTGTCCTAAATGACAAGAGATACGGCAGAGAATGTCTGTAGGAAGGCCTTTTGTCTTTTGTTCCTTTTCCTTAAATAGGATTTAGTAATAAATTTTCTTTTCCTTTTTTTTTTTTTTTTTTTTTTTGGTTGCTGATGAGGGTTTATTTTCTTTCTGTGTTCTATTTCATTTTGCAGTTGGATGTACTATTGTTCTGGGGCCCGTGAAAACAGGGGAGGGGGGCAGGAGGCAGGAACCACATTGTGAGTGAACTTGGCAGAAGGAGAGGAGGAGGGTAACTTTCCCGTCCGGTTCGGTATCTGAGGTCTGCAGTGCTCCTGCCTCATCAATCCTTCCACGGCCACAACTAAAATATTCCCGGGCCCCGACCGAACCACGGATGGACCCAGCGTGGCCTTGTAATTTTTTTTTTTCTTATGTATGCTCACCTTATTGGGAAAGCGACGTTTGATGTTACTTTTCCATTATGTTAATTACAACTGTAAGAGGATTTTATTGTGCCCTCGATGACATCACTTTGGAAACATCATTCAATTGGGTGGCCCGCTTTCCTCTGGATGATTGTACAAAATAAACAGTCAAGCCTTCTTTTTATAGCCACAGACCGTGTCTCTAAACGCGTGCGCGCATGCACACACACACACACACACACACACACACACGTGCATTTTTAACCACGTCCGAAAGGAAACAGAGCTTCCAACCTCACAGCATTCTACATGACTTTGAATTAATATCGGTCTATTAAAAAGAGCTGTAATCAGAAGAAAAAACTTAGCCCGATTCGCACAGCAAATACATTTCACAGTTGTTTTGGACAAATGCCCTCAGTGAATATGTTTAAAGTCATGTACAACAGGAATATGTTATCACAAGTAACCATGCTTTAATAAACACTTCATCTTTTTGTATTGCTTTCTTTCCATCACAATAATAGAAATATAACACCATATATCACTGTAGAACACATTTCCACATAAATGCTGATAAGCACAAAATATTTTTCATCATTTACATTTTAACTGTAATAATATATGGCAGGATTAAAGCTGCATCCATCATGTGTCTAACTAACCTTGCCGTAATGAATTTTTAAATGTAATGGTTTCTGTCGCAAAGTAAAATCGTACATAATGTCTAGTGACACAGTACGCTGGTGGATAGGTGCTTTTTAAAATGTAAATGCAACTTCGTTTTTAATTAGATTTATAAACTTCGCCACCTCCACTCTCAGCCAGCACCCCCGCCCCCGCAGGATTATTTCAAGCAAGAAACACAGGAGGCATGAATATGTGAAGTACCACCAAAGAGCGCACTCCTTGAGTTATTTAAAAAATCACTCGCTTGTTGGAAATTCTGTGAATTCAGGGTGGGTGCGTGTGTGTGTCCTCGTGCGCGAAGCGCGCGGCACCCAATGGAAACAAAAGCTTATGGACCATCAGAGTGCGGAAAGCATTCTAGGGGTACGCCAGCCCCCCGAATCAGATTTGGGGGACGGGGGGCACGGGACGGGGGGGGGGGTGCTGTGTGCCGTGAGGATCTGGGTCAAGGACAAATACATTCCTCCCTCTCTGCTTGAAGTAACAAATAAGCCGACTCACCAGAGAAGAATCATTAAAAATAATTTGCACAAGCTTTCGGTGGTGGGAGCTCTTTTTTGATACAATATTTCCTTCCGTGATTATCACTGCGGACATGTTCCAGCCATATGGAAGCGAGCTGGGCTGGGAGCTCCCTCAATACCTGAGTGGTTAATTAAGAGCCGTTGCCCGGCCACAAGAAGCAGGTTTGAAATCCCTCTTCAGTCTCCGACAATGAGTAGCTTTTTTAGCAGCAGAAGTCACCAGGGACAGCCAGAAGCGAGGGTAATTATTTGAGATAACACACAGCTGAAAAGAGTGTGTGTGAGTGCAGAGGGGGGCGGGGGGCGGGGGGCGGGGGGGGGGCGGGGGGGGGAGCAGTGTGCAGTTGAAAGAAGGGCAACAGTAGAGAAAAGTCTATAATAAAAAGGTCAACATCTCCTATTTTTCTGTACAGTGTCGACAGTCTGTAATGCCTTTTTAGCATGAATGACAACGGATGCTGTCTTTTTTTTTTTTTTGAAAAAAAAAGGGGGGGGGGGAATATCTTATTTTGTATTCAAACTTTGCAATGGTGAGTTCAGGCCTGCCAGCTCAATCTGAATAAGCTATTCTCACTTTATCAGGGTTTGCTGAACTGACTTTGATTGCATTGTTGCAAAAGAGCAGTAATTTTTCCATTAACCCATACAAACCCTCAGCGAGCCGGAGAACAAAGAAATATCAGAGGTATGAAAGCCGCGAGCTCTGGGAGGGAAGCCAGGAGTTTTCCTAAATGGCTCCAAATACAACTGCACGCACCAGCTCCTTAGGCTGGCTGGGGCTTGTCGGGGGTGCCGTTTTAGGCTCCGTTTGGGGTCCCCTGGGGTTTGGGTCTCAGTGGACACCTCTCCGCCTCGCTGCAAATTTCTATTGTTTCCACTATGTTAGCAGGGCCTGGGAAACAGGGGGCTGGGTCTCCCTCCCTTCAGAGGGACCGTGTTTCATCCTGCATCTTCCCTGTGCCAAGAGCCTCAGTCTCCCTGTAGAACCCGACCCAGGAATGCTCAGAGCCCGTCAGAACCCAGGACGACCTGAACACCAAGGGGCCTTCCCTTTCTCCCAGGAAGACCTCAGCAGGCAAGGTCGGGGGGTGGGGGGGGGGTGCGGGGTGGGGAAGCCAGCTCCTTTGGCGACTGGAAGGGAGCGAAGAACCCCAAAGCCCTCCTATTTGACATTGCGGCGCGTTCCGCGTCACCGCACGGGTTCTGGAGAGGCAGGTGCAGCTGCTAGGTTCCGGGTTTCAAGGTAGCTACGCGAGGCTGTTGTTGTGCATAAACGCAGCCGCCTTCGGCCATCGTGTTAATGATGGTAGGAAACCGAGGGCGAGCAGGGGCCCCGGCTCTCTCCTCCATTAGCAGGAGGTCCGCTTGGAACCATCAGACGCGCGGCGGAGAGGCTCTGTTTCTGCCGAGAATCCCAGAGCCAGGGTGTTGACGGTCGTTAAGTTGATCAAAATCGAAGCCTGACTTTCTGCTTTGGTTCTTTAAATTCAAAGTGTCAAGTTCAGCCCATCTCTGGCACGTGGCTCTCTGCTAGGGGGCCCAGCGAAGAGCTGAGGTCTACGAGGGCTTTGATCTCCCGGAGCCACAAACCAACCCCGCTCAAGCAGTGGTGGCTTCGCCAGAAACCCATGCCTCAGCTTGGTTTAGGAACTGCCCAATATGTTAATTATCTCCTTTACCTCCGCCGAGTAGTACAGTCACACCGCACACCGGTCTTTAGAAAATGAAAGTGAACACGGTGAGCCCGTTGTACCCTGCTCCCATAATATCCAGGCCCTGACAACGCCTGGGCTGTCAGATGAGAAGAAGTGTCACTGGAATAAAGGTGGGCAGATGCGTGATAATGAGACAGAAGCGTGCAGATGCTAATAGAACTCACCAGAACAGGCCTGCCTTAGTTAGACGGATCCAGGTAGCAGGTGCAGGGTGTCAGGACGCCCGGATGTTACTTTCTCTTGATTCTCATTTAAGAACTGCTTTCGCCGTGCGGCTGTCAGTGAACTTTTCCCTCTCTCAGGAGCTCCAACCCCTAGGTGATCAGTCACATTTCGACATAACTAGATGTCAAAAGAAGTTTAAGTTGTATGACGCACCGTGATGCGGTGAGTTCCAGCCTCCGGCCTCCGAGGCGGCTTCTTAATGATCCGCCTGGAAACTCTGGCGCCTTTTCCTGCGTTTTGTTTTCTTATTAAAATACTGGCTAAGTCTTTGTCAATATCCATGTCAGCAACTGTGAGCTCAAGACAATATTATCCTAAGCATAATTTAATTTTAAATGTGGAACTCAGACCCACGCTGGCCCGAGAGCGGGAGGTTTGTGTTGAGCAAACAGGAGCTCCCTCCCACTGGCCCCTGGTAGCATCCTTGATTGAAATGAGGTTGTTGTTTGGAAATTTATTGTCAGCCCCAGTTGGGACGCTGGTGACCACAGAGCGGGGGAGCCCGGGCTGGGTCACCGCGGGCTGCTCCTGGACCAGAAGTGTGGCTGTGGGGCCAAGATGAACAGACTGGACCTATGAGCTAGTGGTTCTAACCCACGAAAAGGCAGGAAAACAGACATAACCTGAGAACTGTCGTCTCTGATGCCCACAAAACCTTTGAACGGGAGTGTGAACTTTATCGGGTCCTTATTGGTCTCCGTGAGCCCATGGGCTCCCTCGGAGCGGGGTGGGGGGTGGGGGGGGGGAGTTAGGTATATGTGACACATGCCGTCACGTATGCAATGAAGCCCGCCAGCCTTTGCCCTCCTTTGTGAGGCAGGCGTTTCTTGGAGCGTTTAATTGGGTCAGATCAGTTTGTTCTCCAAATATGTTCATTTTCTCCCACCACTGTTTACATTTCCATTGGGAAAATAAATACTACATGTCGCTTCTGCCTGCTATATTTTCTTAGAGTGTTTAATCCCCATTCCTCATGAAAGGTTTACCCACACACACACACACACACACACACACGCACACGCGCGCACGCACACACACACATGCCCTCCAACCCTGGTGTGAAGGCATCACAGTTCGTAAAATGCTTTTTGTTTCTCCTCTTCAGACAGTGAAAGGATGTGCTATGGAAATCTAATGCTGCGTTGACATAATGAAGCGTTGGGAGGAATCTCACGTTTCTCAATCAGAGAACCAGCCAGTCTCATCCGGAATGTTCTAAGCCGCCTGCCACTCCCCACCCCCGCCCCCACCCACTGCCTCCCCCCCAGGATCGCTCTTCCTTAAACATTTCACAGGCTGGCTGTTATGCGGCTCATATGCTCTCACATAAAACAAGACTTCTCCCCCTAGATCCTGATATTTAGTAGCTGGAAGCTCATTAGGACCTCACTGCTTTGCCCTGGAGTTTTAAATTTTTAAGCAGCTAGGATTCGTCTAAGAGGTCTTAACCTTATAATTTGTAATAACTTAGAGATCACGCATCTGAAGCGCGAGTTATTTGAGAGAATGTTCCTTGTCCTTCGCCAGCCATCGATTTGCTTCCTCACCCTCTCCTGAACCAGGTGATGGAAAACGCTCACTTATTACTTCGTAGTAAAACACAAGCAATTATGAGACATTTCTTAACGTGGATTGATCTTGCCTTAAAAGAAGGCCCGGAGTGGCAGAGGCAACTTACAGGGGTGGCAGAGATGAACAGAGGCGGGGAGGAGGGGGGCCAGAGAGCCAAGGTCCTGGATGGGCTAAGACCCGTCAGCTCGAAGCTTAGCCACCCACCGAAGTGTAGACAACAAGCACGTCCTGACTTCTGACCGCGCCGGGCGCTAGGCTGAGCGAGGCAGTGTGGCGGAAAGCACATCACAGTCTGAAGTCAGGCATACGAGCTGTTCAACTCTGCTCAAGTTGCTTAACCTCTCTGGGCTTCAGATCGTTTTCACCACGAAACGGTGGGAGACTCAGCCTCCTGAGCATGATAAGAACATTAAAGGAGACACGGTAAGTAAATTATCCCGCACAGAGCTGGAGACGCCCTCCAGGCACGAGAGGGAAGGTACCTATGAGGTTACGACCTGGCCCCGGACCTCAAACCCAGAAAGTTCTCGGGGTACCTGGGCGGCGGTGGAGGGGGGGGCGGACAGAGACCTCCACGAGTGGAGCTGGCGATCGTGTGCAAGGAGCCAACACGAGGCGCTGTTTTTCTTCTTATTTCTGCCGCCTACGACAGACCCGGGCCCCTGTTACACTGACTAAACTTTGTCTAAAAATTATCTGAGGACCACCTAATGTGTGTCGATGCCACACATGAGATGTGTCAGCCTCTTCCAGTAATGACTCTCTGACATAAACAGTAAGGAAGAAATATTACAATTACCGAGGGGTGCCGGGGCCCGGCATGCATTTTCATGAGGGGTCCTGGTGAATGGCAGCGGGAGCTCTGTAATCAGCTCCCCCTGCCAGCAGAGGCCGGCCGAAGGAAGCTCTCCTCCCCCCAAAGACAATTAAAATGAGTTAAATGAATTAAAAAGGCCCTTCCCAGTTAAAGTACAGTCAGAGGTTAGAAACAGTAGTATTTGGATTTATGGTAAGCCCACGGCTGCCAAGCCTTAGGAATTGTGGCTCACGGGGGAGTCGTCTCAGTGGGAGCCTAAATAGCTTATGAAATTGGAGGCAATATGCATGATTTTACGTTTCTGGGAGGCCGTTTTCATTCCCCTGTTTATTTTGGCTTCTGAGGTCAATAGGAATATCTTTTTGCCTGAAATCGAATTGAGAGGGAGAGAGAGAGAGAGAGAGAGAGAGATTGGAGAGGCGGGGGGATATTGGGGGGGGGGAGAGAGACTACCTTGTTATGATAAACACAAGAGGACGACGGAACGGGAATTCTCCCAATTTCGAGGCCAGGCAAAGACCAGGCCAGGGGACAGCTTAGCGGAGGGAGGAAGCGTGTTCTAAGTCCCGTTTCACGGCTCACCAGCCGTGATCGGTTACAAGGGACTCCGCCCCTCGGTGCCTCGGTGTTGTCATCTGCGAAATGGGGTTGTTTCTACCTTGCAGAGGGGATAGGACGATTAAGTGCTCAGGTTGTCTGCCACGGTCGGCCGTTGATCTGCTCACCGCCGGCGCCCCCCCCCCCCGCCCCCCTCAGCGAGAGAGTAAGAACTCTGAAGGTATGAGGGTCTCTGCGACCACTGCCCAAACTTTCCCGAGCACCAGATGCTGGCGAGCCACCGGGGTCACGGGAGACTATTACAGGCGTTCCTGCTGTTGTCCCAAACGTCCCCGTCACCTGCACGTCCAGATCCGGTCTCCCCGACCCTGGCCACATGCATCGATTTCATAAGAAATGCCATCGAGGTTTCTGTCTGCTGGGTAAGAAGGAGGCCTCCTGCTTCCTCACCCCACCCCCCTCCCATCCCGCCCCCCCCCAGGTCCCCAAAGTCCCCAAGTGTGTGTACGCTCTGGCCCATTACATGCACAAACTCCATCAGAAAGCGTTTGTCTACACCCTCTTTATTCACTTTCAAAGGGTTAAACAGCCTATTTACTGGGCTGTCAACAATCCGAGGCCCCAGTCGGGAAGAAAGCCCCGTCCAGTTTTGTGCGGCCCGGAGCCTTGTCTTTGCTGGCCTGCTCGTTACTGTCATGTAATATCCATGACAATCGTGTTGGGCTTTTTTGGGGGGCTCCGTGGGGCTCAATCTGAGGGGCCACTTTCAGCCAGGAAAGGCCTTTATTTACGTGGATTTGAAAGAGCCTTGAGAAGGTCCTTCCCCCCAGCACCCGCTTCCACAGGTCACCGCGGTTTCAAAAGGATTTAAATGCGGAGGCCGCAATCAGTACGTCCATCACGTCCCAATAGACTGACACGAGCATTTGTGCCCGAAAGACAGGGGAAAAAGTGATGCAGATTTTCCCTAAATTGGACTGACGCACAAAGCAGGGAGAGCAATTGAGTGACGAGGTAACCCTTTTTTGCACTTCTAACCAGCGCCGCACAAAGGGAGCCGTGGGAAGCCGCCCAGGAGCCGGGCCGGCCCATTTCCATGGGCCATATGGAAATTTTGTTTTGTGTACAGAGAAAGTGTCTGATAACAGTGACCTTAACTGCCATATGTGGGCAGTGAATAGGCCAGAGGAAACCACTCCACAATCTGACCCTCAACATATGGACCGGCGGCCCAAGGAGACTCTCAGTGCCATCTTGCTGGCAACCCGGGGGGATTTCATTAGATTTGTTAATGAATTGTTCTATTGACTTATATCTGAGCTTGCCTCATTAGAGGAGAAGAACACAATTTTTATCTGTGTTTCCGTGAAGGGACCAGCGCGTTCCCTCCTTTGTGGGGCGGCGGGTAATCTGCGGTGCTGTCATCGGCTTTGAACTAATTTATTGTGTCAGTTAAGAAGGCCCTTCCGTGCTCGTTGAGGCTCGAGCCCCACTCCGAGCCTCTTCAAATCAATGTTTTTCCTTGTGAGCGGATGTCTCCCCAGCTCCTGCTTGGCTTACAAATAGCCGAACATGATGTTGTCCTGGTGTGGCGCGTCTTCACGGTGCCCGCGGCAGGCTGAGCCCGCGGGTCCCCACGGCATCACCTGTCAGCGAGGGGCGTCGCGGGGCAGCAACCCGCTTTGCGCCGGGGTTGCCCATTCACCTGCCCTACCCGCCGCCGGCCCCTGTGCACTGTCTCTCCGTGCCGTCCACGCGGTCTACGCGCCGTCAAAAGCGCTTCGTGTTGGAACATCCCTGCACGAAGAAGAACACCACCCCCCCCCCCACTTCTGCCCTGCCAAGTTCGGAACCGGACAAATCCCCCCACACCCGAGCCTTATGAGGAACGGCTCGATTGTCTGGGCGCCTCGACGTGGGAAAGCTTGGGTCTTAAAGCAATAAGAGCTATCAATTAACATATTATTAGGGGTAAACCAATAAAGAACCCATTATGGCTAATGGCGAGTGTGGAATCACGAGGAATTAGCAAAATGAGATTCAATAAAATGGAAACCGTAAAGATAAGCTTCCGAAGATTGGATCTGGCTTTTTTGAGCTTAAGTCTCAAATAAACAAATGAGGGATACGCACCCAAGCCTTCCACCCGGCCCTCTCTCCCGAGCTGGCCAAGGACAGGCAGAACTTTCCGACAAAGTTTCCCAACACCGCAACTCGGACGTGGTTTATCCCCCGGGGGACGGAGGGAGGAAGAAAGCCGGTTCGTTCTTAATGCACGCACGTTGGGCTCAGTGCTTCCTGTGGGAGTCCCCCCTCGTAGGATGTGGCGCCGAGGTGCTCAAGCCCGTGCACCGGCCACTCTGGCACTGGCCTTGGCACGGGAAGAACCAAAAAGTTGGACGAAGCAGGAAACGTCCTCGCGATGTCACAGAGAAAACCCGGGACGCACATAGGTCCTGCAACAGTGGCAGCGTGTGGGGTTAGAGACGCAGCGATTTTGCAAGTGAGAGGTACCTCGTCACAGAGGTGCTGTGAGAGGTGGCTGGGATCGCCGTCCATCCTTGCCTGAGTCTGAAGACAGAAGCTGGGTTCTCCAGCTTCGTGTTGCCTTCTTGTAACGCCCCAGAGGGGCACTGAGACACCAGCTCTGCGTGCAGGAGCAGCTCATTAGGACTGTTGGTACCCATGGGGGGGCCCGAGAAAGAAGATCTCCCACGTGGGGAGAGAGAGAGATTTCACAACCTTTGTTCTGGGCAACGAGAGCGTTCCTGGAACAAGGGGCCTGTAAGATCTAAAACGTTATATGAGAATTGGGTTCCAGGGGGATTATAACGGAGTTATATAAGCTATAAGTGTATAAGGACGTACGTGCCAAATTTTACCAAACATACTACTGTTTTTATCAAGACAGGTTCTTTAGGGCTCTGCCTGGCCGGCTCAGTGAGAAGCGCAGGCGAATCTCAATCTTGGGGTTGTGAGTTTGAGCCCCACGTTGGGTGTAGAGATGACCTAAATAAATAAATAAACTTCAGAAAGAAAAAGACAAAGGATGCCTGGATGACTCAGTCAGTGAGGTGCCCAACTCTTGATTTCGGCTCAGGTCATGATCTCACGGTTCGTGAGTTCAAGCCCTGTGTTGGGCTCTGTGCTGATAGTGTAGAGCCTGCTTGGGGTTCTCTCTCGCTCTCTCTCTCTCTCTCTCTCTCTCTGCCCCTTCCCCGCTCACACTGTCTCTGTCTCAAAATATAAATGAATGAATGAATGAATGAATGAATAAATAAATAAATAAATAAATAGAAAGAGACAGGTTCGTTGAGTTGTCTGCCCTGAGTTCACACATCTTTGAGGTTGACTGTTGGCTTTATAATGGAAATACCACTTGGCTGGGTATAAAATTCATCCTTTCTCTCAGAACTTTTCAGGCATTGCTCGAGTGCATTTTGGCACTGAATGTCATACTAATTTGTTACCATTTGCTTCTTGGTGGGCTACATTTCATCACTGAAATGTTTTATTTAAACATTTTTTTTTTCTAAGAGAGCTAGGGGTGCTGTATTTCGTGATATGTTTCATGTTTGAAAAGTTTTCCCGATTGCTCTTATACGTGTGTGACAACTTAATTGTGTATAATTTCCTCGGGTCACACATTTTTGTCCTTGAAACTCTGCAGACACTCCCCGGTCCTTTTTGGCCGTGAATGTTTCTCATTGGGGTGACTTCCCAACTACCAATGCCTTGACGTGGTTCCTGTGCGCCTGAAGGAATATGTCTTTCTCCCTGGAGTCTAAGGACTTGACTAGGGACTGTCTCAGTATCACCCATTCTCCATCAGTATTTCCTGGCACTCAGCATTTCCAAATGTACCCGTGCGGACTGGATTCTGTTCTTTCTTCGTTTCAAGGAGATCCTGTGCTATTGTATCTTTGACTTTTTTGGGGTCCCTTTGTGGGATTCTCTAATTCAGGGTCACTAGCTTTATCTTGCGTAGATCCAGGAGACTTTTAATCCACTAATGGCCCACGTCAGCTATCAGTTTATTGTTGCCGCCATACCCTCAGACCATACACACCTCAAAGGAAGAGAAAAAACATCTCACTTATCTTCCTTTCCTCCCATCCCACTACATGAGCAGCTCTGGAATGAACCCACAAGTAACTCTGTCCGTTCGAGTTTCAACTTTATGTTGAGAGAAGTCAACAGTCGTCGGAGGTTTTGGTTGAAGATGGCAGTGGTTGACATGATGTCACATAGCTTCAAAGTGGGGTGGGCTCCAGGGTAAGGTAGATGTTCCTGATGAATGACGGTGATATCTGGTGGTGGCCAGAGACACTCGTTTTATAGGAAAAGATGAGGGGGGGGGGGCTGTGTAACCATGAATATTTTTGACTCCCCCGAGGAGAAAATTCAGGCTGGTGCCTCTGCCAGGAGAGCAGGTGGCTTGTGGGAATGGACCTTGGCCTTTGGTTCCAGAAAAAATAACCCGAAGGTTCTTCAGGATCCTTTCCTTTTGTTTTTCTTTTCTTCGAGGCCTACGTATCAGTTGATTCCCAACACCAAACTCCCTAAAAGGTTGGCATGTTAAATTTAAAAAATGCATTTTTTTGCACCCATCGGTACTGGCTGGAAAAAAAGTGGCACGTTCAAAGAGTCTATGAGCAGCGTATAGGAGACCACAAGGGATGTGGAGGCACCAGCAGGAAGGGGCTAACTCTCCTAGGCCTAAAGGGGCAAGGCCAGAGAACGATGTTCCAGAGCCTAGCGAGTATTGTGACCGAGGAGAGGGTCTCCACTGAGATGCTGAGGGCTACATCCCTTGGCCCCAGGGCTGACAGGACTCAGTGAGGCCAAAGCCAGAAAGGGCATCTCTCTTCCCTTCCTCTTTCTGCTTGCCTCCTTATCCCTCCCAAGGACCAAGCTCAACTAGAAGCCAGAGGTGACGGAGCCCAAGGGATGCAATCATTCATCGAGGTCAGCCTCCCAAATCCAGAGCAGGGAGGAGACGGGCACAATGTGGATCTGGAGGGACCCGATCTCCCCCACGGCGACAACCTCCCTGCCAACCAGATCCATCAAATTAAATTCCACTTTCTCCTATTAGATTGGTAGGGATGAAAACGTTTGAAAACAAACGGTGTTGGTAAGGGTGTGCGGAGAAAGAGGCTCCCTTGCACGTTTGTTGATCGTCGAGTAATTCAGAGCAACTTCAACAGAAGGCAGTCTCACAGCACCTATCCCAATTACCAAGCGCACACAACCTTCGATGGAAAGTCCCACTTCCAGGAATCCACCCCACAGACGTGGTGAAACACGGACACAATGCCACAGCCACAGGGTTACTCAGCAGCGCACAGTTTGTCGTCGCAGAACATTGGCGAAAACCCACACAGCCGGCCACAGAGACTGGTCGAATAAATTGTGGGTCGCACAGACAACGGAATACTACTCGACCATCAAAGAAGAATAAAAAGACTCCGTGACCTACAGCGAAACAAAGCAAGGGGTTATCATTCGTGCTAAAGAAGGGGCAGAGAGGCAGGTAGAGTGACGTGGTCTCCTTAGGACCGCGAATACACGAGAAGCTACGGGCTAAGGCTGGCTCTGGCAAGGACGCGTGTCACTGGTTAAGGGGTGGTGGCCAAGGCGGGAATGCCCTCTGGGGGCTGCTGTTGGGACCTGGCCCCTGCCCTGTATCTCCCCATTGTTCATCTGCCTCGGCCTCGCTCCTGTTTTATTCCGCCACGTCCCAGGAGCCACTGTTTATGTCGCAAGAGTTTCGATCTCTCCCCGCCGCTGACCTCCGGGGCTGCAATCTCCTTATCTCTGGATAAGGAAGGAGTGATAGCACATGTCATCTTGGGAGCAAACATGAGAATGCGTGTCTTTTGCCTATTTTATACCCACTGTGATCACACTTTTCCATCTCCTGCCTTTCCGCACCCCTGTCCCCTTGCCGGAAGCTCTCACACTGTTGCTGGAGAACGGGAGCCCAAGCCCTAGGGCCAACACCAAGCGCAGCATGATAGGCAAGCCTGAATAACCGAGACTGGAGCGCTTGCTCTGCGCCAGTCCACGCCGCCTCCTCGCTGTCCTCCGAGCCCACCGAGCACGCTCAGCTGTGGCGCGTTTGCCTTGGAACGCGCTCGCCGTGGGGAACAATATGGCGCCCTCCTCGCTCTACTTCCGGCCTCTGCTGAAGTGTCTTCCGCTCAGTGAGGGCTGCCCTGACGTCCCTAAAACGCCATGCTGGCACTCCGTACTTCATCACTAGCTCTGCAGAGCTCCGTAGATCGGATCACCATCTAACATGAAATATGCTTCACTTCTTTATTTGATAAATTGTGTGTACATTATCTGGAATGTGAACCTCACAACGGTAGGTATTCTGCCCCCCCCCCCCCCCCCGTTTTGTTCACTTGGCACCTAGAAGAGTGCCTGGCACATTTCCATGCTCGGCATTCGTTGAATGACTAAATAAATGAATATAGCCCTTAATCTCACTGTTTTTGTCTTATTTCTAGATCTCACCCACCGGGCTAAGAGCTCTTTGCCCTGTTATAATGGCAGCAAAGCCTGGAGATGCTTGGGGTGTGTGTGTGTATGTGTGTGTGTGTGTGTGTGTGCACGCGCGCGCATCAGTGAAGGCTCTTCCACGCACCTTTTTAATCCCAGGTGACTTTTGTTCTGAGGATACAGAACTGACATCAGCCACACTCCGACACAGCAAAGGTTATTTAGGGTTCCTTGCAGACACTTCTATTTGCTTCTCTTAGTTTTAGTTTATCAGACACATTTTTGGTCCAAGATGTGTGACTGGAAAGATGAGCACTGTTCTAAGAACCGGGGAACCGTGGACAGCCCAACATAAAGGAATAGTGTCCGGAATGTTGACCCCGGGGACCCAGCTGTTTGCTTCCGGACTGCGAAACTCGTTTTTGCTTTGAGAAAAGCAGTCGCTATGGTGGATGTTGTCCACGTGAGAAAGAGAAGCCCTCATTTGTTGATTGTGCACCTTTGTCAGGAACTGCACTGGACATTTAATTATGATCATTAATTTAAACTTCAGGGGACACTGGTATTTTTATCAATTTTTTTCAACATTTATTTATTTTTGAGAGACAGAGAGAGACAGAGCACGAGCAGGCAAGGGGCAGAGAGAGGAAGACAGGGAATCCGAAGCAGGCTCCAGGCTCTGAGCCATCAGCCCAGAGCCCGACGCGGGGCTCGAACTCACGAACCGCGAGATCATGACCTGAGCCAAAGTAGGACGCTCAACCGACTGAGCTACCCAGGCGCCCCGGGCACTGTTTTTATACTCAGTTTTCAGGAAAGGTAACTGAGCTTCCGGGAGATAGAATTAACTTTCTTAATGCCCTACAGCTGGGAAGATCTCAACCCAAGTCTCATGTCGCCGAATCGTTTTTCATCTCCGAGTGCCCCCCTGCCATCTTCCTGCCCGGAGTCATGCGCTGAGTGGCTTCGTCGTAAGGTGATATATTTGTGGGGACAAGCGAGCTGCTGTTAACAAACAAGTCCCCAGAGTTCGGGAATGTCGTACGGTAGTTGTTTATTTCTTATTCACGACATGGTCCCCCACAGACTTGCTCTGTGTGTGTGTGTGCGAGTTGGCATGTGCATGCCCATGTATGCATGCACTCTCCTCCATACAGTCATTCAGGGATTCGGGCTCCTTGAGTCTAGTGAACTCTAGAGCCCATCCCTTGGGCAGTATAGTTCTCCTCTAGATTCTCTGCATGTTTTCAGCAGATCCAGGGAGCTAAGAGTGAGCAGAGCCGATAGCCCACGGGAGGGGATACGTACGAGCCGGGGCTGGGGAAGTGGTGTTACCATCTCTGATCACCTTTCTGTGGCCAGCACTCATCATACAGTTATACCCAACTGCCCAGAAGACCGGGAAATGTAGTCTAACCGTGTGCCCAGGAGACACAAAATTTGGGATTCGGTGAACGCAAAGTAACCCCTGTTATGGGAGAGAATGGGCGGAGTATTCCAGAACTGAGTTACATAGCCAGGTTCTAGTTTTCTATGTTCTGAAAAAAAAACAAACAAAAGGCAGAAATATGAGTCAGCCAGAGCAACAGATAATTAAACAACCGTGGATACAGCAGAATATCACCTGATCAGAAGTTCTCTGTTAATGTGTCATTTTCGGTTAACACGATATTTTGGCTAAAGGAGGGCCAGATGAGAAGTCTTTGGCTTTCAAATCTTATTGCTGAAAATCTTTCCAAGATGTGGCGTTTCACGTTCCTGCCTCAGGAAGTTCAATGTGGTAAATTCAGCGAATATTTTCTCAGTGACTGAGGATCTCACAGGGCTTCTGGGTTGCCATTCTGAATAAACATCAGTTTTCACGGCACAGGCTCGGGTGTGTGAGAGAGCTGAGATGAATCCGCGGTGATCAGAAAATGTCTTTTCGATTTTTTTTTTTTTTTTTTTTTTTTTTTTGCTCCTAACTTCTGTTGTTTTTATGGCGTTTCTCTGATTTCCAAAACCCCTCACGGTCATTGCGGAAAGGCTGGAAAATGCCGAAAGGTAAAAACTGCAGAACAAAATACCTTCTAATTTTACAATCTAGAAGCAGCCACGGTTAGCGTTTTGGGTTCCATTTGCTTCATTCTTCTTTCTCCCTTTCTTTCTGCCTCTGTCCCGCTTTTATATTCATATAAGTGAGTTAATAGTATAAATGCAATTTTACATCTTGTAATGGGTCTTCTTATTAATTACACGAGGATTTTCCCTTGTCATGAATAGCGCTTTGAAAAAACCATTTATACCCATCATAATATTCCACTATGAGTAACTATGATATTCCCAGATCTTTCTCTGCAATTAGGTGAACCTTTTCTTCATTCCATATTACAAAATAGCATTGCAATGAACATCTCTGTACATGAATCTATATATGCTTCTTTTTTTTTTTTTTTTAGGAAAAATTCTCAGAAGTGGCATTACCAGGCCAATGGACATGAATATGTATTTTTTAATATTTATTTATTTTTGGAGAGACAGAGAGAGACAGAGCATGAGCAAGGAGGGGCACAGAGAGAGGGAGACACAGAATCCGAAGCAGGCTCCGGGCTCCGAGCCGTCAGCCCAGAGCCCGACGCGGGGCTCGAACTCACGAACCGCGAGATCATGACCTGAGCCGAAGTCGGACGCTCAACCGACTGAGCCACCCGGGCGCCCCTCATATGTTTATGTTTGGTACATTAACAAGCACGGAGGGTCTTTTAATCTTTATTCATTTGCCAAGTGAAAAATTGGATTTTATCAATTTTAGTTTACATTTTGTGACTATCAAAATCACCTTTTATGCTTCTTAATCATTTGCATCCTCAATACCCCACCTATTCCTAGCCTCTGTCTATATTTTCCATTGCCTCTTGATTTTTTTGATCTCTTTATTCTTTGAAAATAATATTTTCATCATTCTTCTGGAAAAAAATTTCCCGTTTGTCTTCAAGTTACTGTTATTAGCTTATTAACTTGTCATTCATCTTTTTTTTTTCTCTCCAATGAAGAGCGAAGGAACATGTTCCTGGTTAATCGAGAATTCTAATTAGCTGACTCCTGGTTGATGTAACAATCAAGATTTTGTGGTGTGTGTGGGGGGGTCATTTATTCGGGGCCATGTTGCGAAGTTATATTACATTTTCAAATAAAAGATGAAGTTAGAAAGGAATGTGAACTGGCTTCCTGTCTCCTCTCCTGGTCAACAACCATTAAAATCTCCATTTTGAGGGCAATGTTGTTTCTTGGGGCTGAAGATAAAGTAAATAGAAAGCAATGAGATTGCAACGGAGCTATAAATAGCCCTTTGTGTTAAAGTCAATAAAAAATAAATCAGCACGAATTTCTGGTAAAGCCAGTAGAGTTCAAATAGCCCCCTACCTCTCCCACTCCCCAAATCCTTGAGAAGTAAAAAGGCAACATTTACAAAGCATCAGTCTCTGATCCGAATTCCTAAGGCCCAGCCTCAGAGGGGTTTTGCTGGCAAAGCTTTCACACACACAGCTGTCAACTAGAACGTCCACAACGGTATAACATTACCCACTGTGTAATAAAGTGTATAAAGCTAGTGTAATAGCTTTATACTAACTCCTTGGAGTGTTAATACCTGCTACATTAAGGAGGGGCTCTCAAAGCGAATACATTTGAGAAGTGCAGGGTGAAACAAAGTTAAATGGTTTTCTTTGTTGCAGGACTTATCAGGTCCTTTGACAAGATTCGTATACGCACGAATCTCTAAGACAGGATGTTCCACATTCCCACACTGGTTTGACCATACAGCCTCCTGTTTGAGAAATAACCTTGGAGACGAGACTTAGACAGAACAGTCTTTGAAAAATGTTGCCCGAACCCAAAACAATGATTGTAATTGTGTCCATCTGGGTCATTGTGACCAGCTGACAGAGGAGGTATTTGGGGGCATACAAAAATAATTAGGTAAGAAGAAGAAGGAAGAAAGAGTTAGGTAACATAATCAGGTAAATAAATTAAGAGCTCCCTAGTTGTCAAAACCTTTTTCTGCTTATCATCACGAAGAATTTTCACAACAACTATATGAACTAGGCACTAAATCATGAATGAGGCCGTATGGCTAGTGCCTATGAGGTCTGGGCTTGAATCCTGATTCCACATAACCCGTGTGACCATAGGCGACTTACTTAACCTCTCTGTGCCTCAGCTCAAGTAGCAACAGCACTTCCCGCATGGAGTTGTAGCAAAGATGAAAAGAAATAGGACGCATACTGCACCTAGAGTAGTACCTAGCCATGTGTTTTTTATTCCATTCATTTTAGCTATTTTTATTCCCATATTACAGCTGCATAAACTGAGGCTCGGAGAGGTTAAAGATCCGGGACGATATCGTAAGGACAATAAGAGGAAAAGCTTGGCTTTGAACACAGGCGGTTTGACTTTAGAATTTTGTTCTTGAGGGGCGCCCGGGTGGCTCCGGCGGTTAAGCGTCCGACTTCGGCCCAGGTCAGGACCTCACGGCATGTGAGTTCGAGCCCCGCGACGGCTCGGAGCCTGGAGCCTGCTTCCGATTCTGCGACTGCCCCTCCCCTGCTCCCTTGCACCCTCCCTCTCTCTCTCTCTCTCTCTCAAAAATAAATAAACGTTGTTTAAAAAATTCTTAAAAAAAAAAAAAGAATTTTGTTCCCAAATATTATACTCACTGTCCTCTGTTTCTGTGAACAGCTCGGCATCCTCATACAGTCTGTATAAACACAGACCATGTCTTGTCCGGCGAGGGAGGGGCGGGCCAGCTACCCAACAAAACCCTTCCTCCCTCTTCTATAGAGTAGCGCTCTTGAACTGAGGCAGGTGCCAACCCCCCAGGGAGAAACTTCCCGGGATCCCTTGCACCTGGTTGTGGTCACGGGACCAGTTCTCACCCTTCAAGCGCGTCCCTCCCGGGGTGGACCTTGAGACAAATGGGTGCCCTCCGCCTGCCCTTGCCAAATGCGTGCGGGTTACAGCGAGGCCCCAGGGCGGGGCGGAGTCTTACGTCATCAGATGGGCGGAGCCTGGGCCTGGAAAAGTCACCACTTGGGGGGGGGGGGCGGGGAATACTCTCGGCCAAGTTCACCTGCACTTGACACACAGGGAAGCCCGAGAGAAACATCTACGGAAACGTGGGGGCTTATTCGTCGTAGCAGCTCGCAGAGCTGTGCGCACCGTCCGTGTGAACACGCGCATTTATTCAAATCTCTCTCAATATTCCTCCGGGCGGACTCAGAGAGCCGAGGCGGCTGCCGCCTTCCGATTCCGTCTGGCCCGTTTTTTAGTTTGTCATCAAATGTTTACTGCCAGCGTAATGAAGGGTGTTAATAAGGAGAGGGACACCAAACAGCCCAGCATAAAAGCCGACAGTGGCCATAAACCTGCACTTTGCCACATACAGCGTTTCCATAGTTGGAGGAAACACTTTTCCCGGACAAAAGATATAACTATATATCTTCGGATTTTATGGGCTGCAGATTACTCTAATTATCATAAAAAATTACTGCCGCTAATAAAAATTCTATTATAAGTTACTTATAGTAATCTCCAGGGTACCACACTTAGCCAAGAAAAGGTTGTAATTAACATTACACTGCCGGGAGTTTGTGCCTCAACACTCCCGAAACACCAGCCGGGTCTCTGAACCCCTTCACGGCTTCCCAGCCCCCTCCCCGGTTTTTGGTCAAAGTTCCCCTGGTTGTTTTCATTTTGCAGGATGTGGTTGGGGCCTAGAATAATGACCCATCTCGGACGCAGATGACGTAAATGAACTTTTAGAGTTACAACTCTCCGGGTGGATTTGGCCTCCCCTGGGGCCTCCAGTGTGTCAGTGGAAGGATGTAATAGAAAGGAAGGCTTGAGAATCCCCGCCCGAAGGGAAACATGAGTTTTGCAAAATTGGTGGAAACCGCGGGGTGTTCATGCGAAAACACAATGCTTAGTTTTTTTGTTTGACAAGACAACAATCGGTATTTTCCCTTTCAGCACTGCTATGTGGGTTTTTTTGGGGAATTGTCCTCTGTGAGGGTTGATGACTCTTCGGTGACCTTGAAAACTCTCGCCAACGATACCAGTTCTAACTGGTAATTTCATTACCCTCCCTCAGTCCTCGGCCTCGGAATTAAATATCAAAATAACTGCTCTCTCTCTCTCTCTCTCTCTCTCTCGAGCTCCCCGAATGACGAAGCATTCGTCCCAGGAATTAAGCCCGAAGTGGGACCGGTGGTCATTCTCCTAAACAGGGTTTCAATTGCTTCTGCACAGGGGTGAATCAGCATTTTAATGAACGGGCCTAGAAAATGAAATAGCCCGTTTGAGTTTGCTTTAAAATAAGCCACGTATTTCAGCAATGCCTTGTGGCAGATTAATTGCTATCAGTAAGGGGAAAAGTATGTCTCAGACTTTTCCTGGCTCGTTTGAAAGAGGCACTTTGGAGCTGGGCGGTAGGGGGAGGCCTTGGCTGAGGACGCCTGTGGTCAGCCCGGGTGTGGGGTGAGCGCAGAGAGCTTCTTAGGGTGCCCCAAACAGTCCCCGACCACAGCCTGGCCTCCTGATAGAGGGGCAGCGGGCAAGGGGCGCCTGGGTGGCTCAGTCGGTTAAGCCTCCGACTTCAGCCAGGTCACGATCTCGCGATCTGTGAGTTCGAGCCCCGAGTCAGGCTCTGGGCGGATGGCTCGGAGCCTGGAGCCTGTTTCCGATTCTGTGTCTCCCTCTCTCTCTGCCCCTCCCCCGTTCATGCTCTGTCTCTCTCTGTCCCCAAAATAAATAAACGTTGAAAAAAAATAAAATAAAAAATAAAATAAATAAATAAATACTGTCAAAGGAACCAATCCATGAAGGACCTATCAGGAAAAATTGAAAATAGAAATAGACCCGGAAAGGGGCACCTGGGTGGCTCAGTCAGTTAAGGGTCCGACTCTTGATTTCGGCTCCCGTCGTGATCTCGCGGTCTATGGGATCCAGCCCCGCGTCAGGCTCTGTGCTGACAGCGTGGAGCCTGCTTGGGATTTTCCCTCCCTGCCCCCTCTCAAAAACAAATAAAGTGAAAAAGAAAAAAAAGAAACAGACCAGGAAAAATTATTGGGTGTCTTACTCAACACACCCAAGATCCTATAGACCTCGGATTCTACCGGATTGTACATTTATTCCTTGAGCTAGCCTAATACCAACTTCATCCACTGATTCAAGGTGCTGACGGGGTTGACACGGCTGCTTAGAACATTGAGGGCAAAGCCTTAGAGGAATGGGGCCAAAGGAGAATTGTCTTCGCCCATGAACGTGGGTACCCAACTCCAGCCGGTCATGGAAATGGTGTTCCATAGCACCCTTCCTCCCAGAGCCAGCCCAGCCCTGCGGAAACAGAACGCACGTTGGCCCTGCGAAACACCTGGCTTTGAACTTCTCTGCCATTTATTGGCTGTGCAACTTTGGGTGAGGCGCTCAGCCTCGTTGAGCTTGGAATTCCTCATCTGTAAAACAGGACAAATGCACCCACTCCCTAGCCCAGGGGCCGACAGAATGAACTCCCTCATGAGTCCCGCCCTTCCTTCTCTATTTAGAAACGCTTCTCTCCCTCCCTGTTGCCCTTCTGACTAGACTGCACCTCTCTCTCTGCGGCCCAAGTTCGGGACCATCCAAACCACAGCTTGCTGTTCATTCAGGTTCCCACGGTTGAGGTACCTCGCACGCAGCTCATTTTTCTGTTTCCAGAGCTTCGTGTGGTCGAGACCGGCAGAGGATACACATCCCGAAAGGAGACAGGACGCGGCAGGGAGGCCGGCCACCGGATTTTTTGTTCCAGCCCCCCCCCCTCCCCCCTAACTGAGTGGCTTCAGCTAAGTCACATCATTTCTGGGGGTCTCAGTTTTTGCATCTGAAAAGAAAAAGGCGGGGGGGGGGGTTCAAGAGAAACTTGCACAAAAGATACACACACGTCACATGCCTGGTACCCAACAGTCGGTTCGTGGTGGTGGCTGAAAGGAAAAATCGATACGAGAAAAAAATTCCCCTTGGAATCTGGAAGTGGGAGGGGCTCCTGAGATGTCATCTCTGACAGCCCCGCTTTGATTTGGAGCGAACTGGAAGCAGTTTCGCCAGCCTCAGCCGAGAAAGCACCTGAGCAGGCGCCTTCTTTCAGTTATCTGTCGCCGTGTAACAAATCGCCCCAAAACTTCGAGCTTTAAAACAACCTTCTGCTGCTCGCGGTTCTGTGGAGTGGCAATCGGAGCAGGTGTCAATGCAGCAGGGATGGCCCATGTCTGCTTCTCACGGGGCTGGCTGGGGGGGGCTAGAGGATCTCTGACAGCCTCGTTCATGGGAACCTGCTGCCAGCTGTCACTTAGGGCACCGTGGTTCTCCTCCATGTGATTTCTCCCTCCAGAGCGTCTCCCGACATTCAAATGATCTAGACTGAGCAAGAACGTTCCAGAAGGAGACGCAGAAGTTGCCAGGGCTCTGAAGGCCCAACCTTGGAAGTTGGACAATGCCACCCCTGCCGCATTCTAAAGGTCAAAAAAGAAGCCTCAGGGCCGTTCCAGATCCAAGAAGAGGGGAAAGCAGGCTCCACCTCTTGATGGGAGAGGTGGCTCACTTAAACTACGAAAAGGCATTCAGGAGGAGAGGGATTGTTAGAGCCAGTCGTCAAAAATCAGGTCATGGGAATCAGGTCTCGATGCAGATCTGATGCAGAGCCTCGAGGCAGACCCTCGATGCAGAGCAGGGGAGGGGCAGAAAGAGAAGGAGACACCGAATCCAAAGCAGGCTCCGGGCTCCCAGCTGTCGGCACAGAGCCCGACGCGGGGCTCGAACTCACGGACCGCGAGATCATGACCTGAGCCGAAGTCGGACGCTTAAACCGACGGAGCCACCCAGGCGCCCCAAAGCTGGGTAGTTCTTTGTGGTGGAGGCTGGTCCCACACCCGAGACGTTTAGCCGCATCCCTGGCACCCACGCCCTAGACGCTGGTGGTGCCTCCCCTCCCCGTTGTGACAACAACAACAAAATGTCTCCCAACGTTGCCGGATGTCCCCGGGTTGTGATCCACCATGATGGCGGAGGGACCGCTGGGCTTCAAGATTTGCAACACGTCTGGGGCCTCACCTTGCCCCACCTTACCCGCAGTCCCACAAGATGCTCGGCGAGGGTCAGCGATCTCATCTGTCGAGGCGCGGCAGCCATTAATAATCTCCCTTGACGAGTAAGATCCTGTGAGGATAGAATGAGATTTTGAACGGGAAGAGCCCGCGCAACCTGTCCTCGTAGGATTTAGGGACCTACTGCTCACGGTCTGGCCCGGGCACCGCTACACGTCCAAGGCCTTTGCCTCAGAAGGAAATTATGTGGGGGCTCTGGCAGCTGTTAGCGGTCGATAATAACATCGACCATCATAGTCGACATCGTTGCTGCCAAAAGGTGCTTAAAACGCGTCGGACGGCCTGTCGCCATCGATGTTCGCCATCTTGAGTAGCGCTCACGACAGCCCGCAGAGGTCGGGATCCTTGTCCCTGTTGACGGGGACCAAATGATGGCGGAGAGAAGGTGGAGAGGCCGGCCCAAGCCAGGAGGTGGTAGAGAAAACCAGACACGCCACCCTCCAGGGTGGCATCCCGTTCGGTGTGGTCAGAGCGTCAAGAGAACAGAGCCGCCTTGAGAGGCGGGATGAGGAAGTAGAAGGGAGGGCGAGTTGGGGGCTGGGGACACCTGCTCAGGGCTGCTCCATAGCCCGGACCCGCCTCATAATGACGACCATCGTAGGGAGTTTACTGGGCGCTCACTAGGTGAAGGGCCCTTCATGAGGGATCTCCTCCAATCCTCACAAGCAGGCTAGGAGGCCAGTGCTCCCACTGTCCCATTTGACAGAGGAGAATCCAGAAGGCCAGAGTGGCCCCCAGTCAGCAAGGGAGCCATGGGGCCAGGGTTCCGGCCCAGCTCTGGGCCGCTGGCGGCCCTTCTTTACATTCGCCCCCTGTCATCGCCCTGGCGGTGCCCCAGCCACCCCGGATGCCTACCGTCCCTGCTCTGGCCCTCTTCCCCAGCACACGCACGCGGTCCATTCCGGAATGGCGGCATTTTGCTCGGCAGCGCTTTTGGGCCTGCTCTGGCACCGACTGCAGCCTTAACCTCCCCGCCCTCTCCTCCCAGCAGACAATGCTTTGGGTTCTTCTGCTGTTTTCGTTCTCTTTCCACAAGCCCCACGCCGGCCCGGGAGGTGGCTGTCAGGCAGGCGAACTGGGTGTCGGGGAGAATCGCCGCGCTCGCTCACTAAACATCAACGGCGGCTGGCGGTCACGCCGCCCTGGCCGGCCTCGTCTCCTGGGCAGTCACCACACAGCCCAGTCAACGCCCTCCCGCCCAGCGAGGACTCACACTGCCACCGAGGAAAAAATAACGGTCCGACGCCCTTTAGGAAGGAAGGAACTCTGGAAAAGGTAGCCGGCTTGGGCGATGAATGGGTTTCCTCAGCACACAGATAAACAGTTTATAGTTCTGAAATCCTGTGTTTGATTTTCACATCTGCTCTCACTCTTGCGATTGGCACTGAAGGCAGCCAACTGTGCCCTCGAGTGGCAGCCGAAACCTGAAATCAGCTCCCCGCCTCCCACCCCCACCCCCCACCCCCCTCAGCCAAGGGGCCGCGTTTTTGCATCGTGGCTGTTGGAACGCATTTTAACTCAGGGGATACGTGTTGTGCCAAAAGGGAGATTTCTATCTCTCGCTTCAGCAAATGCTTATTGAGGGCCTACCGTGGGCCAAGAGACTCCCCGTGGGGGTCACACGAAGGCACAGTTTGGTGGGGCGGGAAGTCTGCTTGGGCGTGTGTGGCCTCGCCATCCGATGGGTGGCTGGGACAGGACGCAAGCCTGCTTAAAAAGAGCCGTTGTTCCGGATGACAGGTTCCCAAGTGAAACTCATGCTGACGTTTATTTTTTTTAGAAAACTTGTACCTCTCGTGGGGCGCCCGGGGGGCTCGGGCGGTTAAGCGTCCAACTTTGGCTCAGGTCACGATCTCACGGTCCGTGGGTTCAAGCCCCGCGTCGGGCTCTGTGCTGACAGCTTGGAGACTGGAGCTTGTTTCAGAGTCTGTGCCTCCCTCTCTCTCTGCCCCCCTCCACTCTCAAAAATAAATAAACATTTAGGGGCGCCTGAGTGACTCAGTCAGTCAGGCGACCGACTTCGGCTCAGGTCACGATCTCGCGGTCCGTGGGTTCGAGCCCCGCGTCGGGCTCTGTGCTGACAGCTCAGAGCCTGGAGCCTCCTTTGGATTCTGTGTCTCCCTCTTGCTCTGTCCCTCCCCTGCTCGTGCTCTGTTTCCCTCTGTCTCTCAATAACAAATAAACGTTAAAATTTTTTTTTTAAATTAAAAAACAAATAAATAAACATTTAAAAAAAAACAACTTATACCTTTCAAGGTATATGAAAAGAATAGTTTTCAGATAACCAAATCTAGAAGGTATGCAGTGGGTTTCCAGAAGGTTTTTGGTTTGTCTGTTTGTCAATTTATTTTTTTATTTCTTTTGAGATTATTTATTTTATTTTACTGAGAGAAAGAGAGTGCACAAGAGGGGAAGAGGGGCAGAGAAGGGGAGAGAATCTTAAGCAGGCTCCGTGCTCAGTGCAGAGTCCGACAGGGGACGCGATCCCACAACCCAGGGCTCATGACCCGAGCTGAAATCAAGAGTCAGATGCTCAACCTACTGAACCACCCAAGTGCCTCTGATTTTTTTTTTTTTCTAATCAAGACTTTACTTTTTTTAGACCCGTTTTGGTTCACAGTCAAATTGAGGGGAAGGTACAGAGAATTTCCATATACCTCCTGCCACGACACATATGTAGCCTCACGCGCGATCAACATCCCCCGCCAGAGTGGGACATTTGTTACAATTGATGAACCTACACTGGCACATCATTATCACCCAGAGTTCATAGTTTCCATGAGGGCTCACTCTCTGTGTTGCACCATCCACGGTTTGGACAAACGTATAACCACCCGTCTGCAGGTTTCGCGTGGACATAAGTTTTCAAGTACTTTGGGTACATACCAAGAAGCGCCGTTGCTAGATCACGCGGGAGGAGCATATTTCGTTTGCTTAAGGGGCTGCCAAATTATCTTCCAAAGTGGCTGTCCCGTCTTTATTCCCACCAGCAGTGAGTGAGAGTTCCCGTTGCTGCACGAGCCTTTGGAGTTGTCAGTGTTCTAGACTTTGGTCATTCTCATTAACGCGGGTGTAGTACCTCACTGTTGTGTCCATTTACGTTTCCCTGATGACCTACGATGTGGAGCATCTTTTCGTATGTTTATTTACTCTCCGTACATTTTCCTGGCTCAGGTATCCTTTAAGATCTTTGGCCCGTATTTTAATCAGATGGCTTGTTTCCACAAGGGTTTTGGCCTAAGGACGGCTATTTGACCTGGAACAGGCGATCGCCCACTGGTTTCCCGAAATGTACGACGGGTAGGTCGATGTGTTTGTTTGTTTGTTTATCTGTTTGTCTTCCTTGAAACAGAGCTCTTGTTTCGATATCCGGAAACCCAATATCGAAACAAATGAAAAGGTGCAGCTCTGGGAGTAGAGCTGAGACCCCCACACTAGACGGCCTGCTCATTCCTCAGAATGTCCAGAGAAGTCTAGGACTCAACAGCCGTAGGTGGCATCCCCCCGGGAGAGATGATTTTGGAGCTTTCTTCCAGATCTGATTTGGACAGGTGCAAAGTAAAGGAGAGAAGAAGGGTTCGAGACCACTCGCTTGTTCTCGTGGAAAATGGCGTGAAATCGATCTGTTGAAAGCGCCACTCCGCTCAAAGTGGCTTAGGGAGAAGGAGGATTTTACTTGTTCCCAGAATCCAAAGAAGTCAGTGAAGCCTAGGCAGACTGAGCAAGGGGCAGAAACACATCTGGCCCCCAGGACTTACTCACGTCTTAAATTCTGATTGGTGTGTCCATTCTTTCTCTCCATGCGCCTTTTTCTAGATGCGGTGAAACACGGCCCCTGACAGATCCACTTATGCCATCTTCGGGGACAATCTGTCTATCTTTCCTGCTCTCAACTTTAAAATCTCGAGGAGGGTTGGCCTAGTTTCAGTCAAGTGCCCACTTTTGGACCTAACAACTATGACCCGTGGGGCAAGGTCATGGATTTTCCATGTGGTAAGGGGCACATTTCCCAAAGGCAATGGAGGCATAGTTGGGCCCAGAAAACAATTAGGTGTCCATGGCCCTTGTCTTCGGTTTTGAAACCTTGGGGCACACAAACTCTCAACTTTCAGTAGGCATAACAGTACCCAGGGAAGGGGTTAAGATCTGGGCTCTCGGGCCGCAACCCTAGAGGGTTTTGCTTTGGTAGGTCTGATGTGGGGCCCAGGAATCTTCATTTTTAATAAGCTGAGTGCATTCAATCTCGCTGATCCTCAGACTATAGCTGGAGAAAGGTGGCAGTGGAAAACTCGGAGCTTTTCTTGTGCTGAAAAAAAGGCATGTATACTTCAGCTAATGCTTACCCTTCCAAAAACAGAAATGACGTCAGCTAGAGCCACTGTCCAGAGAGCCAAATTGGGCACTGGTATCTTTTGCATCACCAAACACCCAAGTCATAAAAATTACTACCGCCCTACTCCTTGACAGGTACAATTTTCTGGAAGCTCCAAGAGATGCTCCTAAAGAAGTTGATGACATCCAAAGGAGGATGGGAGAGGTTTTGGAAACAACAGGGCCCTTGGCCTCTATGTATGGATCTGAGAGGGAGTACCTTGAAGGATGAACCAAGGGCACTGGCCCAAGGGCTTGGGACCGAGGAGTCAAGGGGTGGACTGTCTTTAGAAAGGGAAGATAAGTACCCTAATGCGTGTCCAGTACTCGGGAAGCAAAGATGAGCCCTTCAGTGAAGAATGTTGATGGTGGGTAAACCGGGCTAAGAGAACATTAATTCACAGGAATGCCCTATGGTAGATATCTGTTTTTGTTTTTTTGTTCTTGTTTTGTTTTTTCTGGTTTACAAGGAGGCTCAGAGATTTTATGCTTAGATCTCTTACTGTTCAGCACTGGTACTATTTAAGCCAGTCTGCGTTCACAGGAGGGTCTAATCAGAGAAATAGAATGCATATCAGGAAGTTCAGTCAGGGAATTTTTTTAAATTTAGATAGAATAGGCATAAAATGTTGTATTCATTCTAGCTCTATAACATAATAATTAAAAATATATATGTATATATATATATCATTATATATGTTAATTAACATCCTTTACTGCACATAGTTATAAATTATTTTTTCTTGTGATGAGAACTTCTAAGATCTATTCTTATTGGGGTGCCTGGGTGGCTCAGCCGATTAAGCGTCCGACTCTTGATCTCAGCTCAGGTCAACATCTTCCGGTTTGTGAGTTGGAGCCCTGCCTTGGGCTCTTATACCTGAATATTTGTACCTTTGACCACCTTCACTCATTTTGCTTCCCATCACCCTCACAACCCCTGCCCCACCGTGGCAGCTACCAATCTGTTCTCTGTATCTGTGAATGCGTTTTTCTTCCTTCCTTCCTTCCTCCTTTTCTTTCTTTCTTTCTTTCTTTCTTTCTTTCTTTCCTTCTTTCTTTCTTTCTTTCTTTCTTTCTTCTTTCTTTTTTTCCCTCCCTCTTTTCTTTCTTTCTTTCTTTCTTTCTTTCTTTCTTCTCTCTTTCTTTCTTTCTCTTTCTCTTTCTCTCTCGCTCTTTCTTTTTTTTCTTTCTTTCTTTCTTTCTCCCTTCCTTTTCTTTCTTTCTTCTTTCTTTCTTTCTTTCTTTCTTGATTCCACATATAAGTGAAATAATACAGTATTTGTCTTTCTGTCTGACTTATTTCACTTGGGATAATGCCCTCGGGATCTATCTTTGTTGCTACCAATGGCAGGATTTCCTTTTGATTGCTGAACAATATTCCACTGTGTATACATACCACATTTTCATGATCAGTCCACCCATCCGTGGACTTCGCTTGTTTCCTTGTCTTGGCTGTTGTAAATAATGCTTCAGCAAAAACGGAGGTGCAAGTATCTCTTTGAGATTCCTAAGTTTGTTTCCTTCCGATATATTCCCAGGAGTAGAATTTCTGGATCATATGGTAGCTCCATTTTTAATTTTTTTGAGGAAACCTCATACTGTTTTCCATCATGTTCTGAATGGTGGGAAGTTGAAATTTTAAACGGGAGATCAGAGAAAGAGTACTGGAATTTTCTTTTTAACTCTCTTGCACGTCAGCCAGTCTCTTCTCTTTATAGCTAGAGGTCTTTACAACACAGATCCTGTTTGGGGGGAAGAACTGTCACATCCGTTCTGCATTCTCGCTCTGCTCTGTGCTGTATGGCAGAGGCCGACTTGTGCTGTTGGGTAGTTTCCAGTAACGTTGGCCAGTGGGAGCCACTGGAGGTGGACAGCAGCAGGAAGAGAGAAGCCACAGTCCCTCTCCCTGGCTCCCTGCTTCAGGTGGCTTCTCTGTGGCTACGTCTTTAGCCTGACTCAGCTCCTACAGGGCAGGTGTCTTGCCATGGATGTGACAGTTCACAGGCTGAAGTGTGGTGACCCACGCATCAGGTCCTCGCCAACTTGATAAAACTTTTCTACCTTGGCACGAGGCATGGGATATTGAGATCCTATATGCTAGGTTTTTTAAGTCTATTTGGTTTTTAAATGTATTCAGGCTCGGGCACCTGGGGAGCTCAGTCATTTCAGCCTCTGACTCTTGATCTCCGCTCAGGTCATGATCTCACATTTCGTGAGATCGAGCCCTGCGTCTGGCTTTGTGCTGACAGTGCAGAGCCTGCTTGGGATTGTCTGTATCCCTCTCTCCCTGCCCCTGCCCTGTGCATTCTCTCTCTCTCTCTCTCTCTCTCTCTCAAAATAAATAAATAAACATTAAAAAATACATGTTTGCAGGCTACTTCTGACTCACCTGGGTCAACTATTGCCATATAAATCCCTGTACAACCTGTACCTCCATTTGTTTTCTTCACTTGCTAAAGAAAGATTAGGGACGCCCGGGTGGCTCAGTCAGTTGAGCATCTCAGCTCAGATCATGATCTCACGGTCCATGAGTTCGAGCCCCACGTCGGGCTCTGTGCTGACAGCTCAGGGCCTGGAGCCTGCTTCGGATTCTGTGTCTCCCTCTCCGCCCCTCCCCTGCTCATGCTCTGTCTCTCTCTGTCTCAAAAATAAATAACAACATGAAAACAATGTTTTTAAAGAAAGATTACTTCCTTGATCTCGGAGGACTTAGTAAGTTCTTCCTCCCAAACGGGATCTGTATTGTAAAGACCTCTAGCTATAAAGAGCAGAGACTGGCTGGCGTGCATCGCCATGGGCTGACCTGGCCACGAGTTTGTCTTTTTTTCTGCCTTTCTCAGAAAAGAGAATTAAAAAAAAAAAATTCCAATACTCCTTCTCCGGTCCCCTGTTTAAAATTTCAACTTCCCACCATTCAGATATTCCCATCCTTCCGCCCTGCTGTCTTATTTTTTTTCTTTGTGGCGCATCGCTATTTTGCCTACCCTACGTTTTACTCCTCTTCTATATTGACGATATTTTATTGTGTCTTATTGATTGTCTTCTCCACGAGAAGGCGGGACCTTTTGACTTTTTTCATTGCTGTGTCTCCAATGTCCAGGTAAGTGTCTGGCAGACAACAGGTGCTCAACGAATAATTGTCGAATTAGTGAACGAGTGAGCGGAGTCTGGTTTATTGGATCCTACTTAAGGGCTACTACCACGGTCAACGGTTTCTTGTTAGCAAACGCCATGTTCCAGGCCAACGTCTGTGTTCACGAATGGCGGCGATGGGTCACGAACGTGAGCAGTGGCCTGCCAGGGTAACCTCATCCTGTTCCCCAAAGTTCATTTTGCCGAATTTCGGAGACTTTAGACGGGACAGACCTTCCTGGTGGTGCCGTGATATTATTCTCCACGATTATCCTGCTCGGGTTCACACGCCCGACTCGTGAATGTAAACTTCGTCAGTGGTGGGAGGCCGCACCCCTCCTCTTGTGAAAGGCCGTGCATCGTTTTTTCAGGAGATTAACTTTTTATCTTTTAATGGTGTTAAGGAGAAGGTCAAAGCATCTAACAGCTGGGATGTGGAAAGCTTCCAGTGAAGGAGATCAATGTTGCCAACATCAGTCTAACTCCAGAAAGTTCTTAACGATCTTGGATGCAGTTCATGGGACAATGCGATCAAAATGATAGCTTATCCCGGCAGCAAAAATAAAACTTGTGAAAAGCAGGGTGTTATATCTGCTTGGAAGGAGGCCCTAGCCTTCCTCCTGAAAGCTACAAGCTCCATGGGCATCTATGCCATGGGATCAAGTCTGTAAGTCCAGGCGGCTCTTACGAGGAAGTGAAACGTCCCCACGCCTCGTTAGCAGTTGAACAATGCTATTTGTTGTGATACCCTCGCGCGTATTAGCTGGGGACAAAACTGGACACATCGCGACAACCGAATTTGTGAATAGTGACTCGGGAGTCTTACAGGAGTCAGGGCTGGGGAGGGATGGGTGGTGAACTTGACAGGAACTGAGGCATTCTGCTTGATGAGGAGCTAGGGTGGTAGACAGTAAGGCCAGGAGAACCCACCCCAGGCTGCTGCCCCCCCCCCCCCCAGAGACCACCCGCCCCCTCTGGGCAAGGGAGGAAATGCACAGGTGCTCGGCTGAGGGTGAGAACCTTGAGACTGCCATTTATTTGTGTTACTATTTGCTTAATGCCTGTCTTCCCCACTGGACTCTAAGCTCCATGAGGGCAGGACCCATGTCTAACACAGGGCCAGGTTGTGGAAGGAGCTCGATAAATTGTTCCAGAATGAATAAATGTGCGATCCAATAAATGGATGAAGATTCCGATGTTAGCCAGGATTCCGTCTTCTCGGCCCCCAAGCCTTTGTCAAAGGGAGAACATTCAATTCCCCTGATGGCCTGGCACGTGACGGGACATCGCCCTTCCCCCCCACCTTCCACCCGTGGCCCGTGTTTCCACGCCTTGTGTCTTTCAGACCACTAACCTGTAAGTTCCTTGTGGGCTTTCTGACACTTCCTCTACGCCGAGTTGGGACCCAGGGGGGATGCTAGTCAAGAGAGTCTGGGACCAGTGGAAATGGGAGCTCCCACCCCACTGCTCTGTCCCCAGCCTCCTGGCGTCCAATGACAGCACTGGGTGGCCAGAGTTCCCAATCCCCTGGAGAGCAGGGGGTGAAACGATCTCCCTTTAGGAAACAGGACGACCGGCTCCTGGGTCCTGAGCGGCAGGGGCTGTGGAGGGAGGCAGGACCCCAAGACGATAGGCCTCTCTCTCCTAGCCACAACCGTGAGTGCCTTTAAAGCGGGGGCCATAAGTAACTTTGTGTCCCCAGCCCGGGACGGATACAAAGTAGGTCCTACGGAAGGGTCGAATGAATGAGCCAACGAAGGCACGGTTGGCTCTCACCGGCGTTCTCCCCTCTCTGCCAGGATCTGAGAAAGAAGGGCTCATAGCAGCGACGGCCCCCCAGGGTCGGCTTCCTGGCTTCTAACGGGGTTCACGGTCCTCACAGTGGAGTGCCACCAGCCACATCTCTCCCGCGTCCGTCGCTCTGCTATGCGGGTGAGGAAGGCGTCATTGAAGCTGGATTTCTCTGCCTGGCTCCATCCTTACGGCCGGCGTGACGTCGGTTGAGTGACTTCTCTGAGTCTCAGTGTTCTCGTCTGTGCAATGGGATGAACACTCATTCCTTGCGAGCTTGCCGCGCGGACTTAAGGCCCCGTTTTTGGTAAAGTATTGTCGTTCCTATTCTCATCCTTCTTCTCATCTGAGGCTAGAGAGGCGGGGCCGACAGTCCGCTGAAAGCTGGCAGGATGCTGAGAGAAACCGAAGCACGAAGACGTGGGCAGATATGGGGTTTGGGTTTTGTACCCGGGACGCAGAAAACTCGTGAAGCCAATCTCTCTCGTCCGGGGCACGTAGACGGCACATTTCTTCCCAGGAGGTGCCTCTTGGGCTCCTGGAAAGTCCGTGGTGGCAAAGTGAGGCCGGGGTTTGGGGAGGACCCCTCGGGA
The DNA here is from genome assembly GCF_022837055.1 of Prionailurus viverrinus. NCBI lineage: Eukaryota > Metazoa > Chordata > Mammalia > Carnivora > Felidae > Prionailurus > Prionailurus viverrinus. The sequence goes on along the minus strand of NC_062575.1, from coordinate 30,722,536 downwards.
GGGACAGCATTGCCCCAGGCTGTAGTTTAGATCCTCGGGGAACACAGAGTGAGACTTCCCAGTCTTTCCCGGTCTTCTAGCCTATCCACGGCCCCGCCCGTCCCTTCAGAAAGCGGTTGCCTTCTGGAACAATAGCACAGGGCTTCTGGTGTTCTGTCCTTACCTGAGCTGAGAGCGTTTCCTCGGGGCTTTGGCTGCCCACGTCTTCAAAAGGGCACGTCCCTTTCCCAACAGAGTGGGCATCTGGCGTCCAGGCATCCAGCTTGAGTTCTCAAAACCCCGCCAGCCCCTCGAGAAGCAAACGGTCTACACTCCCACTTTTAACCAAGACATCCGGGAAGCTGGCTGTGTGTGTTCAGAAATGATTTCCCGAGGGTATGCTAAGAAAGGCTAGTCCAGGAAATGGTGGCATCTTCCTGGGAGGAAGCCCTTCTAGATAGGAAGGACCGACCTCAGGGGACACAACCTTCCCCTTCCTCAGCTGTAATCTCGGGGATTCTTGGCCTGTGAATGGTTCAGAGTCTTCTGATTTGATTTCTTCTACCCTGCAGGGGACAGCATTGGGTAAAGAACTGTGGAATTCATGCGATAAAGGAAGAAACATTTGTTCTCAATTATCCAAATTATTGTTTGCTAATTGAAGTACAAAAGGGGTATTTTTTTTCCTCTCTCTTTTGGTTGGTGTAAGCACCCCTTCCCTTAAATCTCTTTGATGGAGCAAAAATGCGTTTGGGGTGTTTACTTTAATCCATACATCATTTTTCCTGATTAGTAGCTGTTCAGTAACGTCCTCGCTCACGGGGCAAGCTTTAACCTGAGCTCAGTTTGTCATCAAAGTTGCGGACACGGATACACGTTACCTAGGCACCACTGCCTATCTGTCTGTCGCACTGGCTGGATGTTTCAAAATACGGGTGTCGGTTTGGGGGCCAAAACTCCACCCAGCCCTCCACCGCCGTCCTGTAGGCCTTCTCACAGAGTATTTCCTTAGGTCAGGTTTTCTGGGAATAGACTCTGAGATGGAGACTTGCGTGCAGGACGCGTCCTCGGAAACACCACCTGCCGGAGAGTGAGGCAAGCGAGGGGTTTGGGGAGGGGGGCATTGCAGAGACCACACCCGATGCAGCGCGGAGCATAATGTCTGGGACGGTCCCTCAGAGATGTTCCAAACTGAGACCAAGAGGCTGGGTGGGCTTTGGGGGCCCAGCGCCGACCAGTCTTTGGATACGAGTTGCCAAGGAGGGGGTGTAACCTTGGGTGAGGTGGCTCTCCTAAGTGCCCAGAGAGGGAAGCAGTTGTGAGCAGTTAGCAAGCCTCACTCCAGGGTGGGCTGGGGCTGACGGGGGCAGGGATCGAGCCCCTGCAGCCTGAAGGGGCGCCCAGGTAGCACCCCGCAGCATCCGCTGCTCCCCATATATCCCCAGACCTCCTTCAGATGCGAACGACGGATGGACGCACGTTCCTGTTGAAGACACATCGGAAAAGTCAACGGAACCCTTTTCCGCTGCAGATGCTCAGATGTTGCGGTCCTCAAACTCCTTCTAGAATGGAACCCTGCGAGGCGGACGGTTGCTTTGCCTATTCTGGGCAGACGCAAGGAAGTTCTCTCTGAACTTCGGCCAGCGATCTAGGGAACTGACGATGTTGAACAGTTCCACGGGCCATCTCCTTCCTTGCCCGTCATCTATCATCCCGACCCTCCACCTCCTTTCTGAGTGATGACTGCGCCCTAAACACATAAAATTAATCGCCGCTCGAGGCCAGCCAGGTGTCTCGCCTGCAGAAATTATCTCGCTGCTGCAAAAGAACAGCTCGGATCTGATAACGCCTCATCACTTCATATCAAGAGCACCTCGAAGTCATACGGGAGCCCCCTGACAGGTTTGCAAAGTTCCGGGAAGCCCAGAGCCGCCTCTGGCTTCATGCAAAGATCAGGTGATAGTCGTTGCAGGTGGAGGCCCTGTTTCAGGTAAAGAAGGAACCCCTTGACTCAAAGCCGTGCTAATTAAATCCCCGGCTTACAACAAAAGAGAATGCTGGTGAGGGCAGAATCAGGTGTGCACGCAGCATGGCTCTCTGTTCCTTCTAGAAACTTGAGGATGGCTTCGCAGAAGTCAGGCACGGGCTGGGAAGAAGCCCTCCAACTACACACTTAGCAGCAGATTATTACATAATCCAATGAAGCTCCGATTTTGAAATTCCATATGACAAGCCCTGCTTAGCTGAACTGCGGCTGATAGCAGCCGTCTCTTGTATCCCGTATGTATATTTTATTTTAACTATGCGGCCCTCTGGCAACGTCCTGTACATTTCAATCAATCAGAAGCTCCATTTGCCAGCTCCGCGTGGAGTTCAGCGCTTCTGAGGATTTGGCAGAGAGAAAACAATCACGGAGATAGATCTAAAAATGATTGTCTTAATCTAATCACGTGGCATTTCCAATATCTAAATCCGGGAAGGAAGCACATTCTTACAGTACACAGAATGCAAGATCCACAAATGCCAGGCGGGTTTTTACCAACGAGCTTGGCCTCCGTTTTAGATTAGCGGCAAATCCTCATAACTTGGCTCTAATTGAGAGCTTAGCTGTTGCTGTTAAGTTCCTTTTCAGGAACAATACTGCCGACACCGTTCGCCTTGCTGAGAACATTCTCCCTCTCTATCGGAAACTATCCAAATGGATGAGAATTAAGACAAACACTTTATAAAATAACACTCCCCAAAGACAGGTTGGCATGTTTGATTAAGAGAAGCCTCAGATAGAGTCTGTGAATAAAATAAAGC